>NC_133324.1:556125893-556495060 GCF_042186555.1 Aquarana catesbeiana
TATTGCTGCTACATTGGCTTTTCTCCAATCCGCTGGTACAATTCCAGTCAGTAGACTGTCAGTAAAAATTAGGAACAATGGTCTGGCAATTACTTGACTGAGTTCCCTAAGTACTCTCGGGTACAAGCCATCCAGTCCCGGTGATTTATTAATGTTGAGTCTAATTCTAATTCTGCCCTCTGTTAGCCATAAGGGTGCTTCCTGTGCCTTGTCATGAGGATAAGTACTGCAGTTTTGGTTACTAAAGCCCCCCAATTCCCTCGTGAAGACTGAGGAGAAGAATAAATTCAATACCTTCGCCATCTCCCCTTCCTTTGTAACCAGATGTCCTTCCTCATTCTTTAGAGCTTTCTTTTGGTGGTATTTGATCATCTCTGCGGTTTTTATTTTTTGCACTATAAACAAAAAAAAGAGCGACAATTTTGAAAAAAAAACACAATATTTTGTACTTTTTGCTGTAATAAATAGCCCCAATTTTTTTTAAAAAAAGCAAATGTTTTCCACAGTTTAGGGCGATATGTACTCGTCTACATATTTTTGGTAAAAAAAAAAAAAAAAAAAATCGCAAAAGGCGTAAAATTGATTGGTTAGCGCAAAAGTTATAGGGTCTACAAAATAGGGGATAGATTTATGGCATTTTTATTATTATTATTTTTTTTACTAGTAATGGCTGCAATCTGTGATTTTTATCGAGACTACGACATTATGACAGACACATCAGACACTTTTAACACATTTTTGGGTCGATTGACAATTATACAGCGATCAGTGCTATAAAAATGCACTGATTACTGTATAAATGTCACTGGCAGGGAAGGGGTTAACACTAGGGAGCAATCAAGGGTTTAACTGTGTTCCCTAGGTGTGTGTTCTAACTGTGGGGGATGGTACTGACTATAGGAGATCAGAGAGCGTGGTTCCCAGCTCGTAGGTACTCACAATCTCTCTGTCCTCTCCTCACAGAACTGGGATGTGTGTTTTTACACACACGTGTCCCTCTTCTGCCTCTCGTGCCCGCGATCACTGGTGGCCGGCGGTCATCGCGACCACTGGTTACGAGCATCAGCACCCCGTGCGCACGCCTGCTATCCTGCTTTAAGGGACCGACATATAGCTATGACGGTTCGTGGGATCACGCCGACCTGCCGCAGTATGACAGCAGCTGATTAGCAAGTGGTTAAAGAATTTCTTGGGATTTTTTTTGCTCTCCTCCACTATGTGTCTTTCGTGTTCTATCTTAGCCGCCCTAATTGCACCCTTACATTTCTTGTTGCATTCTTTATAAAGTCTGAATGCTAATGATGATCCCTCAACCTTGTATTTTTTGAAGGCCTTCTCCTTTGCTTTTATATGCATTTTTACATTGGAGTTAAGCCACCCAGGACTTTTGTTCGCCCTTTTAAATTTATTACCCAATGGGATACACTGGCTAATGCCCTTATTTAATATGCTCTTAAAGCAAACCTCTCATCTCTCCTCCGTGTTCTTTGTTCCTAAGATTTTATCCCAATTTATATCTTCTAGCAAGGTTTGTAGTTTAAGGAGTTTTGGCTCTTTTGAAATTCAGTGTCTTTGTATTCCCCTTATGTTTCCTATTTGTGTGATTTATACTGAAGCCAATTGACCTGTGATCGCTGTTTCCTAAATTGCCCTGTATTTCCACATCCGTGATCAGGTCTGTATTGCTGGTAATCAGTAGATCTAATAATGCTTTATTTCTAGTTGAACTGGCGAGCCTTAGACAAATGCGTGGTTCCCTCCACTCAGTCTATGTCTGGATAATTAAAATCCCCCATTATGATGACACTTCCCACCCTTGCTGCTAATCCAAATTGTGATAGGAGGTCCACCCCTGCCTCCTCCCTCAGGTTAGGGGGCCTATAGCATACTCCTAGTATTATTTTCCCCTTAGCTTCATCCCTTTGGAGCTCTACCCATAAGGATTCCACCTCCTCCCTAGCTCCCTTAGTGATGTCATCTCTCACATTCACTTATACATTATTCTTGTTATATAGAGACATACACCCCCCCTTTTTTACCCTCTCTATGTGATAAAGGGAATACTCTTGAATGGTTGCCAGCCAATCATGAGAGCTGTTGAACCAGGTCTCTGAAATTCCTACAAAATCCAAATCCTCCTTATACAACAGTATCTCTAGTTCACCCATCTTGTCAGCCAGGCTCCTGGCATTGGTGATCATGCCACGTAGTTTAGACAGGTCGCATACTATCCTCTTATTGGGTATTCCGAGATTGCAACTAACACTTGTTACTATTTTTACCTTGTGTTTATGCGCTTTAGTCAACCTACCACTAATGCCCCCAATAGTACCCTCTGGAATATGTTCCGCGCTGATTATCTCTACCTCTGGATCCTCCCCCCGTCGCCTAGTTTAAAAACCCCTCTAACTTTTTGGTCATCTTTACTCCCAGCAGATCTGCACCCTCCTCATTTAGGTGCAGTCCATCCCTTTTATAGTACTGGTGACCGACTGAGAAGTCAGCCCAGTCCTCCAGGAACTCAAACCCCTGCTTACTAAGCTCCTCAGCTTCTTGGTTATTTCCCTAATCTCCCTCTGCCTTTCTGGTGTGGCTCGGGGTACTGGTAGTATTCCTGAGAATACTACCTTGGAGGTCCTTTTCCTCAATTTAGCTCCCAAGTCCCTAAAATTGTTCTTTAGGACACTCCATCTGCCTCTGACTTTGTCATTGGTGCCAACGTGTACCATGACAGCCGGGTCTTCCCCAGCCCCTCCCAGTAATCTGTCCACCAGATATGTATGTACCGTGATGTACCGAACCCGAGCGCCCGGTAGACAACATACAGTTTGGCGTTTCAGGTCTTTGTTACAGATTGCCCTCTCTGTCCTTCTAAGAATTGAGTCTCCTACCACCAGAATCTGTCTATCCTTTCCCTTCCCCCCCCACTCTTACTGGAGGAGTTCTTCCCCTGGCAGCTAGGAGAGTCCCTCAGCTCCAGCAGTGCTGGTCCCTGGCTGTACCCACAATACTCAGGCACCCACAATGCTCAGGTACACACAATACTCAGGTACTCCCAACATTCAGGAACTCCCAACACTCAGGCACTCACAATACTCAGGCACTCACAATACTCAGGTACTCAGCAGGGGGGCAGAGCCGAGCCTTGCTGCCTGTGTGTATGGATGCAGACAGGGTTGTTCAGGATCAAGCCTGTATGAGTGCCCCTATAGAAAGCAACTTTCTAGGGACCACCAGCGGGGGGACCCCAGAACAAGAGGATTGTGCCTACTCTGTGTGCAAATCCATTGCACTGAGCAGGTAAGTATGATGTGTTTATTATTTTAATATAAAAAAAAGGTTTACAATCATTGTAAGGAAGTAAATGTGTAGCATTCTCAAAAAGACATTTTTGAAACTTCAAAATCATTAAGATTAATAGGAATAGACTATAAATAATTTAAGTTCAATGTGGAAATGAATATATGCTTTTCAGTTTTGACCATAGATATGCTTTAAAATAAACCCCAGATGAACAGCTAAATACATACTATAAATAACTGCTTTACCTAATTAAAGTAGTTTTAATTAAGTAACCACACTTTTTTTAGACTACTGACGTTTTTTTCTTCTACAAACACAATACTTCTTCTGTACATTGAAACAAAGTTTGGCTTATAAGGACATTCTAACTCGTCATCAGACTTGGTGTATAAATAATTATCATCCTATTTCAATTATTCAAAAGTGTTCGATTTGAGTTGCTTTTGAAGGTATACCTCATATTTCACAGAACTAGAGAAACACAAGGTGTAAAACACAGGTACTAAGTAAATCCTTAAATAAAAATATTCAATATAGCCTAGCAGTAAGAAGGGTCACTGGTTCGAATCCCAACCATGACACTACCTGCCTGGAGTTTGCATGTTCTCCCTGTGCCTGCGTGGGTTTCCTCCGGGTACTCCAAAAGACATGTTGGTAGGTTAATTGGATCCTGTCTAAATTGTCCCTAGTATGTATGAATGTGAGTTAGGGACCTTAGATTGTAAGCTCCTTGAGGGTAGGGACTGATGTGAATGTACAATGTATATGTAAAGCGCTGCATAAATTGACGGTACCTGAAATAAATAAATATTGAAAACTCAGTGTTAAATAATATTCGTTTTTATTATTATTATTACTTTTTTGCTATGTAGCACACCCCCTAAAGAGCCGCAAGTGTAAAGGGATCCCCCACCCTGCACAGACAGGCACATTGCATTTTCACAGCACTCTTGAGGCAAAGAACAGTCCAGTGCTTTGTTTTGTATTTTTATTAGGGGGTTTAACTTGGATAGGAAAAAAGGATAATATGGGATGCCCACTTGACTTCAGTAGAACTTTTCAGGGACAACTTTTTCTGTACAACTATTTACACTCCTCAGCTTCCTCCAGCACGACACTTGTTTGAAGCACTTACAACTGCCAGGACCAGCTGGCACTGTTGGATTGGCAGCAAATGCTCTTTATAGGCAGGGACTTGTGTAGCAAAGTCCTAGTGCCCAGCTGTCCTTCTGTGGCTACTGATCCCAGCACCACCTCTTCAGGCACTACCAGTCCACCTGGCTGTAACTGCCCCTTTCTCCAGTCCTCTTGGCTAAACTTCCACAATCCTCCCAGACTGACTCTGCATCCATCTCAAACTGTTCTCACCTAGTCCTCTCAAGCTGCCTCTCAGTCCTCCCCAACTGTAACACTCACCAGCCCACCTGGCTGTCTTCCTCCCTAGAGATTTGCCTGGCAGTGTTCTCCTCCTGTTGTCCTTCTCCTGCTCCCATGCCTCCAGTCAGGACACCCCTGAAAGAGAGTCCCTTCTGCACCCGAGCTCCCAGACCCAGAGTCACCCCTGAGAATAGGGGGTTACCCTCAAGGGTCTCCGACAGTCTGCTAACACTTCATCTCCCGCTTCCACCCAAACTCCACTGCCCCAGCTGGGCTGTCCCAGAGTATTTGAGGAGACCTGCCAACCAATCTGTTGGAGACTGGTCAGGGACCTCATGATTACTCCGGGCAGCTCCTCCTCATCTCCACTCCCGTTCTTCAGGAAATTTCTCACAAGTTCTAGAAGTAGAGGAAGGTCTCAGAAGAGCTGCCTGTGAGTCATCCAGTCCTCCCTGAGTAATTTACCCTGACCCAGAAAAAACACAGGCTTGGCTGCCAGCCAAGCCTAAACTATTTTCCTACACTAGCAAAAACCTATTCTAGCACACTTGAGGGTGCTACAGCTAGTAAAGGAAGACCCTTTCATACGGCCTTCTTTAACAATATTGTTATTCAGCATATCTACTGATCCAAACAAGATGTAGGAGATAAGTTACTCAACACTTGTTTTTTTTAATCCTTTCTATAGAGGTAACCCTTTGACAATATATTTATCTATACAGTAGGGTTGCACTGATACTAGTATCGGTACCGATACTGAGCATTTGCACGAGTACTTGCAGTTGTGCAAATGCTCCGATGCTTGACCCGATACTCAGACAGTCAGGGACGAGGTGTGATGGTGGGGGGAGTTACAATCACCGATCTCCCTGTATGGCTTTCAGTAAAGCAATTGACAGCCGCTTCTCCTTCTCTCCCTCCCCGTGGCTTTCATCTGCTTTATTGAAAGCCACACAGGGAGATTGTGATTTTAACCCCCCCCCACCACCGCCCCTCATCCCTGACTGTCCCCTGTATCCTCCTCAGGTCCCCCTCCATGTGCTCCTCTGTGTTCTCCGTGTGCTGCAGTCCGGTCCCCCTTCATGTCCTCCTCCGGTTCCCCTGTGTCCCCCACCATGTGCTCCTCTGGTTCCTCCGTGTCCTCCCCCGTGCGCTCCTCCCTTTGCTCATCTGGTTCCACCATGCACTCCTCTCTTTGCTCCTCTGGTTACCCCGTGTCCTCCCCCATGCCCCCTTTCCATTGCTCCTCCGGTTCCCCCATGTCCTCCTCTGTGCATTTCTCCCTTTGCTCCTCTGGTTTCCCCATGTCCTCTTCTGTGCACTCCTCCGGTTCCCCCATGTCCTCCTCTGGTCCCCCTCTGTGCTCCTCCGCCCTCCCCCGTTCCAGATCTGTCAGGATGGAGAGCAGAGGAAGGAGCAGGTATATATGTCATTTACCAGCTCCTTCATTTTCTGAATGGACAGAGTCACTGACATCTCACCAAAGCCCCCCAACAGGGTTGATTAAAAAAAAAAAAAAAAAAAAAAAAAAAAAAAAAAAAGGGAAACATTGTAATACATAAATATTAAAAAGTAAAAATAATAAACAAAATAAAAATACTGACACCATTCCCTCCCCACACACACAAACAAAAATAGAAAGCATTGTAAAATTATAATATATATATAAAAAATAAAATTGTAAAAAAACATAATAACACAAAATAAAAAACTAACGACAGTCCACGCCTCATCAGTGCCACCTATCAGTGCTGCATATTAGTGCCACTGTCACGAAATTAAAAAAAAAAAAAAAAAAAGTATTGGTAATCGGTACCGGCGAGTACTTGAAAAGTATCGGCATTTGTACTCGGTCTTAAAAAAGTGGTATTAGTGCTACCCTACTATACAGTGAATATATTAATTTTCCAAAGTGAAACTTCTTTGTTCAGAAGTATCGGCATTTTACTGAGTACAGTTGCCTACAGCTATTCACTTGTATGGCTGGATTTAAGGTGCATATGTGGCTCCCCATGAATGAGAAAATGTGTGGAATTCTATCCTGGATCTCATCATCCATGTGAGTGAGGCATAAGAGGAGAATAAAATAAGTGACCACCAGGATCAATATCCTCCACCCACTCTCCATGGTTGACATCATGCAAAAATAAATCTATTACAGTACTATTGTGAGACAACTTGACTCCAATAATTAGAGTCAAATATATTTTTATTGTATATAACAGAATAGAACATAGTTGATTACCAAATGTTTATTACAGGAAATTGTACAATATAATTCACGTATCCAGTGCATGTTGAAACATAAGCTTAGGTGAAGTATCATTATGTAGGTAGCTTGTATTATTAAGAGGCTAAAACCTTACGTCTCAAAGTAGAGGGTGTTGGAGTTGGGGAATAGAACATTCGGATTTGGGGGGGAGTGTGAAAGTGGAAAAAAGAAGAAGGGAAAAAAAGTGAGGGAAAAAAAAAAAGGGGGGGGGGAGTTCAGACAGAGTAAGAGGAGAGAGAATCATAGGGGGATTGAGTAAACCTTTGGGGAACAAACCTGTGTAATGGAATCAGGAAGTGTTTCCATGTTAGCCAGGGGGGGCTAGCATCTTTTTCAGAGAGTCCAAGGTAGAAAAGTCAGTTAAAATGAGCCATAGGACCTTACATTTTTCATATGTGTCATTGTCTAAAGGCTAGCATCTCTTCCATGCACATTATGTCGTTGACCACGGAAACCCATAAAGACAAACGGGGGGTGGTAGTTTTCCAAAACAGGGGGATTAGCTGCCTGGCAGCTGACAAGAAAAAGCGCAATAAATAGCATTTTTGGGAGGCTATGGAGCCTGGAAGTATGGATAATAAAGCTATCTCTGGGGTGGGTGCCAGGGGCGGATCATAGAGGCTGCTGTGTAAGGAAAAAACTTGTGACCAGAGAGGTTGCATTCCAGCACAGTTCCACCAAATGTGGAGATTCCTTCGGTCGATCCACACCAACAACATGAAGGGGGAACCGATGGGGTTATTTAATGTGGAGATTGAGGGTCCCTGTACCATCTGGAAAGGAATTTAACATTTTTTTCCTGGGTGTAGTAGGATATGGAGGATTTGTACGTGAAGTGGAATGACTTTTGCCAATTGACTAACGAAAGTTCCCTTCCCAAGTCCGTGGACCACCTGCTGGTGTAAGAGGGGGTTTGATCACGTTGCAGTGTGTGTAGTAATTTGTAGATGGTAGAGAGCATCGGATCCTCTCTCTAGCCTGACATGGAGACGAGTGAGGGGAAGATGGCCCCCACCTGTCTCCATATCATTGCAGGGCGGAAAGGACGTCAAAACATCACTTTCGCCCAATGCTCTTAAAGGGACTTTTTTTTTTTTTTTTAAATGACATTACATTTTTTTGGTGTTTTTTTAATTGCATTTTAGTGTAGATATGAGGTCTTTTTGACCCCAGATCTCATATTTAAGAGGTCCTGTCATGCTTTTTTTCTATTACAAGGGATGTTTACATTTAAAAAAAAGAAAAAAAAAAAAAAAGGGTCACTTTTATTCCAAAGAACTTTAAACTATAGAATTTTTTAAACGTCGCCTATGAAGATTTTTAAGGGTAAAAGTTTGTTGCCATTCCAAGAGCGGGCACAACTTTGAAGCGTGACATGTTGGGTATCAATTTACTCGGCATAACATTGTCTTTCACAATAAAAAAAAAAATTGGGCTAACTTTACTGTTGTCTTATTTTTTAATTAAAAAAATTTAATTTTTTCCCAAAAAAGTGTGATTGTAAGACCGCTGCGCAAATACGATGTGATGAAAAGTATTGCAACGACCGCCATTTTATTCTCTAGGGTGTTAGAAAAAAATATATATAATGTTTGGGGGTTATAAGTAATTTTCTAGCTAAAAAAAAAACAAAAAACAAAAAAACAGTTTTTAACATGTAAACACCAAATCTCAGAAAGAGGCTCGGTCCTTAATTGGTTAAATTGTGTCTCAGGATGTAAGAGATGAGGTGGATGGTTTTAGTGGTATTGTCCCTGGCCTCTCGTCCAGGGACAAAACCCACCTGGTCCTTATGAATGACTGAAGGCAGAAGGGGCGATAGGCGGTTTGCTAAAACTTTTGCAAATAGTTTAATATCTAAAGTTGAGGAGTGAAATTGGCCGATAGCTGCTACACTGAGAGGGATCCTTGCCTGGTTTGGGGAGGACAGAGATGTTAGCGATTAAAAAGGTCTTTAGATGGTAGGTGGGAGTCATCTATGGAATTGAACGCTGCTGAGAGCAGTGGAGAGAGGGATGAGGCAAATGATTTATAGAACCTAGGGGAAAACCTGTCTGGGCCCAGGCACTTTCCAGATTTCAGGCCTTTAAGGGTGCCTAGGAACTCCGATTCTGATAGAGGGTTATCCAGATCAGCGGACTCCTTGGCATCTACCTGTGGTAGGGCTGTCTCTAAGATGTAAGCCTCCATGCTAGAGAGATGCGAGTCCCCTGGTTGGGTGTTAGGATGTGAGGGCAAGTTATATAGTTGAAAGTAGTAGTGTTGAAAGGATATACCCTGAGTGTTTCTAATCTTTTGCTGTTCGGCGGTGCAGATGTGTTGGATGGGACAACGCAGCAGGCGCGGGTGAAGGACCCTCGCTAGGTGTTGCTATTTAGCCATTTGTTGGCTAAAGTATAATGGTGGTTACGTGCCCTGTCTCTAGCTATGAGGGAGTGGGAATCCAGTATACGGAGCAATTCTCGGCGGGCGTTAGAGGTCTACATATGTTATAGGCTCTTGGTCCCGTTTATGGGAGAGTTCAAGTGTAGCTATAGTGGACAGAAGCCGGGCTATATCAGCAGATCTGGCCTTCTTTAAGCGGGAGCCATGTTGTATGAGTGTCCAACTGAAGCATGCATTTTAAAGCTTTCCATTTAATAAGGGGGCTGGTTTTATCAGACCATTGATCCTGGATAAAGTCACGGATCGTCTGTTCAATTGCTGCTATACGTGCTTTCAATAAATTGTCGTTCAAGCTCCATGAAAATGTCTTATTGGACTTAGGGGGATGTGCCAGGCATAGCTGTACAGGGGCATGGTTGGACCACAGTATATTGCCAAGTGACGCCCTAAGTGGGATATCTAACAAGGATTGGGAAACAAGGAAGTAGTCGATACGACTATAGAAGTTGTGGGCTAATGAGTAACAACTGTAATCTCTCTCAAAAGGGTGCTGCACTCGCCAGACATCCACCAGTTGAGCGGAGTGTAGGAGTGACTTGATGTGTGTAAGAGTGGAGTGAGGGATGGAAGACTTACCTGAGGAAGTGTCCATGTCTGGTGAGAGGGTCACATTTTAGATCTCCACCTAAAATGAAACAGGGACCGCCAAAAGAGAGTAATTTGTTCAGAACCATGGACAGAAAGCTCCCTTGGTCTTGGTTAGGTCCATACACGTTAGACGCTGTAAAGATAGAGGAGTTAGATTTTAATTTTAGAAAAAGGAAACGGCCTAAGGGATCAACAAGGGAGTCTAGAACCTCCAGGTGTAAAGATTTATGAAAGGCTATGGAGATCCCTTTTGATTTGGCATGCATGTTTGTACTATGATACCACTGTTGATAGTAACGATTCGTAAGGGTCAGGATGACCGCGCCCCTAAAGTGGGTCTCCTGCAAGAGTAAGATATGAGTCCTGGCCTTTGTGCAAGTGGTATAATATCTGGCTTCTTTTCTCAGGAGTATTAAAACCCCTGCAGTTAAAGGATGATAATGCTATATGATCATGGGAAATCATGGTGATAGCTATTTTGTGGAAAATCAGTGCCCCCCTCTCTTTTCTCTAACACCTGACTGGGTTTGCAACAAGGTTTGAGGGGGGGGGGGGGGTGAGAGGAAGGCAGAGAGAGCAGAATAGGGAGGGCTGAGTAAAAGAGAATGAGGAGGGTGGGCAGGATCCATCTCCAGTTCAGGAGAGAGATAAGAATTAAAACAACAGGAGAGGAAACCACCATTGAACTAAAAATGACAGGCCACTAGGTGGCAGCAATAAACCATTGAATGTGTAAAATAACATCTCTAAAATATATAACTAGCTAGAAAATGTACAGTACGTATTCATGCACTATTGGTCCTAAGGGGGGTAGTCGTGGTAAGCACACTGTCATGAACAGGTGTGACCAGAACCATGTGATCTGCAACAGAGTTCACCAAAACGTTTATAAGTGAGTAATTTAAGTTTATTAAAGATAAGTGGTAAATAAGTAACACCCCAAATACAAATGGTGCTCAACCAACCAACAGAAACCCACAGACAACAGATAATTATATACAGCTAAGGGAAGTACCAAAATCAAACACGTTAGCCAGGCCAGGGTCATACACAGCAGATCAGCAGATGGACACAGGGATGTTTCCAGAAACATAAAACGTAAGCCAGGCCACGGTCATGCACAGGGAGTCAGCAGATGAGGACAGGGAACAAAACAGGACAGGGAGGGGATGGATGGATCAGACTGTAGGGCAGGGATGCAAGGTAACGGGTGGGACTGAAAGGGGATCAGGACAGGGAGACAGGATCAGGTAGACCGGTAACTGGTTCAGGTTCAGGGTACAGGAACAGGCTCAGGATCAGATAACAGGCTAGCAGGTCAAGGCGCGAGGATGATACCAAGGCAAACATGTGAGTGTTTGCTGGGTATTTATATGCCTGTAATTGGCCTCAAGTGACACCTGATTACAGGAGGTGCTGTCTGCTACACACTGCCAGGATCCATCTGCTGGTGGACGCCAGTACTGCGGCCCAAAGATGACATAACACCAGCAAGGGAAAGTTCTTCTGACAGTTCCAAACTGCCACTAGACACCTGCTGGTGGACCTCAGTACTGCACGCCAAATGACAGATATTACAAGTGGATGGAACCTAGTCTATGGCATCAAGCAGAACAATGGATGGGGGTACAGCAGGCTGGGCATTAGGCACTTCAGGCTGGGCATCAGGCACCTCAGAGCAGACAGCGGGCTCCGGGTCATCCGGATGGGCAGCAGACAGAGGCTCATCAGGCTGGGCAGCAGACAGAGGCTCATCAGGCTGGGCAGCAGACAGAGGCTCATCACGTTGGGCAGCAGACAGAGGCTCATCACATTGGGCAGCAGACAGGAACACATCACGTTGGGCAGCAGGCTCCACAGGCTGGGAAATGGGCAACGGAACTTCAAACTGGGACATCGGATCTTCAAGCGGGGACACAGGCACCGGAACTTCAAGCGGAGACACAGGTACCGGAACTTCAGACTGGAAGGCAGGCACCGAGACATCAGTACTGAGGCCCAAAGATGACATAACACCAGCAAGGGAAAGTTCTTCTGAGTTCCAAACTGCCAGGAGACACCTGATGGTGGACCTCAGTACTGCATGCCAAATGACAGATATTACAAGTGGATGGAACCTTTCCTGACAAAGGAGCGGCCTCCGGACACTCCAACTGGTTGTAATTGTCCATAGTCTATGGCATCAAGCAGAACAATGGATGGGGGTACATCAGGCAGGGCATCAGGCACCTCAGGCTGGGCATCAGGCCAAACAGCGGGCTCCGGGTCATCGCGCCGGGCAGCAGGCTCCGGGTCATCGCGCCGGGCAGCAGGCTCCAGGTCATCGCGCCGGGCAGCAGGCTCCGGGTCATCAGGCTGGGCAGCAGACAGGGACACATCACGTTGGGCAGCAGACAGGGACACTTCACGTTGGGCAGCAGACAGGGACATGTCACGTTGGGCAGCAGGCTCTGCAGGCCAGGAAACGGGCAACGCAACTTCAAACTGGGACATCGGATCTTCAAGCGGGGACACAGGCACCGGAACTTCAAGCGGGGACACAGGCTCCGAGACAGACTGGAAGGCAGGCGCCGGGACATCAGACTGGAAGGCAGGCGCCGGGACATCAGACTGGAAGGCAGGCACTTCAAGCTGGATAGAAGGCAGAGATTTGGCAGGATCAGGTGGGTCATCGGGTTCAGCTGGCATGAAGGCAGACTGGAACAGGTTGGTTGGTGTGGAAGGTTGGGTTACTGGCAGCATCGTATGAGTAGGGAAGAACTTCCATTTCTTCTTGGGTTTAGCCACTGAAGTTTTAATTCAATCTTATTTTATTGATAGGCAAATTAGCATTGAAAAATTGTACAGTATACAAATATGTCGTTCAATAACACATAAACATAGATATACATTCCTGCAACACTGGTGTCGTACCGTCTCATGGTTTAGATAATTTGTGAGCTTTGGTTGATTGGTATAGTATATAAGCCTGTATACCTACAGCGTCTAACCTGGCTTAGTAAGGTTAGGTGAGCACCACTATCTACTCAACGAGTGGTGCCCACTCATTACAAGTAGGCTAGGGCTTTTACTTCTGCGCTGAGCACGTTTTCTCTGAGGGGGAAGCTCTGTGTGCCACCGTTCCGGTCTAATGAGACTAGAGATTATGATTTAGGTGAGCATGTAACACTAACATTTAAAGGGAAAGGAGAAGAAAAAAAAGAGAGAGTGTGGATAGAAGGGTCAAGGCAGTAAGGGATGTAGAAATTAAGAGAGAGATTTTCCACTGTGGCTATACAGGTGCGTCGGTGGAGTCCTCTGAGGCCCATGGAATAAATTCTGAGGAGTAGCGAAACATAGACCATGAGGTCCAGGTCTTGGAGAATTGCTCCTCCTTACCCGTTTCCTGCGACAACATTCGTTCCAATCTATTAATTTGGTCCACATCAATTGCCCAATCCCCCAGGGAAGGCATGCTCGTCGATTTCCAATGTCTGGGCAGAACTGTTCTAGCAGCCACCAGAAAGTGACGCAAAATGTCTTTTTTGACCAATTTAATCGGTCCAGGGAGCAAAGATAACAGAACTACCTCAGGAGAGGGTGTGATTGAGGTCGTCATGAGTCTGCAGTACAAGTCGAGGATCTTCTGCCAGAACCTCCGCACAGGGGGGCATTCCCACCAAATGTGGAGTAAGGTTGGATGACAAGCAACGCCAGCAGGTATCCGGGGGTGCCGGGTTTATCCAGTGCAAAGTCGAGGGGCATCTGTACCAACGGGTCAACAACTTAAATCCTTTTTCTTGGGCTTTGGAGGCTAAGGATATTTTGTGAGTCAGAATGAAGCACTTTTGCCAGTCTACAGGTGAAATGGGGTGACCCAAATCTTCCTTCCAGGCCTGTGTGTATGGGTGGAGGTCAGGATTATAAACCTTATGTATGAGAGAATATAGTTGAGAGACCACATGTGTAGGGGGGGGCGGTCTGGAGCAGCTCTCCAAGTCTGTTAAGTCAGCAAGTATATCAGGCAGCGATGGGAAGGTGCAAATGAAGGATATCACCTGTTGCCTCTGCAGCCAATGCGTTGAGGTATGGGAAGATGGGCCGGAGGGGATGTCATGAGTCAGGGAAGAGTCTGATCGCAGGACTTGGGCAAGTCGTCTGTGGTCCTCCTTACACCAAGGTCCAAAACTTGCTCCCTGTAGGGCCGGAGGAAAAGCCGGGGTCCCAAACAGTGGAGTCATGGGTCCTTTCAGAGGAGATAGGGTCTTGGAGGAATTCATCTGGGTCCAAATTTGTATGGTTTGTCGTGTGAGTTCGCTCAGGGGTATCCCTCCTTTCAGGAATTCGGTAGGCGTCCACAGTAATGCGCGGAGATCTATCGAATTGATATGGCTCTCTATTTGTACCCATAATTTGGTGGAGGAATGATGGAACCAGTTAAGTATACGCGTGAGTACTGCTGCCCTTTAGTATATAGAGGCATCTGGAGCTCCAGCTCCGCCACGAATCTTGGGGAGCAAGAGAGTCTCATAGCATATCAGAGGACGAGCCCCTCCCCATAAAAAGGAGGTGAATAGTTGGCGGAGCTTCTTAAAGAACCAGGAGGGTATGGAAATGGGAATTGTCTGAAACAAATAGAGAAACCAAGGAAGAACGTCCATTTTTAGGGCATTCACCCTGCCTAGCCACGAAAGGCGCTTCTTCGTGTAGTTCGAGAGATCCGTCTTGGTTCTAAGCAGAAGGGGAGCATAGTTCAGAGAGAATAATTGGGATCCTTCTGTGGGTATTTGGATTCCAAGGTAACAGATGGAAGTGGAACCTGTTTTAAAAGGATACTTAGTGGAGACTTGCCGGAGGGCCTCCTGGGACAGTGAGACGTTCAGGATTTCTGACTTAGTATGGTTCACTTTGAAATTGCTCAGCTTCCCAAACCTCATGAATTCCCGCATTATATGTGGTAAGGATATATGGAGTTGGGTTACAAACATTAACAGGTCATCCGCAAAGAGAGCCAGTTTGGAATGAGTGGGGCATATTGATACACCTGAAATGTTAGGGTTATTGCGCAAGGCAATTGCCAGGTGTTCCATGACCAGGACATAGAGAAAGGGAGATAGAGGGCAGCCTTGCCGTGTCCCGTTGTGGATGGAAAATGTAGGTGACAATGAACCATTCACCCGAATTCTAGCAGAGGGAGAGGAGTTAAGGGACATAATTAGGGATATCATTTTGGGGCCCAGACCTATCTGCTTCAGGGACATCTGGAGGAATTGGCAGTTGACCCGGTCAAATGCTTTTTCCGCGTCGACCGTCAAAAGGCATAGAGGGACATCGTGGGTGCGGGCATAGTCAGTAAGAAGCAGGGTTTTTAGGGTGTTGTCTCTTGCCTCGCGACCACTTACAAAACCCACCTGGTCCAGGTGTATGAGGCGGGCGGGGAGCGGCTGCAATCTAGTGGCTAAAATTTTGGCATATAATTTCAAGTCCACTCCAATTAACGATATGGGCCTATAATTAGTGCACAAAGTAGGGTCCTTATCAGGTTTTGGGATAATGGTAATGTGGGCTTCGAGTGTTTGTGGAGGAAACACTGAGCCTTCCGATAGGGTGTTGAACACCTTAACCAAGAAGGGGGTCAGTTGGGGAGCAAATGTTTTGTAAAATTTAGGGATGAATCCGTCGGGACCTGGGCTTTTACCGGATGGGTGGCCGCTATCGCTCCCATTACCTCATCCGCTGTAATTACTTGCTCCAGCTCTTCTACAGTATCGCCATCCAAAGTAGGGAGCTCTGTTTCCTCAATATAAGACAGTCTATCAGGTTCAGGGGCAAGGGTAGGGCCAGGAGAAATGCCGGGCGGTAGATTGTAAAGTGTTTCGTAGAAATCTCTGAATGTTTGTGATATCTTGGAGGGCTCACTAAGCATTTCTCCAGAAGGGGCCCGAATATGGGGTATGAATGTGGAAGGCGTGTTTGGGTGGAGGGTGCGAGCTAATGGTCTACCGCATTTATCTCTGAATCGGTACTGATGTAAGGCAAGTCTGTCCGCATAGGTACGAGCTGAGGCCTCATACAGGTCCTTGAGTCGAGATCGAGCCATTGAGACCTCTATAAGGGTCTCCACAGTTGGGGCTCGTTTATGTTGGGTCTCAAGGTCTCGAAGCTTTTGAATTGCTGATGTTATTGCAGCTGATCGAGCCTTTTTCACGCGGGTTCCCATCTGAATAAATATACCTCGCAGGACTGCTTTAAGCACCTCCCATTGTAAGGGTAGTGAGGTAGTGTCCGAGGCATGATCTATGAAAAAATTTGAAATTGTTTCTGAAACCTTGTGGTAACAATCAGGGTTCGTAAGAAGGGAATCATTCAGCCTCCACGTCCAGTCTCTCACCGGCGTGGAAGGGATCGATAGAGTCAGATAGACTTAATGGTCTGGTCCGACCACTCACCTATCTCACATTCAGGTGACCAATCCAAGCAGCTATGGTCAAGAAGGAAGTAGTCAATATGACTATAAGAGTGGTGGACCTGTGAGAAGTGGGTATAGTTGCTATTTGTTGGAAACAGAACCCGCCAAATGTCGATTAAACAGAGGTCATAGATAGCCCGTTTGAATGCCCTTAGCTTAGTAAAGGAGATGGATGAGCGAGAGGTTGATGAGTCTAAGAGTGGATCCAGGGGGGCGTTAAAATCCCCGCCTATGATTAGTTTACCTTCTGCAAATTCTGACAAAATCCTCATGTACCGCAGAGCAGACAATATTTGATTAGTGTTTGGTAGGTAAAGGTTGGCAATAGTGAATTTTGTGCCCCATAAGGAGAACTTTACGAACACATACCTTCCCTGGGGGTCCGAGAGCTGGTCTATCAGGTCAATCGGAAGTGTTTTGTGGAAGGCAATAGATACGCCTTTGGTTTTCTGAGAGGGATTCATACTGTGGAACCATCTATTAAAGTACCTGTTGGAGCAGGAAGGGGTGGAGTTTGTGTGGAAATGAGTTTCCTGTAACAGTAACACATTGACCTGTTTATGCATTTGGTAGAGGATTTGCCCTCACTTGGATGCAATATTGAGGCCATTTACATTGTATGAACAAGATTTCAGGCGAGGACGAGATAGCACTGTATGGGCCATAGTGGAATGAGAAAAAGAAAGTCAGATTATAGAGAGTAGAGAAGGGAGGAAGAGTGGGGGGAGGGAAAGCTTGTAAGGTGGCAAAGATATACCAGGACAAAAACTAGGAAGGGAGGACGCCTGAATAAGGAGCCTAACAAATCTAAGGGGTCCACTGAAACGGGACTCCACGTGAGAAATCACGCAAGAAGGCACAATTCGTGCCCGGCCTATTGGGGGTGGAGGGTCGAGGTGGAGAATCTGAGCCATGAGCCCAGTAGCAGAACAGGCATATATAGCTTAATTGAGGCATATCAGTGTAACAAAACATTTAAACAGCAGAACACACATCAGATCATCTGTGAAGGAGGGTGGCGGTCTGCGTGGGCAAATATCTCCATACAAGCCCACCCTCCCTCCTCCACAGAGGAGATATCAATCCCTGAGATAATATCATAGGGGGGAAGCAAACATTTTCAACACATACTATCCACAGGCCCCAACATGGGGCCCCAGAGATAAATCTGTGTAGTAACACTGAAAACAGTAACAATGTGTAATAACATTTTAAAGTGAGACTAGTCGGTGTAGGATAACCCGTATACCGAGAGCTAGAGGAGCCCATGTGGATAGTGGAAAGAGACCGTGGACCCAGTCAGTCCATCTTTCAGCCCCTCCACCAGTATCCAGGTGGGACATTTCCGCTAATCACAGAATAGAGCAGTGCGGTAAAATATACTAGAAGCTCAATAATTGCATATCCAAAACATACATTAGGAATTTGCAGTCCCGTAGCCTCTCCCGAACCCCAGCTAGGTACAGCACACCAGCAAAGGGCAGGGAGAAGGCCCACTAATTTGGTGCACCATCTGTCTTGAGGCATTAGAGTATGTATCATGTTATCTTGTCTCCCACTGTATCATATCCAGCTGTAATCAGGTGGAATAGATGAGGAAAAATGTAAAAACAAAAGAGAAAAAATATAAAGTATAAAAAAAAATTAAAAAATAAAAAAAATAAAACCCCCCAAAAATTCCTATGGGGGGGGGGTTTTCCAAACATCGACCTGTCCAGGAGACAAGAGATACGCAGTGTACTGGGATGGCGCTAGTCACATGGGGAGTGTTGGATTGGCTTCTTGCAACACTTTAGAGTTACCTTAATCTTCCGGAGAGGTAGGATGACGTGGACTAGGGTCAATAGAGTGTGATCCGTACCTCGGGTGTCTGCGTCGTTGTGGAAGAGGGTCTCGTGTTTGCACCCTGGCACGGTCTTCTGGCGGGTCCAGTCAGTTCGGTACATCAGTTGGATCTTGCTCCAGAAAGCTGAAAAAGGCTGGGAGTTGATCCGGGTTTGAGAGGACAAATTTATGCTTAGCCCTGGTCACCTTAATACTGAAGGGGTGTCCCCATGTGTAGGTTGCTCCAGCTTGGCGTATCAGGTCTAGGAGTGGGCGGACCATACGGCGCATGTGGAGAGTGTTACAAGAGAGGTCTGGGTATAGGTGGATAGCAGAACCATCAAAGTCCATGGGACCCAAACGCCATGCCTTGCGCATAAGTTCTTCTTTAAGGGTGAAATAGTGAACCCTGCAGAGGACATCGCGTGGGCGGTCACTATGTTCCCTCCTCGGCCCCCCCACTCTGTGCACCCGGTCTATTTCAATAGGGGACGAAGCCTCTCTTCCTAGGACTTGGTTGAGGATGGCAGTGACAGAAGGTTTCAAGTCTGTACCCGCCGTGGCCTCCAGAATGCCTTGCAGCCGTATATTATTCCTGCGGCTCCTATTTTCTCCGTCTTCTATGCGTAGTTGATGTTGTCTTATACGGTGCAAGTGCTCCTTGGAGGCCCACTCTAGGGATGTGATGCGGGCTGCATGGTCAGATTGAATGTCAGTTAGGGCGGACACTGCGGTCTGATTAGTGGAGACCTGCTATTGGAGGGCCTGGAGATCCCTGTGTAGTGAGGTCTCCATTTTGACCTCCCAGGACACAAACTCCACTCGGAAGGCCGCCAGAAGGGTCGAGGCTTCAGATCTAGGTGATTCTCCTGAGATTCGAGGGGCCACATCCCCAGGGCCTGTGGCCAGAAGCGGGGCAATAGAGGACCCAGATTTGGATGCTACAGCTGGTAAGTTTGAGTGCTGGACCGGGGGGTCATCTGAATCCTCGCTGCTGTCTGTTGCCGTCTGAGTGGGGGGGAGGAGGCTTGCTCTTCCCTGAGTTTCGATTGGGCGCCATCTTATCTTTGGGAGTGCGGGGATCGTGTTGAGATGTGCGGAGCATGTATCTCTGGATTGTTTCCTTTTGTAGATCCATGGACTCAGTAGATCTAGAACTGTGCGTGGACATGTTTTCAAGGATGTGCGATGACTGAAGTATAGCCTGCCTGCTACGGGCAGCCACGGAGCTCAGCAACTCATTTCTTTAGCCATACATGGTGAGTCACGCTTCTCTGCAGAATTGTACAGACGGGGACCACAGGTGGGCGCTGGCCCTGCTGGGCTACTCTTGTGGCTGTGTAGGTAGTGATCCAGGCTCATAGGGGTGGAGGAGATCAGTAGCATATGTGTATACAGCAGCTTGGGTGGAGCAAGATGGCCACCTCTCAGGGTTTTCGGGGCTGTGTCTGTAGCCCACGCACTGAAGAGGGTAGATGCTTGTGGGTATCTCTGTCAAGGGCCACTGTCTGCCAGTCCTGGATGCCCTGGGGGGTGAGTAAGGTTTGGATTAGGCCCAGAGGAGGAGACGGGGGCTGTCAGGGTGTATCAAGATGGCCGCCACACTAGGTCTCTGGGGCTAGGGCTTTGGCTGCAACTGGAGCCAGATGGGGGTGGTTGCACCTTCAATATTCCCTTGGGGGGCTTGATTTTCCAGGCCAAGGTGCTCCTGGGGGTGGATGGGGATGGATTGGGCCCAGGAGAGAGATGGAGAGGCCTTCGGGTGTATCTAGATGGCCGCCGTCACTTACCAGGTCCCTCTGGCTGGTCTAATAGGGCGGCACAGGTAGGTTTGCTGGCCCCGGGTGGCAGGCTGGATATCCCCAGTGGTTGTGGAGGAGGAGAGCCGGGCTCAGGGCAGGTGGATCAGCTCGAGGCCGCGCCGGCACGGCGTCTGGGTGGAGCAAGATGGCCGCCGCTCCCCGTTGTAGGCCGAAGCCACGGCCTGTCCTCTCAGGTGGTTGGAGCTCCGCGATCGGTGTGCCCGCGATCCCAGGCAGCTCCTTATCGGTCTGGTGGAAGCCCTGGGCCCCGGTGGAGTCAGTGCAGGTCCGATGGACGTGTATCACTCCGGGTGTGCTCTATGGCTGCAGGAGCTCACCCCAGGCACGTCCACTCAGATCTCCATTCAGCCACGCCCCCTAGCCACTGAAGTTTTATAGGTGACTGCGGGGCTGTAAAAAAGGGATGGAGCTGGTTGAAAAGAAGGGCTGGAATGCGGTTAAGCAAAGGGAACAGTGGCTGGAGGAGGTTTCTGTGGGGTTGTTACAGGCAGTAGGGAAGAGGCAGGTAAATTAAAGGCAGGATATGTGCAGCAGGTAGAAACGGGATATTGGTATTTGGTTGGAAGTGAAGTATATTGGGCAGAGACTGAGGTTGCCGTGAGTGATGGAGGAAAAGACATTTGGGCAGGCAGGTGTCTAAAGCAGGTCCGGGTTATGGAGAGCTGACAGAGGCTGGAAATAATAAGTCCGACCATGCCTGTAGTACAGATTGAACAAAAGTGGGTTCACATACTGCCTGTCTATCCAGGGACTGCACTGAATCTATACAATCCACTAGCACCTGTTTAGCATAAGCTGAAAAATGCTCCAGAAAGTATACAGCATCATCCTCCAACAGCCATACCAGAGACTCCACCTGATCACTACTGAAGGGGGGAGAAAAATCGTCACTTCCTTTAAGACTGCTAGACAAGGCTAGCTCAGCACACACCTGTATCAGGGGCTGAACGTAATTAAACAGTAATCTACCCGATCAATCAGAGAATGGGCCAGGCGGGTACACTCAAGGAGCTGATCCCTGGCCCACTCTTTCAATACCAGATGACAATAATTGTTATCCTCCAACACCAGTGAGGCAAGGAGAACAACTGTTTCTGATTGCATTTTAGTAGCAGTAACAGTACTACAATGGTTCCTCTGCGCAGTCACTTCTTGTCAGAGATGGCCTTGGTATTCTGTCATGAACAGGTGTGACCAGAACCATGTGATCTGCGACACCAAAATGTGTATAAGTGAGTAATATAAGTTTATTAAAGATAAGTGGTAAATAAGTAACACCCCAAATACAAATAGTGTTCAACCAACCAACAGAAACCCACAGACAACAGATAATTATATACAGCCAAGGGAGGTACCAAAATCAAACATGTTAGACAGGCCAGGGTCATACACAGCAGATCAGCAGATGGACAGAGGGATGTTTCCAGAAACATAAAGGTAAGCCAGGCCAAGGTCATGCACAGGGAGTCAGCAGATGAAGACAGGGAACAAAACAAGACAGGGAGAGGATGGATGGATCAGATTGCAGGGCAGGGATGCAAGGTAACAGGTGGGACCGGATGGGGATCAGGACAGGGAGACAGTATCAGGTACACCGGTAACAGGTTCAGGGCACAGGAACAGGCTCAGGATCAGATAACAGGCTAGCAGGTCAGTGTGCAAGGACTATACCAAGGCAAACATGTGAGTGTTTGCCGGGTATTTATATGCCTGTAATTGGCCTCAAGTGACACCTGATTGCAGGAGGTGCTGTCTGCTCCACACTGCCAGGATCCATCCTCTAGTGGACGCCAGTACTGCGGCCCAAAGATGACATAACACCAGCAAGGGAATGTTCTCCTGACAGTTCCAAATTGCCAGGAGACACTTGCTGGTGGACCTCAGTACTGCACGCCAAATGACAGATATTGCAAGCGGATGGAACCTTTCCTGACACACACGAAGTGCCTCTAGGTCCCGGGGGCCCACGGGGGTAAAATAAATGTATGGCAAAAAAGAGATAAGCATTATAAGTTATATATAACTCAACAGGAACTATGAGGCATAGAAACATATGATAAGACAGAAAGTCCTTCATACTGTTATAGGTTAGGTATAGGGGAATCTGGAGGACACTGGGGGGGGTAAGATTCGAGTAGCATTAGGAGGTGAGGGAACACAAACTGTCATAATCGCTCATACCAGACACATTGTGGTAGGAGTCCCCTGGAAGTCTGGAAACAAAAAAAAGAAAAAAACAGAGCAAAGAGCATAAAACGTAAATTGTGCACAGACTCCAAAAAACCCAGGAAGTGGGCCCTAATGGGTCACGGATGTAGGGTGCGAGCCCTGGGCTGTATCAAAGAAAAGCAGCCATGGCCCCTGAAACAGAGGTGCAGAGATAACAGGAACCAGTGCAGGTTCAATCATCGGGAGGCATCTGGGAGGAAGATCTGGGGGCGCTTCTTCTTGCTGTATTTTGACCATTGTGGGATGAATGAGAGGCCTGGGGCCAGTCCGGTAAGGAGACCTGAGGTAGTTCCAGGGTACTCTGGAAATTTGGAAAGTCTCCTAAGGTGTGAAACAGAGCTGTTTTGCCTTCAGGCTGGACCCTTAGCTGGTATGGGAACCTCCATTGGTATTTGACGGGCTTTTCCTGGAGGAGAGATGCAAGTGGTTTAAGAGAGTGTCTCATGGCTAGGGTTTGGCGTGAGAGATCTGGAAGTAGCATGACAGTGGCATCGTTCAGCGGGATGGAATCTTGTGTGCTGGCGGCTCGCAAGATTTCCTCCTGAACCTTGTAGAAGTGGACCCTGCAAATGAAGAATCACGATTCCACGGGCCCAAGGTCCTTTGAACTCTGTCCAATTCAATAGGAGCATCTTTAGGCTGCTGGAGTAGCTGGTTAAAAATGGCGGCGACTGCCCCTGCCAGGTCCTTATGCTCCACTGTTTCAGGGATGCCACGGATTCTAATATTGTTCCGTCTGTTTCGGTTTTCGATGTCGTCCTGCTGATACATGAGCTGCTGCAGCAAAACAGTGTGTACGCATCTGTGATTCCATATCCCAGCCATCACCGGAACACAGTGAGGCTTGTGAGAGGCTTTGGGGGCTGTGTGTGGATGGCTCAAAGTCTACAAGGGAGGCAGAACGGCCCCTGGAATGTACCTGCTTGGTGTCTGCTGGCTCAGAGCGGGCCAGGGATGTAGGCGCCAGTGCCATCTTGGATTTCCCCTGGTTCATATAGGCCACAGATGCTCGGGTGAGAAATCGCCCTTAGTCGCCCTGTGTCCGATCACCGGCGGATTTATTTTGATCCTTCGGCTTCCCCTTGCCCATCGGTGCGGTCTGGTCAGGATGGGAGTAGCAGTGGAGGAGGTAGAACCCCATGAGAGCCGTCAGGACAGGGAGATGCCGCGATGCACATCATACAGCTCCATGCGCTAGACCAAGCCCCCTCGGATTCCAATAATTAGATTGTTTTCATCTGAACCTGTTGATTCCTGACTGAATATCCTGATGGTAATTTCCATTCCTCCAAAAGAGTGTTGAAGAGCCCTCACATCTATGTACAAATCTTTAGAAATAAATTGTTTGGTTTTTGGATACTGTAGGCATATTTACTGTATTTTTTTTTATATTTACAGCTAGAGTGGTATATCAATTAACAGATGCAGTCCAATTCTACTCATATCAAGCTAACATTTTTATATCACTCTGCAACTGTACTAACCCCTGTATCTTAATTGGAAGCCAGACAGCAAATGTGGCTGTTAAAGCAATGTGAGCAATAAATATGAAACATTGCTAATGAGAAAATTTCAACCCTCCAAAATGTACTGACTGTCAAAGAAATTAAACAAAATCTAAAACACTGCTTTGTCTGTTGTGAAACAGTGATGTGTTATGTCCAATCCTCAGCAAGATTAAGAAAAATAGTTACCTTGTGTTATATTCTTAAGATGACAAATAAAAAACGCTCTTCATGGTCATTTACTGACATAATTTGAGAGAGAAAAGGATCAAGGTGTGCCATAAATCTGAACATCTGCACAACAGTACTTTGAATCTTTCTAAATCGTAGGCATATGTGCTCAAGAAGAAGACATGACATTAATTTGGACACAATTATCCACATCATAAGGAATGCTCTACTGGAATTTAGAATTGGAATCAAAATGAATGCTCTCCAGGCAGTTAGCTGATGGTGAAAGGTTAATTAATTCAGTCCTGTTTTGCCAAGTATTTAGTCAGAGAAGAATATTGGATGATTTAAAGTTACATACTGTGACGAATTTCTAGTCTAAACAATTTACTCAAATATAAAAAATACATAAGAAAGAATGTAGTATTTGATGTGGGATATTTTTCAAATCTTTAAAGAAACCAGGGATTTTTTTTTGTGCGGGAACGCTGGGGATGCAGTTCTGGCACCTCCAGCACTGAATGTATTTTATGGCAAGGAATGCTGGAGGGTCTATTGTCGCTGGTGGGGATCTATTTTTGTGTGGTGGTCTATTGTTGCTGGGTAGGTCTATTGTTGCTGGGTGGTCAATTGTTCCTGGGAGGGTTCTACTATTGAGGGAAAGGTTTATTGTTGCTGGCTGCTGGAGGGTCTATTGATGCTGGCTGCTCGAAGATCTATTGTTGCTGCTGGGGGTCTATTGTTGCTGGCTTGGTATTTTTTTGCTTGGGGGAGGTCTATTGTTGTGTAGAATATCTATTGTTGCTGGCAGGAGGTCTATTGTTGTGTGGGGGATCTATTGTTGCTGGGATGGAGTCTATTGTTGCAGGTAGGGTCTACTGTTGCTGGGGTGGGGTATATCAAATTCCATACAAATACCTTATTAGCACAAAATTATACTTGGCTCTGTACTCTTTAAATGGGGCAGTACTGGGAGGTGGGTAGGAGGTGGAACCAAGGGATGGTGCTCAGAGGTGGGTAGTGGGGAGAGACGAAAGGGTGTGTCAGAAGGGGGGGGGGGTGTTTCCTGCACCTATTCTTTAAGAAAAAAAGCCCTGAAAGGAGCAATTGAGTTTTTTGTTTATCTACTGTAGAAGTGACCGTAAACGCTTGCCGACCAGCCACTGTCATTATACTGTGACAGGTCAGCACGATCCCGCGAGCCGTCATAGCTATACGTCGGCTCCTTTAAGCGGGATAGCGTGCTGCACTGCGGGGGTGCCAATGCTCGTGGCCGATGGTCACGATGACTACTGGCCACAAGCGATCGCGGGCACGAGAGGCAGAACAGAGACATGTGTGTGTAAACACACAAATCCCTGTTCTGTTCTCTGAGGAGAGACAGATCGTGAGTTCCTAATAGCTAGGAACAACGATCTGTCATCCCCTCTAGTCAGTCCCCTCCCCCTACAGTTAGAACACACAGTCAGGGAACACAGTTAACCCCTTGATCGCCCCCTAGTGTTAACCCCTTCCTTGCCAGTGACATTTGTACAGTAATCAGTGCATTTTTATAGCACTGATCGCTGTAAAATTGTCAATCGTCCCAACAATGTGTTAAAAGTGTCCGATGTGTCTGCCATAATGTCGCAGTCACGATAAAAATTGCAGATAGTCGCCATTACTAGTAAAAAAATAAAAAATAAAAATGCCATAAATCTATCCCCTATTTTTTAGGTGCTATAACTTTTGCGCAAACCAATCAATATACGTTTATTGCGATTTTTATTAACAAAAATATGTAGAAGAGTACATATCAGCCTAAACTGAGAAAAAAAAATTACTTTTTTTAAAAAAAAATTGGAGATATTTATTATAGCAAAAAGTACAAAATATTGTGTTTTTTCAAACTTGTGGCTTTTTTGTTTATAGCGCAAAAAATAAAAACCGCAGAGATGATCAAATACCACCAAAAGAAAGCTCTATTTGTGGTAAAAAAAAGGATGTTAATTTTGTTTGGGTACAACGTAGCAAGACTGCACAATTGTCAGTTAAAGCAACTCAGTGCCATATCACAAATAATGGCCTGGTCATTGAGCAGCCAAGTCTCCTGGGGATGAAGCGGTTAATAGAACTTACTTTTAGACAACAGCTGCACAGGGCGTTTTCAATCTAATCTAATGAGAGATTTAAACACTTTGAGTGTCTGGCGCTCTCTCGCCTGTTCCTCCAGCCATGCTTTTGGTCTTTCTCCCTGAGTGTTGCTTGCTAAACAATGCCTTCTCCACTTCTATTGGCTGAAGAAGGCACCCCTCAGGCGGCAACCTTATTGCTAGGCAGCAAATCAGTTCTGTGTTCCTAACCTCTTCTCCCCTGATTGTCTGGCAGTGCTGTGACACTTTATTTAAACATCACAAGCCCAGTGCTCTGAGCTTGTGATAGCACTCAGTTTCCTTGCACCTGTGCATGTGCCCAGGGCCGGTTCAAGGGGTGGGCGGAAGGGGGCGGATGCCCTGGGCGGAGCAATTTTATGTAGGAAGGGTCGCAGTGCTGGCAGGCATTGTGCTGTTAAACTTTCTTAGCAACTGCCACCGGCCGCCCCTACAACACTGCGCCTGCTTGCAAAGAATGTGCAGAGGCTTACTAAGTGGGGGGTGGACCGCCCCGTGAACCACACACTGGGAGGGGTGTCAGGCCGCCCCCCACTCCAGGATTGAAGTAGTGGCAGCGCCGCAGTGACAGGCACAGTAGGCATTGAGGTGCGATCTTTATTGTGATGCAAGAAGGAGGGGGTGTGCGGGGGGTGCAGGGTGACACCACTGCACCTACCATCCTCTCCTCTTGCGGCCACGGGCTGTCTGTCTGTGCGATCCGGGATGTCACACAGGCCCAGCCAAGCAGAGTGAAGCCGCCTCCCCCTCCTCTGTTTATGTGTAAACAGAGGGAGGGGGATCTGCTGAGCATGTGCCGCCGCGCTGATCTGAGGTACTGAATGGGGGGGGTCTGCACACTGCACTGAACGGGGGCTACACTGATGGGGATCTGCACTGAGCGAGGGGCGCAGGGGGATGTGTAATGTAAAGGGGTCAGTGCGGGGGATCACTGGACTCCAGGTTAGCAGGACCAATGTAAGTTCACCTTACAGATTTTCTGTAAAGTGAACTTACAATTTAACCATTTGCTGATCCGCCGCAGTACATATACTGCGACGGGGCTGTAGCTATAGTATTGTATTGTTGTATTGTTTTAAGTGTTTTCTGGTTTTGAAAGGACACTGACTCTTTATACCTGGGGGGGGGGGGGGGGCGCAGTTTGCCATCTTCGCCCTGGGCACCAGATGGCCTTGTCCCAGCACTGCATGTGCCTTCCCTCTCTTGTGCTGCTGCTGTTGTTTGAACACTTGCCTGATCCTTTCCTGGATACAGATTATTCTACTGATTGCTGCCTGAGCTGACCCCTTGCTTGGCTATTCATTATTCTACTGATTGCTTCCTGCCCTTACCAGGGAGGCCGAGTTCAGACTTATGCAAATTGGGTGTGGGTTTCACCGCATCCAATTTGCATGACAGGAGAGTTTGACCAGCTCTCAATAGAGCCAGTTCACATAGCTCTGGGGTGGCGGCGATCCGCATTGGAAAAGGGTTCTGTGCGTCTTTGGCTCCGTTTCAGGTCCAAATTCAGGCAAAAATTCTGACCCGATTCACACCTGAAAACGGAGAACAGGGACACACCGGGCCCCTGCTGCGAGCCGCGGCTGCAGCTAGTGTGAACGTGGCCTGAATGGATAAAAGATTAATTACAGATTATCACTTGTCCAGGCTTTTGCCTTGATACAGATTACTCTAATGACAGCCATCTGCCCTGATTATGCAACCGTTTGTTGCTACCTCAAACCTCTGCTAGCTTGTTGCCCAGGCAGTCTTTTGGCCTGGTCAGAAATGCACTCAGCGCCTGCCTTGTACATCAACACCTAGAATATGTATAAAAAAGTTGATCTTGCGCAGTGAAAAGTGCAAAACACTCTAAAATGCCAAGTGCACTATATTTAAATAAAGTGCAATAAAAGGTGCATAACTAAGGGTAGCCGGCAGCTCTGTCATATGAATAAATCAAATGGATGGTGTCAAATATCCACATATAAACTTGTGTAAGCATAAAATATAAAATTGTAACAAAGAGTGTCCATAATAGTGAAAAAATCCTAAATAAAAGATGATTCATCAAGAATGATGGAAGGTGGACAAATGAGGAAAACAATGGTGAGGATGATATCTCCAGTCTTCACCACTAAATAACATCCTATATTAGAGTGAAGAAATGCTCAAAAGTGTTTATAGCCAGAAGAGTAAATTATGTCCATAAAGAATAGTGCCACAAATAGTCTCTTCAAGTTAACAGTCTCACAGGACTCTTACGTCATAGATGAAGTAAACACGCTTCACTAATGGGTTACTTTTTCCACACCATTCTGTTGGAACCTCTTCATATGCGTATATCCTAGTGGTGGAACCAGGAGATACTTCTCCAAATGGCTAAGTGCCTCTCTATACCATCCTAAAAGGCTCACCTGAGCGCCATGGTGGGTGGGAGGAAAGGGAGAAAATATTATATGCTTACACAAGTTTATATATGGACATTTGACACCATCCATTTGTTTTATTTATATGGAGGGAGCTGCCGGTTACCCTTAGTTATGCACCCTTTATTGCACTTTATTTAAATATAGTGCACTTGGCATTTTAGAGTGTTTTGCACTTTTCACTACGCAAGATCAACTTTTTTATATATATTTCTACATTTGTGTTATGTGAACAAGAGTAAAGAATGTGTCTAAAACAAAAAAAGTGGTAATATAATGTAACACCAGCTGCAAGACCTTAGAAGCGCGAGGACACCATTTCACAAACACCTAGAATATGTACTTGCTCAATCTGAGAATTACTGGTGAGTGTCCCAGTTCTGCAAAAATAGCTATGTGCTTTACGTCCTGGGGCATTCAAGTACCTTTCTATTTTTGCAGAACAGAACGTGAACTGGAAACCTTACAGCAAATGAATGGATCGCAAAGAAAATCATGTACAGTACTTCTTTCAATTATATAGCAGGAAACCAAGCCTTTCTCAGACAACATGTTGCTTTTATGGGTATAGGACAACATAGCTAGCAAAATAAATGCAAATCCACCAATACTGAATCCAGAGGCATAACTAGAACCTTGAGGGCCCTGATGCAAGAAACCTTAAAGGGCCCCCCTGGGCCAGGCGGCAGAACGCCAGGCCCGGTCACAAGTGCAACCTTTGCGAGCCTGGAAGTTCCACCACTGGTGTCTTTAGTTTTTATTTTTGTATTTTTGTTGTTGTTGTTACTATTTTTTACCATTATATTTTATTTATTTTATTTGGGGGGCTTTGATGAAATATCAGGGGTCTAAACAGCCTCAATCTCTTTCTCTGCAGCCTCAGCTGCACAGAATGAATGGACAGGAATAGCTCTGTACAGAGCTTTCCATTCATTCACAAACTGAAGCATAGTAAACACAGTTTACTATGCCTCAGTAAAGTCAGTGAATGGTACAGAACACTGACTCTGTTCATTAAGACAAAGCAGGTGCCTCTTTCTCTCTCCATTTTGAAACCATCCCCCACAGCAGCCGGCGGGAGAGGGGGGGGGCAGGGGAGAACACAGGAGCCCGATCACAGCGGGAGGTGGATAGGAAGAGAGAGGGGGGCGGCATTTAGAGTAACCAATCCCCTCCGTTTTCTTCCTGCAACCACTGAAAGGCTGCGACCCATTTACATATGCCCCTAACTGAATCCTTACCCTTCCCACTAAAAAAATACAGGTACAATTTTTTTTTATATGTTAATGAGTACAGACACTTCCTGTTGTGTTTTTTTTTGTTACACTTCAGTTTCCTGTTTTGTAATCCTTGCTATGGCCTCCTGTATTGACATCTTGTCTATAATATCAATATATGTAACATTTTTGAACGGTTTGCCTATGGGTTATGTGTAGCCAGGTACTTGGCTGTAACAAATAACTTCTGAGGATTTGCAAGGAGCTCTTTACACTATCGCTCTACTGACGTGCTGGATTCATCTCACTGTCTGCCTGTCGCCAGCAGGGGGAGTCGGAAAGCCAAGGCGCTCCATAGACTTTTTTACTGGCTGCAGTGGAAAGTGGGAATTGACGTTCAGGAAGGAAGGCTATATTGTGGACTTCTATTGACCATTGGACTACAATTCCCAGGTGGAGGCAATGGCAAAGGAGCGGAAATAGCTCTTTCCCTCTGTTGGGGCTTGTGCCCTCTACACACAAGCTAGAGGCTTGATGGACCGGAGTCACACTGGATCAAACCAGAGGGCACCTGCACAGCAGGACTTTCAGGGCTGTATAACTGGATTGGTGAGAGGGCTGTGTGGCCATAATCTGTTGGCTGCTAGCCGAGGATTAAGCTTCTAGGGATTAGACACTTAACCAACAGCTCATAGAACATATGCAACTCCCATGGGACTTTGATGCATCCAAAATTTACACGAACACCTAAATTTTGTAGTATAAAAGTAAAAGCATGTTTATTGAACAACAAGGTTAAAATTTCTCTAGTCTAGACAGTATGACTACTAGTCTATTGCTTGTGTCTCCTAATTAGGAGTAGAAATATAATATGGCATATATGAACTTTATTAATTATAGCCACCAATTGTTCCGTTAACCAACAGCTCATACCACTGCATGTAGATTTCCACTGGGATTATATCCAAATGCACCATTGTCATGACAGACCCCGACGTTAGCTGGCTGAAGATCTAGGGAATTGGACTGCTTCTTTAGATAAGCCGTCCTACAAGGCCTCCTGTCTTTGCACATAGAAGAAGGGGCACTGCTGCAGTAGATTAGAGTTATATTCTAGTCACCCCTAGAGTGCACTCTAGTAATGTAGCATTTTAGTAGCAGGTAGGTTACACCAATACTAATTACCATTACTATTGTTGTGTTTTTTGCCAGATACCAGGTATATAGCCATCTAACTGCTGTGGTAATTACTTTAAACTATGCTGTACTACCACAAGGTAACGTTTCTGTCTAGAGAGTTGTATTACACATACCTTCTACCGGTCTCTGTAAGTGCATATTGCCGCTTCCTCCAGTTGACTACAATATAATGTATTTCTTTACTCCTAACCAGTCTGGTGTTTCTCTTCAGATACTGGGCTCTATTCACAGAACCAGATCAACTGCGGCATTTAGGTGTTTGCCCAAATAGCGCATGCGATCTTGAAAATGTAAATTCACTATTGATTTATGCGGTAATTACCGCATAAAGCAAAAACGCTCTGTAAATACCCCATATAACAGGAGTGAAAGTCAATTCAAAAAAGGAAAAAAATGCAAGTAGTGGTTCTGGCAGCCACTGGCATCCTTAACAACCAGTAAACAACATGCATTAAGGAGCCAGTGGCTGCCGCCCCATCCTTAACAACCGGTGATTCATCACGAAAAACTTGGTGTGGGGTCCCCCCAATCCCAATCTTTAATGTAAGGATAAGAAATGTCTTTTTCCCTCCTCTTACATTACAGACTAAAGAAGCTGCTTATGTACTGTCCTGTCATTGTACAATATTTGTGGCAATTGTCTCTCAAATAATACTGTTTATTATTATTTTCATTGAATACAAGGCGTTCTCTGATTGGCTGAGGTGAAAGGGAAACAAACGAAATCACAATCTCCACCAGTGAGAGAATGCTTTGTATTCACTGATAAAAATACAAGGCTGTTCCTGAATGGCTGAGATGCCATACGACCGACACGCTCTCTTTCATGGTGCGGATGGGAATTGTGCAGGAAGCCAGGAAGAAGGCACAGCTTACTGTTTGCAGCACAAGCTGCTACAATGAATTATAGCATCCACAGTGGCCAGATCATTCTGCAAAGGTAAGCCTTTATTTGAACCAAACTGGCCCAATAATATGTTTTAAAGTGTCAGGAAACCTGGATTTCTGATTTAAAAGCATTTCTTGCCATGTTATTTAAAGGGCTTGCATTTTTCCCACATTGCCCCCAAAGTCAAATGAAAAAAGTGGACTCTCTTTCTTCTGTACAGTAATTTGTAACTTTTTTTTTTTTTTTTGCACTGATACATATAATCCATGGCAGTGTTTTTGCTCACTGCCCTTTTTTGGACAACCCTTTTTATACTCGCCTTGAAAATGGACAGAATTGATTTGCATCCCCTATAAACTGGTTCAGTTTTAAGTTTGCAATTTTCAGTCTTCAAAATGGCTTAAGATACACTTTACAAAGTGAACCCAGACACATTTTCTCATCCATATTCTTCAAGAATAAGTTCACCTTTGTACGCTTTTTTTTTCTAAATCCCAGCCCCCCTGTGTACCAATATAGCATTAATGTACTTTTTTTGCAAAAATATCAAAGCTTTCCATTAAATCTACATACACTTACCTTTATTCAGCTGCCCCTTTAAGTGTGAATCACACTACTAAATTGAACAAAAAACATAAAGTAGGCCCTAATTAAACTACATGCATCCTAAAATTGACATGCGCTAAGTAATAAAGATTACACCCACTGTAATAATCACTATTGTGCAATACCAAAAACAACAAAAAAAAAATGCACAAAAAATCCACAAAGATGCTGTGAAAAAAACCTTTAGTTAGAACACTGGTATTATCAGTGATAACTTAGTGCATATACATTCAAAGATTGAAAGAATGTGATAATCACTATTGTGCAATGCCAAAAAAAAAAAAAATGCACAAAAAAAAAAAAAAAAAATTGCACTCACAAAAATCGCACACAAACTTACACGAAGATGCTGTGAAAAAAATCCCAAATATTAATACCAGTGTATCAAAGATGAAAAGTGCTGTAAACATATGCAGGTTGAAGTGCTTATTGAACTATGGCCATTTCCAAATTCTTGCACTTTAATTGAATGATTCCAATCCATCATGCATCTTTATATGATTCCAAGAGAAAACGTGCTCCAGCACCAATAATGAAAATGCTCACTTACCAGAGCCCAAATGCCCGCTGGACCACAAAGTGTGTGTAATGATACTATTACACTCTCCCAGCATGGGGTTCCAAGTTTTCTCCTTTCCAGCTCACAGACCCTCCTTCCCCTCAGCAGGATATACACCAAGACTGCCTAATGAAGCTATACAGTGAAATGCATAGAGCTCAGATTGCCCTCGCTATTCCAGTGGACCGCATGTGATGTCACATCCGTTTGAGCAGTGAGACGCATGCCGGATTCTGGGGAGACAGATGGCGCCTTTGTCTGTAACATTGTAACGCCAGTCAGTGGTGGCTGGTGAAGTTTTAGGATGGGGGGGCCAGACCCCGCCCTTCCTTTGTGACCCCTCCCACTTGGTGAAAATGGGTGTGGTTTCAGTGAAATAGTGGGCGTTGCTCTAAGGTGGTGTGGTTAGCGTCTGAGATGAAGGAGGGATGGAGGGAGAGAGGGATGGAGGGACAGCAGGCCCAGATCCTACACAACAATAGAAATGTGTATTCTAGAAAGTTTAACAATCAGCAGATAAAGATATTCCAAACACCTGGTGTTAACACTTCAATCATCCCGGCACCATGGTTGTTATGGTGTCAGGATGATTGAAGCGCATTATTTCTATTATTACATTGTAATATAAAATGAAATCACTCAACTCACCATAATGCAGAATCAGTGGGAGCCCTGAGCGTGTCACTAGCCATGTCGCCTGCCACCAGATGCCATCAGGTGCCCCCAGCGGAGTCCCTCCTTACATGCAGCCTGTGTCCCACCAAATGCAGCCTGCCTGTGTCCCACCAAATAATGCAGCCTGCCTGTGTCCTACCAAATAATGCAGCCTGCCTGTGTCCCACCAAATAATGCTGCCAGCCTGTGTCCCACCAACTACAGCCTGCCTGTGTCCCACCAAATGCAGCCTGTGTCCCACCAAATGCAGCCACCTGTGCCCCACCAAATAAAGCAGCCTGCCTGTGTCACATCAAATACAGCCTGTGTCCCACGAAATAATGCAGCCTGCCTGTGTCACATCAAATAATGCAGCCAGCCTGTGTCCCACCAAATAATGCAGCCAGCCTGTGTCCCACCAAATAATGCAGCCAGCCTGTGTCCCACCAAATAATGCAGCCAGCCTGTGTCCCACCAAATAATGCAGCCAGCCTGTGTCCCACCAAATAATGCAGCCAGCCTGTGTCCCACCAAATAATGCAGACAGCCTGTGTCACATCAAATAATGCAGCCTGCCTGTGTCACATCAAATAATGCAGCCAGCCTGTGTCCCACCAAATAATGCAGCCAGCCTGTGTCCCACCAAATAATGCAGCCAGGCTGTGTCCCACCAAATAATGCAGCCAGCCTGTGTCACATCAAATAATGCAGCCTGCCTGCGTCCCACCAAATAATGCAGCCAGCCTGTGTCACATCAAATAATGCAGCCAGCATAGGTGTGCACAGCCTCTTGCATTAGGGTGTGCAGCCCAAAGCTCAAATACATATGCATGTGTATATGTACTGATGGTGTCAGTAGGGCAGTGGACAGTGTCATTTTTATTTTATTTTTAAATAAATTATTGTATTTTGTAACAATTTTTTGGTGGATGAAATATTAGTGGTCTAAACAGGGGGGAATATGCACCACACAAGGCGATTAGGGTGTGTCCAGGCACACCCTGTGCGCACGCCTATGGCAGCCAGCCTGTGTCACATCAAATAATGCAGTCTGCCTGTGTCACATCAAATAATGCAGCCAGCCTGTGTCCCACCAAATAATGCAGCCTGCCTGTGTCCCACCAAATAATGCAGCCTGCCTGTGTCCCACCAAATAATGCAGCCTTCCTGTGTCCCACCAAATAATGCAGCCTTCCTGTGTCCCACCAAATAATGCAGCCAGCCTGTGTCCCACCAAATAATGCAGCCAGCCTGTGTCACATCAAATAATGCAGCCTGCCTGTGTCACATCAAATAATGCAGCCAGCCTGTGTCTCACCAAATAATGCAGCCTGCCTGTGTCACATCAAATAATGCAGCCAGCCTGTGTCCCACCAAATAAAGCAGCCTGCCTGTGTCACATCAAATAATGCAGCCAGCCTGTGTCCCACCAAATAATGCAGCCTGCCTGTGTCCCACCAAATAATGCAGCCTGCCTGTGTCCCACCAAATAATGCAGCCTGCCTGTGTCCCACCAAATAATGCAGCCTGCCTGTGTCACATCAAATAATGCAGCCTGCCTGTGTCCCACCAAATAATGCAGCCTGCCTGTGTCACATCAAATAATGCAGCCAGCCTGTGTCACATCAAATAATGCAGCCAGCCTGTGTCTCACCTAATAATACAGCCTGCCTGTGTCTCACCAAATAATGCAGCCTGCCTGTGTCTCACCAAATAATGCAGCCTGCCTGTGTCACATCAAATAATGCAGCCAGCCTGTGTCCCACCAAATAAAGCAGCCTGCCTGTGTCACATCAAATAATGCAGCCAGCATAGGTGTGCACAGCCTCTTGCATTAGGGTGTGCACCCCAAAGCTCAAATACATATGCATGTGTATATGTACTGATGGTGTCAGTAGGGCAGTGGACAGTGTCATTTTTATTTTATTTTTAAATAAATTATTGTATTTTGTAACAATTTTTTGGTGGATGAAATCAGTGGTCTAAAGAGGGGGGAATATGCACCACACAAGGCGATTAGGGTGTGTCCAGGCACACCCTGTGCACACGCCTATGGCAGCCAGCTTGTGTCACATCAAATAATGCAGCCTGCCTGTGTCACATCATATAATGCAGCCAGCCTGTGTCACATCAAATAATGCAGCCAGCCTGTGTCCCACCAAATAATGCAGCTTGCCTATGTCACATCATACCCCCCTCCCCCCCGTTCTCCGCGGGATCACAGCGGTACTTACCTTGCTGTGTGTTGTCCTCTCCTGCGGTGTCTCCTTCCTGTTTTCTCTCTCCCGGGCGAAATGGGAGAGAGAAAACAGGAAGTGACATCAAACTCAGATGTCAAACTGCCCGGCCATAGTAATAGATACTACGAGCGCCGGGCGGAAGCTACTTGGCGCTTCGGAAAGCGCTGCAAGGCGCAATAAACGCCAGCAAATGAAGCGCTGCATCTGCAATCTCGTGATTGCATAGACGTAGCGCTTCCCATAAGTGCACTGTGTCTGGCGTCGCACTGTGTCCGGCGTCTGAACACAGTGCACACAAACAAATAAATAAATAAATAAATACAAAAAAAAGGTCCTTTAAAGCGGGGGTCCACCTATCTATCGTTTTTTTTTTTTTGAGTTCATTCACAAACTTTTCTTCTCAGCATTACATACTCACATATTGTGTGTAATATGTCCGCCTGTGTCAGATTTCGTCGGAAAGAATAACTTATATTATTCACTGCAGGCGGTTTCCATCTTCATTGTGGGCATTTGAAGCCTACAAGCATTTATTTCCTGGATGTGGTGAATGCTGTGCTCCCAGCATTCACCGCTCGTTCCCGCACATGCTCAGTGGCATCCTGGGAAGCCTGAGACTAGCTCCCAGGAGTCTGGGAGAGGCTAGAAACACGCCTACTCCCACGGGAGGAGAACCAGGAAGTGCAAAGAAGAATAGAAAAATAAAAGGTAATTACGGCGATTTAAATTTTTTTAAACAGCATGTCAGCATCTAGGCAAGGAAGAGAATACATACAGATATTGTTCAAAATTTGGGTGGAACCCCGCTTTAAGGACCAGCTTCTTTAAAATTTTTTTTTTTTTTTCTTACATTTTTTTTTTTCTTACATTTTTTTTTTTGTGCCTGCCTTGGGGGGGGGGCGGTGCCCATGCGCCCCCTATGGATAGGCCGCCACTGACGCCAGTGTGTTGGATATTATCCTTTGAACAAAAACTTTTATTCTAGTCGAGCTGGTGCCAGTCTGGGCACCCTGACATGTTAGCGCATATATTTGGGGATTGGTTTTAAAAGGGAACTTTTTAAATAAAACTGTGTTGCACGATCACCGTGTTTATCTTCTTTTTGGCTGATTGGTATATAGCCTGCTGAGGGGAAGGAGTGTCTGAGCTGGAAAGGAGAAAACTTAGAACCCCATACTGGGAGATTGTAATAATATCATTACACACCCTTTGTGGTCCAGCTGGCCTTTGGGCACTGGTGAGTGAGCATTTTCATTATTGGTGGTGGAGCATGTTTTCTCTTGGAAGATGCACGGTTGATTGGAATCATTCAATTAAAGTGCAAGGAATTTGAATTGGTTACAGTTGAATAATAAATTCAACCTACATATTTTTTTACAGCATCTTCGTGGAAGTTTGTGTGTGATTTTTTTTGTGTGCATTTTTTGTGTGTTTTTTGTTTTTGACATTGCGCAATAGTGATTATCACATTAGTTCAATCTTTGATATGTATATGCACCAAGTTATCACTGATAGAACACTGGTATTAACTAAAGGTTTTTTTCACAGCATCTTTGTTGAATTTTTTGTGCAACTTTTTGTGCGACTTATGTGCATTTTTTGTTGTTTTTGGTATTGCACAATAGTGATTATTACAGTGGGTGTAATCTTTATTACTTAGCACATGCCAATTTTAGGATGCATTTAGTTTAATTAGTGCCCACTTTATATTGTTTGTACAATACACTTACTTTACTTGTCCTCGTCCATGTATCCATTTGTAATGTCTTACTTCCTGATCAGACTATAGGTTATGACACAGGAAGGAGTTGACCAGCTGACCTCATTAGCAAACACCCTGCATCATCCACCCTCCCATTCCCGGCTGCACATTTTTAAAATGAAATGCAATCAATCAGTGATCACCCTTCTTGCTAAATAAACAATATACAATCAGATTGCATAGTGTATGGCCATATTTATACAAGAACATAGAAGGGAGTGGACAAACACTCAGCTGTCAAGCCCCATTCACATCTCTGCATAGCGGGAACTCGCATTCCCACATGCGTTTTTGTTTTTTTTGTTTTTTTAGCGAGGGGGGAAGTGTTTTGGAGCAGAGTGGGAATGCGAGTTTCCGCTATGCAGTGATGTGAACGGGGCTTGACAGCTGAGTGTTTCTGTCCACTCCCTTCTATGTACTTATATAAAGATGTCCATACACTATGCAATGTGATTGTATATTGTGTATTTAGTGAGAAGGGTGATCACTGATTGATTGCACTTAATTTAAGAAACATGCAGCTGGGAGTAGGTGCGGATGATGCAGGGGGTGTGCTAATGTTCAGGAAGTAAGACATTACAAATGGATACGTCTGAAAATATGGACGAGGACAAGTAAGTGTATGTAGATTTAATGGAAAGCTTTGATATTTTTGCAAAAAAAGTACATGAATGCTATATTGGTACCTAGGCTGCAATTTAGAAAAAAAAAAAAAAGTGAACAAAGGTGAACTTATCCTTTAATTAACCTACATCTAAGATAATAATCAACATTACAACAACAAGGAACACTTTACAATTGAAAATAATTTTAAAACACCTCCCGAAGTCTACTGTCTTATATGTAAATTGTCTCATTATAGGTTTAAGTCTCTCTAACAAGGTGTATGTCACTTTAGAAAGATAGGCTATGTGCTCCAAAGATCCCAGGTTTACACATCTCCTCAATACCAGTCTTCGTGGCAGCAAAGAGAAGGGATTTTGATTCCATAACAGTGTTATGTTGAATTTGGTACATGTGAAAAACAAACAAAAATGAATAAACAGAAAAGGCATGGATAAGAAAAGCATGACAAAAGATACAGTTGAGGATAAATTAGGCTCTTTTAGGTCATATACTGGATTTAGATTTGTTCTCCCTTCAAAGTGGAGTTAGTTCTCTTTTAGAGGTGATCACTAAATGCTGCTATCACAATATTTTTACATTATTTAGTTCCCAAGGGGACACAGAACACAGTTATTTGTACCATATTTCTAGTTGCCATAAAACACTAGCTGTGATATCAGACAGGTGCAAGGACACCTCAGCTAGCAAGGAGACTGCTGCTTTGATAGCAAACATCTGTCTTGGGCTTCCTGTACTTGCCCAGATTAAGCCATGGCATAAGGAATGCAGAGGGAGGTGAGGCTGACACACATCACCTCCTTCTACATTCCCCTCACCAGTGTTTGCCTTAGTGAAGTGCTGAGAACTGGAGACAAGAGCACACTATCAAAACAATCATCTCCTTGCTAGCTGTGGTGTCAGGCAGTTGTGTACCTAAGAAAAGGCGCCCCGTGCAACATCACAGCTAGTAATTTAATGGAACCTAAATAATGTAATTAAAAAAAAAGTGTGTATATATATATATATATATATATATATATATATATATATATATATATATATATATATAAAAAAAAGACCTATCACTAATATTAAAGAAAAGACCTATCACTAATATATATATATATATATATATATATATATATATATATATTAGTATATATATATTAGTGATAGGTCTTTTCTTTAGGTTTTCTCATGCCGTGTACACACGACCGGACTTTGACAGCAAAGGTCCGACGGAACGAATCCGTCGGACAATTCGATCGTGTGTGGGCTTCATCGGACCTTTTCTGTCAAAAAATGACGGACTTTAGAAATAGAACACGTTTCAAATCTTTCCAACGGACTCGAGTCCTATCGAAAAATCCGTTCGTCTGTATGCTAGTCCGACGGACCAAAAACGACGCAAGGGCAGCTATTGGCTACTGGCTATGAACTTCCTTATTCTAGTCCGGTCATAAGTCATCACGTTCGAATCAGTCAGACTTTGGTGTGATTGTGTGTAGGCAACAGAGTAATCTCTTCCTACCATGTACATTTTCTGTGTGCTTCTCTGGACTGGGAAAGGGGGAAGAGGGACAGTAATGTCAGACATGTACCTCATCCTCCATTATAAAGAACAGAAATCAAAGACAAAAAGTACTGGAGGGGTGTAGGAAAGACATGATGCCAGAATCTGAGGAAGATCTGGAATGAGTTCCTTAGATAAATCCGATTGCTCTAGTACAGGGGTCCTCAAACTTTTTAGACAGGGGGCCAGTTCACGGTCCCTCAGACTGTTGGGGGGCCGCACTATAGTATAAAAAAAATATAAACTGATTCCTAAATTCCTATGCACACATCTTTTTTGTAGTGCAAAAGAATAAAAGAATGAATAATAAACAATAATATATATATATATAGGGGATGGACAGGGGGACAGTGGGATGGACAGGGGGACAGTGGGATGGACAGAGGGGGGGACAGAGGGGGGGGACAGTGGGGTGGACAGGGGGACAGAGGGGTGGACAGGGGGACAGTGGGGTGGACAGGGGTCCTCACTTGTTAGTAGGCTGTTGCCTGAAGCCTCCGCTCTCGCTGTCACCCTCCACGCCTCCTGTCTGCGTGAGGAAGACGTGAATCCGTGCGGGACTGTGCTGGAAACTACACTTCCCAGCATTCAGCGCGGCACACGGAGCCCTCCATTACTGGGGTGGGGGATGCGGCTTGAGCGGAGCGGATATGCTCCCTGCCGAAGCAGAGTGGACCTGCCCAAGCCGAGCCGACCTGGCCCCGGCCCGAGCCTGGCCTGTCGAGAATCCGGCCCTGGGTGGGGTGGGCCGGATAAATGTCCTCGGTGGACCGCAGTTTGAGGACCCCTGCTCTAGCCACTTCCCGACCGCCGCACGACTATGTACGTCCTAAGTTTGAACGGGGATATCGTTGTTATGGCAGCAGCTAGCTGCCATAACCCCGGTATCCCCGTTTTCGTGCGGCGGCTGGCTTTCAGATAAAAGTGGTCCCTGCGGCGGATTCGCCGCGAGATCACTTTTATCGGTGGTGGGAGAGGCCCCCCCCCTCCCGCCGCGATCCGGTGCCCTCCGCCGCTTACCGGAGCCGTCGGTAGCGGCGGAGGGGATCGCGTCCTGTTCTCTGGTGTGTCTGGAGACGAGTGAGGCCAAGATGGCGCTCACTCGTCTCCATGACACTGCTGGGCGGAAGCGACGTCAAAACGTCACTTCCGTCCACGCCTCTTAAAGGCATATTTTTTCAAATGTCATTTTTTCTAAATGACTTTTTTTTTTTTTTTTTTTATTGCATTTTAGTGTAAATATGAGATCTGAGGTCTTTTTGACCCCAGATCTCATATTTAAGAGGTCCTGCCATGCTTTTTTCTATTACAAGGGATGTTTACATTCGTTGTAAAAGGAATAAAAGTGACACAATTTTTTTTTTTTAAACAGTGTAAAAATTAATAAAATATTGTAAAATAAATAATAACAATAAAAAAAAAAATTTTTAAAACCCCCCTGTCCCGACAAGCGAACGCGCAGAAGCGAACGCATACGTGAGTAGCGCCCGCATATGAAAACGGTGGTCAAACCACACATGTGAGGTATCACAGCGACCGGTAGAGCGAGAGCAATAATTCTAGCCCTAGACCTCCTCTGTAGCGCAAAATATGCAACCTGTAGAATTTTTTAAACGTCGCCTATGGAGATTTTTGAGGGTAAAAGTTTAACGCCATTCCACGGGCGGGCGCAATTTTCAAGCATGACATGTTGGGTATCAATTTACTTGGCGTAACATTATATTTCACAATATAAAAAAAAATTGGGATAACTTTACAGGTTGTTTTATTTTTTTATTCAAAAAAGTGAATTTTTTCCAAAACAAAGTGCACTTATAAGACCGCTGCACAAATACGATGCAAAAAAAAGTATTGCAATGACCGCCATTGTATTCTCTAGGGTGTTAGAAGAAAAACCATATATAATGTTTGGGGGGTTCTAAGTAATTTTCTAGCAGAAAAACCTGTTTTAAACATGTAAACACCTAAAATCCAAAACGAGTCTGGTCCTTAAGTGGCTAGTAAAAGTCTCATTACTGGCACTTAATCTCTATGAGTGTTTCCTTTAGTTCTGATAGTTCTATAAGGTCTAAGAAGGATTCCCCATGACTAAGCCCCTGGGTGGGGGGGAAACATGTTGGGGGCGTGGCCTGGATGGAGTTAGGCTGAGGCTGCTATCACTTATTACAAGGTGGGCTTGTGTGGTGGCACAGATTTTTCTCTATTTCCTTTGGTGGTATTTGATCACCACTTTTTTTTTTTTTCCCCCCTTTATATAATAAAAAAAATAACAAGACAAAATAAGGCAAAAAAGTCACTATTTTCTACTTTGTTATAAAACATATTCAGTAAAATCGCATTTCTTCATTAATTTAGGCCAAATGTATTTTGATAGATGTCTGGTAAAAAAGAACTTAAAAATTCCAGCGTATATTATTTGGTTTGTGGTAAAGTTATAGTGTTTACAAAACATGGCATATATATTGGAATTTATGCAGCTTTTAAGCAGCTCTGATTTTCTGACTGCCTATAACATTACTTGAGGCCCTAAAATACCAGGACAATACTAACACCCCCCAAATTACTCCTTTTCGGAAGGTAGACACCCTAAGGTATTTGCTGAGATGCCTGTTGAGTCTTTGGAAGATCTTATTTTTTGCTACAAGATTTTGGAAAATTAAAACTTTTTTTTTTCTTTTGTAGTCAAAGATGTGGGTATATGTAGAATTACACCCCAAAACACATTCTGCTACTTCTCCTGAGAATGGGGATACAGTTGTCACTTTTTGGGAACCTAGCCACGATTGGAGGTGTTTATACTGTCCTGGCATTTTAGGGCCTCTGAAAATGTGATAGGTAGTCAGGAAATTCAATGTGTAATTAACCACTTACAGCCTGCCCGCTGTCATTATACGGTGGCACTTTGAAGAGGAATATTGTTACGGCAGCAGCTAGCTGCCATAACCCCGGTATCCTCTTCAGCGGACAGTCCACTTTCAGATAAAAGTGGTCTCTGTGGCGGATCACTTTTATCTGCTGCGGGAGAGGGCCCCCCCTCTGTGGTATGGAGCTGAGTGAGGGGAAGATGGCCCCCACCCAGCTCCATACCATTGCAGGGAGGATGCAACGTCAAAATGTCACTTCGGCCCATAGCTCTTAAAGGGACATTTTTTGTTTTTATTTTTTCAAACAACATTTTTTTTTTATTGCATTTTAGTGTAAATATGAGATCTGACCCCAGATCTGACCACTTCACTTCCTGTCATTTTTTTTTTCTATTACAGGGGATGTTTACATTCCTTGGAATAGGAATTAAAAAAAAAAAAAAGTGACACATTTTTTTTTAAAGAACAGTGTAAAAAGAAAAGGTAAAATAAATAAGAAAAACATTTTTTTAACGCGCCCCGTCCCAACGAGCTTGCGTGCAGAAGCGAACGCATACGTGAGTAACGCCCACATATGAAAACGATGTTCAAACCACACATGTGAGGTATTACCACGATCGTGAGAGCATTAATTCTAGCCCTAGACCTCCTCTGTAACTCAGAACATGCAACCTGTAGAATTTTTTAAACGTCGCATATGGAGATTTTTAAGGGTAAAAGTTTATCGTCATTCCACGAGCAGGCGCAATTTCGAAGCTTGACATGTTGGGTATCAATTTACTTGGCATAACATTATCTTTCACAATATAAAAAAATTGTGCTAACTTACTTTTTTTAATTCAAAAAATGTTTTTTTGTAAAAAAAAAAAAAAAAGTGGGCTTCTAAGGCCGCTGTGCAAATATGGTGTGACAAAAAGTATTGCAACGACCACCATTTTATTCTCTATAATGTTTGGGGGTTCTAAGTAATTTTCTAGCAAAAAAAAAAAAAAAGATTTTAACTGGTAAACAACATTGAAAAATAGGCCCGGTCCTTAAGTGGTTAATGCCCCTTGAAAGCCTGAAAGTGCTTATTGGACTTTGGGCCCCTGTACTTGATTAGGCTACCAAAAAGTCTCACACATGTGGTATCTCCATACTCAGGAGAAGTAGCAGAATGTGTTTTGGGGTGTAGTTCCATGTATACCCATGGCATGTGTGAGAAATATCTCATTAAATTGACAATTTTGTGTACATTTATTTTATTTTGGCATTTCCAAAAATTTGTGGCAAAAAATAAAATCAACATGCCTCTCTGCAAATACCTTGGGGTGACTGTTTTCCAAAAAGGGATCATTTGGGGGGAGTTTTAACTTTCCTGGCATTTTAGGGCCTCTAAAAATATTATGTGTTTGGCCAGCGTTAGGAGTTTCTGTCACACTCCTAATGTTGGACATACATGTAACAGATTCCCCCATTCACATCGATCAATGTGGATCGATCCACATTGATCTATCAAAGAGATTTCTGCCAGAAAAAAAAAAGTTAAAAAAGTATATGCCGCGCATAGGAGCTACTTGCTTAACTGCAGATGATATTCTGAGAGCAGCAGCCTGCTGCTGTCAGAATGCAAAGATCAGCGTTGCAGCTGATTGGCATTCCTATAAAGCAAACAATTACCATAACACACATTAACCACTTCAAGACTAGCCTCGTTTTGGATTTTAGGTGTTTACAAGTTTAAAACAGGTTTTTTTGCTAGAAAATTACTTAGAACCCCCAAACATTATATATTGTTTTTTTTCTAACATCCTAGAGAATACAATAGCGGTCATTGCAATACTTTTTTTTGCACCGTATTTGCGCAGCGGTCTTCTAAGCGCACTTTTTTTGGAAAAAATTCACTTTTTTGAAAAAAAAAAAAAAGACAACAGTAAAGTTAGCCCAATTTTTTTTTATATTGTGAAATATAATGTTACGCCAAGTAAATTGATACCCATCATGTCACGCTTCAAAATTGCGCCCGCTCGTGGAATAGCGTCAAACTTTTACCCTTAAAAATCTCCATAGGCGACGGTTAAAAAATTCTACAGATTGCATGTTTTGCGTTACAGAGGAGGTCTAGGGCTAGAATTATTGCTCTCACTCTACCGGTCGTGGCGATACCTCACATGTGTGGTTTGACCACCGTTTTCATATGCGGGCGCTACTCACGCATGCGTTCGCTTCTGCGCGCGAGCTCGTCGGGACAGGGCGCTTTAAAAAATTTTTTTTTTTTTTTATTATTTATTTTATTTTATTTATTTTTTCACTGTTTTAAAAAAAAAAAATTTGGATCACTTTTATTCCTATTACAAGGAATGTAAACATCCCTTGTAATAAAAAAAAGCATGACAGGTCCTCTTAAATATGAGATCTGGGGTCAAAAAGTCCTCAGATCTCATATTTAGACTAAAAAAAAAAAAAAAGTCGTTCAAAAATATGACACTAAAAAAATTGTGCCTTTAAGAGAAGTGGGCGGAGCCGTCGTAATGACGTCGCTCCGGCCGTCACATGGTATGGAGACGGGTAGGCGCCATCTTGGCCTCACTCGTCTCCATACCTCAGCAGGGAAAGGACCCGATCGCCTCCGCCGCTACCGACGGCTCCGGTAAGCGGCGGAGGGTGCGGGAGAGCGGCGGGAGGGGGGGTGGCACCTCTCCCGCCGCCGATAACGGTGATCTCGCGGCGAACCCGCCGCAGAGACCACCATTATCGTGTACGGAACCGCCCGCTGAAAAGATGGATACCTCGGTTGTGGCAGCAGCTGCTGCCGTTACCGAGATATCCATCTTCAAAAAAATGACGTATATATACAGTGGGCGGTCCGGAAGTGGTTTTTAACAATATAACATTAACTCAACAAAGCATTTTTGTAACAACTTTCAGCACAGTAACCTTTCCAGCCTTTGATTTTAGGGTCTCTCAAAATGTGATAAAATGTTAGTTTCCTGACTACCTATCTTTGAGACACTTTTTGTGCAGAATTGTGTGGACCCTTATATTGTGCCATGCTGTACCCTAGACCAGGGATCTCCAAACTATGGCCTCCATCTGTTGTAGAACTACACGTCCCATGAGGCATTGTAAAACTCTGATATTCACAGACTTGACTGGTCATGATGGGAATTTAAGTTCCTGAACAACTAGAGGGCCATAGTTTGGAGACCCCTGCCCTAGACTAATAGTTTACTACGGTGTGTTAGTGAGGGAAGCAGGTAGGACAAAAAATAAATAAATACATTTTAAAAAACTGTATCACGCCTTATTCTGCATTTACCACAGACACTACATCTTTTTTGAGATGACCTTTGTGTTGAGGTAGGTTAGAGGACATCTTAAAAATGCTTCTTATGCAGCCGGCCAACTGCATCTGGATATGGGCTTTGGGCCACAGCGCTTTCTGGATACAAGAGGGCCGAGACAATAGCTTTCTGAAATTTTAGGAAGGATCCAGTCCTTCCAGTAGCTTTGTAATTAACAAATGAATTGTATACAGCCAAATGAAATAAATATATAGACACTTTTTTGTACCAGTGTCTAGCTCTGTGGGAGGCTATATACACATCGTCATCATTTGGTTGTTAAAGTCTACACCTCCCATATTTAGATTTAGGTCGTGGACACAGGGAGGCTTTTCAACTGCACCAGACGCGGTGTGGGTTTGGACTGTCGTGTCTAGGTGAATGGAACACAGGATGAACACATGTTTGTCCTTCCATTTTACTGCTAGTATTTCTTCATTATGCAAACAAGCTTTCTCCCCCTTTCCCAGTGGAATTTTAGGGGTAACGAGTCATTGGGGAGGCCACTGCAATTAATTCACATGGTGCCACAGCAGCCAATTTTTTAACCACTTTAGCCCTGGAAGGATTTAATCCCCTTAATGACCATGACTTTTTTTTGCGATACGGCACTGCGTCACTTTAACTGACAATTGCCAGGTCGTGCGACATTGTACCCAAACAAAATTGATGTCCTTTTTTTCCCACAAATAGAGTTTTCTTTTGGTGGTATTTGATCACCTCTGCAGTTTTTATTTTTTGCGCTATAAACAAAAAAAATAGCGACAATTTTGAGAAAAAAAAAAAAAATATATATATTTTTTTAAATTTTTTTTTTTTTACTTTTTGCTATAATAAATATCCAATAAAAAAAAAAAAAGTAAGAAAAGCAAATCTGTTCATCAGTTTAGACCAATATGTATTCTTCTACATATTTTTTGGTAAAAAAAAAAAAAAAATGCAATAAGCGTACATTGAGTGGTTTGCACAAAAGTTATAGCGTCCACAAAATAGGGGATAGATTTATGGCATTTTTATTATTTTTACTAGTAATGGCGGTGATCAACGATTTTTAATCGGGACTGGGACATTGCGGAGGACAGATCGGACCTTTTTGACCAGTGACATCATTACAGTGATCAGAGCTAAAAAATATCCACTGATCACTGTATAAATGACACTGGCAGGAAAGGGGTTAACACTAGGGGGTGATCAAGAGGTTCGATCAAGTGTGTCCTAGGGAGGTGTTTCTAACTGTGGGGGGAGTGGACTGACTGGGAGTATAGAGAGATTGCTTTTCCTGATCACTAGGAACAGATGATTTCACTGTATTTCTCCTGTCAGAACTGGGATCTACTTTGTTTACATTAGCAAATCCCCATTCTGCCTCTCTGGAGGAGCGATCGCAGGTGGCCGGCATACCCATGTATTGGCTCCCCTGCTGTGCAGCGCGTGCACCCACAGTGTCTCGTGGGTAGTTCTTAAGTGGTTAGGGAAAAATGTTTAAAAAGTGGCACACTGCATAAAAATTGTCTATGTACAAATGGTACCCCATATGGAACAAGTCCCACACTAGCTTACTACTGCTCCCCATGTAGTCTGGGCATCCGGGGAGGTCCACTTGACTTGTCTTTTCCCTCAGATTCAAAAGTGTTATGTATAGCCTGTGGCCCTCTCACAGAGTTTATACATTTTAACCCCATATCTAACATGCTTGCTGGAGAAATATTGCTTGTTTGCAAGCCTGCCAGTAAAATGTACAAGGGACTCGTCTATGCAGATTTTTTGCTGGGGCCTATAAACATTTGCAAAGTTCTGGGACAGGTAAGATATGAGGAGCTGAATTTTGTGGAGCCGGTCAAAACCAAAGAGTCACCCCGGGGATGACAGAGGTTATTGTCACTGAAATGCATTATACGTTATTATCTTATATCTTTTCCTGGCCATTACAGCAGGAACATGAGCATATGATGAATTGGGTCTGTGGACCAATATGACCGCAAATCATTCTTTTTTGTAATGTCCATGTTAAGGGTTATGGCCCAAAAAGTATTAAATTCAGAAACCGTGATAGGTTTCCACTCGAATGGCTTGACAAGGTATAAATTTGGGTTGGCGGCAATGTACTGTAGAGCATAAACATTATTTTGGTCCACAATCAAATTATAGAGGTCTTTGATGAAAAACAGCCCAAAAAAGCCAAGGGGCATTGTTGCGTTGGCGGTTTCCACCTGAACTTTGGGGGAATAACGGGTGCTGCTGAATCTGAGCCAGCCAATTAGGGTTTGCAAGCACCTCTGGAAGGTTACTATGGACTCTACAGGTTTGTGCTTGAATTATTGGTGGCTGTGGGTGCATTACGCTACTAGTCCTAACCACCTCACCAGCGTGTAGTGCACTGCTGGTGCTCCCTACTTCACCATAAAATACTGCAGTGCTTGTGTCTAAAAAGCCAGGATGTACTATGTTGCTTGTGCCTGGCAGATCACCAAAAAGTAGTGCAGCACTAGTACTTGTGCCCTGCTGCATCTGAGCATAATAATGTTTTTTTCCAACACTTAGGCACAAAGGGTCGGGTACGCCTGTTTTAAGCAGGAATCTCTTCACCATAATCTGAGCTAGCTGGCAGGGTGGAACTGCTTTCTACAAGCTCATATTCTGAGCCTGATTCTGACAGTGAGGCCTCCGCTTTCATCTGTCACGCTCAGAATCCTGTATGTCTCCTCACTAGTGTACCTTTTTTGGAGATTTTGGGCACTTATTTTACAGGTAATTAGTGGCAACTATGGGAAAAAGAACTCCCAGCTAGCAATCAGGGACTACTTGCATGCTAGAAATAAAATTAACTGTTAGTGCTAGCAGAGATCAGGTCTGTTCATGCTAAAACTGCGGTTTTGCAGACAATGTATCAGAGGTGGCAGTGATCAGAAAAATTATACTGACACTGCACTTGTTGTGGGTGGGCTACATGCAAGTGTGCTGGCAGTAATTGGGGCTCATCCTGCTAAAACTGCATTTTTGGGGACACTATACTGTTGGAAACACTAGTAGAGTTCTGACCATGACATGGACCCGGACAGACACTACACTAGTAATGGTGGTAATCAGCTACTTATAGTGTGGTGGGCAATCAGGGGCTGGGGACTCTAACTGACCCTTTTTGACATCGCTAGCGACACTAATACAGTGATCAGGGATAATACTGTACACTGTCATTGTACTAATGACACTGGCTGGTTGACAGGGGTGATCAGGAGGGCAATTAAAGTGTTAACTGTATTAAAAGCCCTTATGGACAACACTAATATTATCATAAAACCTGCCAACAAGGGAGGCAGAAAAATACTCCAAAATAGGTCCGACTATCTCACTGAAGTAATTCGACTACTCTCTGATGCCCAAACCTACCAAGGACCCTCTACCAGATTTTAAAACTCTCGCTGAACTGTTGATTTCTAAAGCACTTACTGAAGGGACCATAGATAAATCTGAAGCCTCCTTTTTATGCAAAAAACTACAAAAACCCTGTATTTTTAACACCTACCTAAAGTACACAAAAACCAGCAAAATCAACTCGGCAGACCAATAATTGAGGTGATGGATAGCATCGCCAGTGGCTTTTCCCAGTACATATATGTATTCCTTCAGCCTCTTGCACAAAACAGTCATACATTAGAAATGGTACCCACTTATTAGAACACCTCACCCCCTACACGTGGGATAGCAACTACCTGTGGGTTTCACTTGACTGCAACTCTCTATATACATTCATTCCCCACCACATGGGTCTAACCGCTATACAACATTTCCTGTTTCAAGATCGATTACCCAATCCTAAACAAGCCGCTTTCATTGTGGAAGCCACTTCTTTTTGCCTAACGCAACTATTTCTAATTCGATGATGACTACTACCTACAAGTCCATGGCATACCCATGAGTACAAACTTTGCACCATCCATCCTATGTCAACCTAACCATGGCCTTATGGAAAGAAAACCACATCTGGTTTAACAACCCTTTTCCTGCTAAGGTGATCTTTTATGGCCGCTTTATCAATGATATCCTTATCATTTGGGATGGCTCCCCTACCCTGGTAGATGATTTTGTCAGTTACTGGGATAACTGTGATGGGAGTCACTTTCTGCAGGGGGCTTGAGGAACCCAGCTTATCTTAGAGAGCTCTGTACCCTGTGTCTATTAGGGGCACAGGGTGATCGAGAAGCCCAGTCAGGTCTGTCCCAACCAGACTCCCAGTACTAAATGTTGAGTTTGTGCTGAAAGAATGAAGGGGCTCTTTTACTTGGGACAATAATATTTCTGAACCATATCCCTCAAGAAACATATGAAGATAATTGAATTCCACCTTTCAGACTGCTGAAATATTGTATGAGCTTGGTCTCAGACTGTTGTAGACTTTTTACCAGGTCGTTTGAGGTGGGGTGGGGGTTTGTTAAGTGTTTATTGTTAAGTGGCTGTATCCCATTGTTCTTTTGTTTCTGTCTGCCTTGGGAGCAAACAATTATGGAATGTATATGCTTATGCGAATTCGCTTATGGGTTAATGACATCACTGTCAGCTATTAGTTGCTGGGGGGGGGGTCCTCCGACAACCCTTCCTAAAGACTGTCTACTGATGAAAAAAAATTTGAATGTACCTGTGTGTCTCTTGATACTGAATGTAGTTTACCCCGCCCTGTGTCATTATGCAAAAAGGGGGATTGCTCCCTGAGCATATATCTTTGTGCCTGTGTTTGAATAAACAGCCTTATGTTTCTTACACTCCTAAACTGATGTCTCAACAAGCGACTGGGTGGGCTAAGGGATCTTGAATCATTCTTGTATAGGGCAAGGGAAGCTTATATGGCGGACATACTCATCTTGGGTATGGGGTCGGTCACAATAACCTGGGCCTCGCTTTCACCTCAGTCAAAGACAGCAACTCCATAGCCTTCTTAGATTAGGAATTGTACAACACAGAACAAATCATTCATGCCAAAAACTATACCAAACCCATAGCTGGTAATTATTTTTTACATTAAAGCAGCTGTCATCATTCGAGATGGATCAAAAACATTTTGAAGGGACAGTTCTGCCTCCTCAGACAGAGCTGTACTAACAATTCAGACTACATCACACAAAGCATTTTGCTAAAAAAAGGAATTTACAGACAAAGGATATCCTGAAGACCTAGTGGACATGGCATATCGGGCCTACTTAGAGGAAAAAAAGAAAACCAAAAATCTCAACCAGTAAAAATCCGTCAAATTTATCACACGGTTCCACAATACCATAGAGTGGAATCTTTCATCCAGAAACATTAGTCCATCCTCCTCCAAGACCCCCATTTACAAGATACCATTGTTAACCACTTTAATACCAGGCACTTAGACACCTTCCCGCCCAGACCAATTTTCAGCGCTGTCGCAATTTGAATGACAATTGCGCGGTCATGATAAACTGTACCCAAACAATTTTTTAATCATTTTGTTCCCACAAATAGAGCTTTCTTTTGGTGGTATTTGATCACCTCTGCAATTTTTATTTTTTGCGCAACAAATAAAAAAAAAAAAAAAAAGACATAAAATTTTGAAAAAAAACAAGTTTTTGTTTCTGTTAAAAATTTTTGTAAATAAGTACTTTCTCTTCTTCAATGACAGGCACTGATATGGCTGCACTGATAGGCACTCGGAGGTGTCATTGATGTGTACTTATGGGTGGCACGGATGGGCACTGACAGGTGGCACCAATGGACACTGATGGGTGGCACTGATGACACTGATTGGTGGCACTGATGCCCCTAAGGGTGGCATTGCTGGGCATCACTGCAATATACTGGTGCCAATCAGTGCCCATTTGTTGGCACAGATTGGGCACTGACTGGGCACATTAGGCACATGTGGATGGCCATGGGGTACATACCTGGCCATCCACATGTTGCCCCTCTCCCTGGTGGTCCTAGTGGCGATTCCTGGTGGTCCAGTGTGGTGATCTGAGGGGGGGGGCTGCGCTGATAAACAATCAGCACAGACCCCCCCTGTCAGGAGAGCCGCTGATCGGCTCTCCTCTACTCGCGTCTGTCAGACGCGAGTGAGGAAAAGCCGATCAATGGCTCTTCCTATTGACATCGTGATCAGCTGTGATTGGACACGGCTGATCACGTGGTAAAGAGCCTCCGCCGGAGGCTCTTTACCAAGTTCGGTGGAGTGGTGTGTCAGAGTGACACACTGCTCCACCGATCGCTGCGATGCGTGCAACAAAAACAAAGTCATGTAAAGAAGGGCCCCTAACCTCAATAACAAGATAGTACCGAGCAAGCTCAAACTGTTCCCACCAATCCATGACTCAACGCTGTCTGATCTCCTTAAAGGGCATGTTTCAATGCCGAAAACCACTGTGCAAAACTTGCAAACTCGTCCAACATGGACAAAAAGACTTTACGGTAAAAGGGAAAAAACAAAACAAAAAAAACCACACCCTATCAATGATTTCCACTGCTGTTCGTCCGACCATGTAGTATATTGTCTCACCTGCCCATGCAGCCTTTTCTATGTAGGTTGTACCATCATACCTCTGCGAAAAAGATTTGAACACTGCCGCTGTCACGTACCTGGTGGTTGAGCCCAGTATGCAGGGAGCGGCTTCTCATATACCTCTGACTCGAGAACCCGTGATAGAGCAGACAGGGGCTCAGAAGTACAAAAGGGGCACAAGTGCCTGACAGGTAAGCAGATGCAGGGGGCTGGTCCGGACTACCAAGGTCACTGAGAAGAGACTGGTAGCAGGTGGCAGGCAGAAGAGGCTGGCAGCTGGAAACAGGCTAGAGCAGTAGTCAGGCAGGAAGCAGGACACAGCAGACGGAAGGGAGGTGTTCTGTAGTTCAGGTCAGCAGACGGTAGGGAGGTGTTCTGTAGTTCAGATCACAAGCAGGTGTAAGTAGGCCGGGTCAAACACTGGCGGGCAGATCAGGTACAGGAACGGATGCCAAAGAGGAGTCAGGGTACTAGCCGGGTCGGTAACAGGCGGGCAAACAAGCCAGGGAGCAGCAGAAGAATAGTCAGAGCAAGCTAGGATCAGAGACGGGCAGCAGGTAGAGATGGTCAGGAACAAGCCAGGTCAACTGGAATCAGGTAAACAGAGTAACAGGTAGCAAGGGTCTCAGGAAATGCTGTAGACTGGACAGCAAGACAACAGTGCATCTTGGCACCAAGCGCTGTCACGAGGAGCGCGCACGCGTCCCCGTGCGCGTCCGTGCACCGTCAGCCGGCTTTCCTAATAGGGACCCTGCGCACAGGTGATCTTCTGTCACTCTGGTTGCTGGAGAGCCTTTCCTATCAGCCACTTTATAGAAGAAGGGAAGGATATACACAGTGTTCCCCGCCACTTTGCAGAGTTTCATGACAAATCAAAGGACCTACGAGTCTAGGTCATTGAAGCTATGCCCAGGAGTCTCCCTGAGGCAGAGCGTTTTCTTAAACTCTGCGAAAGGGAGACCTATTGGATCTTTGTCCTTGATACCCTCTTTCCTGGTGGAATAAATGAAGAACTAGATGTCTGCACCATCTTATAGTATCCTGACCACCCACCACTTCATATACCCTGGGACAGACACCATCCATTACATATAGCAGCTCATAGTAACTGATAGAAAATATATAATTCAAAAACATCTGATATGTTTAATATATTAACACCTATACAATATAACTTTCATTACTTATTTTTCCATATTTTTTTCTGCTCCAGGTACAACCTTGTTCTGGCGGGGGTGGTTCTGGGTTATCACATGGGGAGAAAATATTCACTAAATAGGCTATTAACCAGGTATATATTAATAGAACATAGTATATAGAAAACAGATCATATTGATATCCGCTACCATTACCTAACCCCTTGTCTCATTCCCCCCCTTATCCTCTGCTTATTTCTTGACCATATCCATATACAATAAATCCCTCACCCATTTAATACAATCCTCAAATATCATGTATTTATTATTTATTCATTAATAGTTCTACCCAGTATATGTTATGAATCCTCCTATGTTCACGGTGTACAATATATGAATCATTCTCCCTTAATTTTACTTTGAACCTCAAGTACCATAATTATGCCCGGTATATTAAATTAATTATTCAACCTTAGCTTTATATGTATATGCTCCTAAATAAACATACAATTGCTTTCCCTAACCCTTTCCTTATCAATTGCCACCTTTCCCATCCTCTATTTACAAATTTATACATTGTACATATTTATATATAGTCCATACATACCTTCATTCTATCTATTCATTGTTATAAATGTTATTTATTCATTCGAGATTTATGATGCATTTGATATTTTTGTTATATCTGGAATTATTGTATACAGTGTAGTGCTTTTTAAAAGTGTTGCTGTTTACACATAAGCTGGTCTGGATTTCCGGCACCCTCCTTTAAATTCAGTGCTCACATAGACGTTCCCCAGCTTGAGAAAGGAGTTCACATGTACAGTACAGCACGGCGCATGCTCCAAAACGCGTTGCACTCCATCCTGATCCTGCTGACATCACCCCACCTCCATGTAGCTTTTCACGCTGCTGTCCACCAAGGCTGTGAGACACTGGCCAGCTTCCTCCTTCTCATCCCAGCGACACACACCACGATCTACCTGGTGGTTGCGCTGACTTTTCCGCCACCTGGTGCCCCGGACCTCCTACTATGATGAGCTTGTTTTTACTCTTATCCTGTGAGTAGCCCCTTAAGGGGGGGTTTTATTAAATACTATCAGTCCTACTACACTTATGGGGCGTACACACGGGCGGACTTTCCAACCGGTCTTTTGACAGACTTCCAACTGACTTTTTTTTAACGAACGGACTTACCTACACACGACCAGACTACGGACGGACTTGCCTACACACGACCGGACTTTCTGGCAGACTATGTCCGCCGGTCTTCCCGTCAGAGTTAAGATGGACTTCCCGAATGAACGGACTTGCCCACACACGAACAAGTCCATTCATTTTGAACGTGACTCGGGTACGATGGGACTAGAAAAAGGAAGTCAATCTTGCCGCTTTTATTGGCGAGATTGACACCTTGCGAGCCCTGTTGCGGGGCATACCGGGCCCTTAGGTCTGGTATGGATTTTAAGGGGAACCCCCTACGCCAAAAGAACGGCATTAGGTCCCCCCAAAATCCATACCAGACCCCTATCCGAGCACGCAGCCCGGCCGGTCAGGAAAGGGGGTGGGGACGAGCGAGCGCCCCCCTCTTGAACTGTACCAGGCCGCATGCCTTCAACATGGGGGGGTGGGTGCTTTGGGGTAAGGGGCCGGCCTGCGGCCCCCCACCCCATAAGCACCTTGTCCCCATGTTGATGAGGACAAGAGCCTCTTCCCAACAATCCTGGCCGTTGGTTGTCAGGGTCTGCGGGTGGGGGGGCTTATCGGAATCCGGGAGCCCCCTTTAATAAGGGGGCCCCAGATCCCGGCCCCCCACCCTATGTGAATGAGTATGGGGTACTTTGTACCCCTACCCATTCACCTAGGGGAAAAGTGTCAAAAAAAAAAAAAAAAAACCCCCACACACACACACACACTACACAGGTTTTTAAAGTAATTTATTAGACAGCTCCGGGAGGGGTCTTCTTCCAACTTCGCTGCTCTCGCCGGCCTCTTTTCCCGGTGTCTGGTTCTTCTCCTGCTCTCAGGCCTCTTCTCCTGGTGTCCGGTTCTTCTGCCAGCTCCTCCGCTATCTTCTGCCGCTCTTTTGCTAGCGGTGGCCCGGACTTCTGCATCGTCTTCTTCCGATATTGACACAACGCTCTCTCACGCTGTAATGCTGTGTGAGCGCTCCACAATGACTTATATAGGCAGTGACCCCGCCCCTTATGACGTCACACTCCCGGGGCATGTTGGGACTGTGACGTCATAAGGGGGCAGGGTCACTGCCTATATAAGTTATTGCGGAGCGCTCACACAGCATTACAGCGAGAGAGAGCGTTGTATCAACATGGGAAGAAGACGCAGAAGTCCGTGCCACCGCTAGCAAAAGAGCGGCAGAAGATAGCGGAGGAGCCGGCGGAAGAACCGGACACCGGGAGAAGAGGCCGGAGAGCTCGGATAAGGGTCTGGTATGGATTTTGGGGGGACCCCATGCTGTTCTTTTGGCGTAGGGGGTTCCCCTTAAAATCCATACCAGACCTAAGGGACATCGTCGCCTCCCCCTCGCGCTCGCCGCAATAGGAAAATTTGTTTTTGTAGTACCCTGCCCTTGCGTTGTATCTGGTCCGGACCAGCATACAGACGAACGGGCTTTCCGTTAGGAACCAAGTCCGGCAGAGTTACAACATAAAGATTTGAAGATGGTTTCAAATCTAAAGTCCATCGGATTTCCGACTGAAACGGTCCATCGGAAGTCTGATGCAGCCCACACACGGTCAGATTGTCCGCCGGATTCGGTCTGTCGGACCAGTCCGGTCGGAAAGTCCGCCCGTGTGTACACGGCCTTAGTGGCACTTCTCTTTGTTTTTAACTATGTGCCTAACAAGTGTATGTGTGTTGATTTTACAGACTGGCTGTGTAACGGAATTCCAGTATGGCGACTAGTGCAAAGATATGCACAAGTGCATATCATCGCTCATAGGAATGAGCATAAGCAAATCCCTCATAGAAATGTGCATGCATGCAGGGATGCACGCACACATGCAGGAGTGTGTCCACAGTTTCTGGCATCAGCCTGGCTTGCTCTTGCTCACTCAGTGCTGACTGGTCTTCAGCTTTTCCTGTAACCTGAGTGTATCCTGTATCTGACTTCCGTTGATGACCCAGCCTGTTACTGACCTGATTCTGGATTCTGCTTGTAACTCTGCCCACTTGTTCCTGACCACGCTTCTGCTTCTTTACCCTGTTGCCCGCCTACTTCTTACCTAGGCTACCTCAGTGACCTCGCTCCTGCTCCTGATTTTGCTTCATACTACTCCTGATTGTCTGCTTCAGCTTTTTTTCATAATCACTTGAGTCATTGCAGTGTGTTCCTGCCTAAAGTCTGCTAAGAGCTTCGATAAGCAATGCTTCCAGAACCTGCAGTACATGCGGAGCTGCCCCTTTAGCCTCGGTCCAGCATGCATCACATCTGCTCCTAACTTAATGTCTTGCCTGACTTTTCAAGCCTGCATCTCCTGCTGCAGGCTTTCAACACCTGCCGGCTCTCGTGTTCACCCTGTCCCTCGGCACCAGTGGTGAAGCTAGACTTCTTTCACCCGGCGTAAGTTTGGCAACTCTCCCCTTCCACCCCAGAGAGAAGTTCTCCATATATACACTCCCAGCCCCTTGCCCAGAGAGGGAAGTGTAATACATAGATAAGCCTTAGGATGGTAATGATAATAAAAGTTTTGAGCGCCGCCATAAAAGAAGAAGTGAACCCAAAAACTGGTCTTTATTAAGGCCTGATTCTGTGTGCTAATCTTCCTTTGCGGCGGCATCCCTACCAATCTGCTGTGCGGGTGAGGCTTGAAAAAAGTGCTGCTGCTTTGTTCTGATGTGGCTGCTAGGGTTGCCACCTTTTCTTCAAGCCAATCCCGGACACTTTTGCGACACACGTCTATTATTTTTTTGTAGTATACACTATAGGATTGTAAAAGACCTGGGACACCTTTGGGTGCCCCAAGGAGAGCAGCAATGTGGCTTGCATAGCATGCCACATTAAACAGTGGGTGTGGCCAAATTGCATTATAAATTGGAGGGGCTTAAAGGGGCATGGTTATATAAGACAAGCATTCTTGGGCTCATAAAATATACTAGGTTTACAAAACAAATGTCACTGTAAAAATATTAACATGGCCTCCCTTATAAGTTGACAGCGTCACTCAGTAGTTCAGGGGACAGTGTCACTCAGTAGTTCAGGGGACAGTGTCACTCAGTAGTTCAGGGGACCGTTGCAGTTGGGTAGCGGATGGCATTGGACAGTGTCAGTAAGGCAGAGATTAGGATCAATAGGGGAGAGGCTGGTGTCACAAGGGCAGTGGACGGTATCAGTAGAGCAGTGGATAGTGTCAGTAGATCAGTGGACAATATAAGTAGGGAAGAGGTTAGTGTTAGTAGGGCAGTGGATGGTGTCAGTAAGGGAGAGTTTGGTGTCAGTCACTAGATCAGTGGATGGTGTCAGTAGATCCAGCAGCAGAAAGAGAGGAGGAGAGGAGGGGCGGTATTTACTAGAGCTAATACAATCGGCTGTATTTTCCTCCTGCAGCCACTGAATTTCAGCAGGGGCAGGTGTAAAATACAGCCGATTGGTTCTAGCAAATGCTGCCCCCATCCCCCCTCCTGTTCTGGTAGCAGGCTGAATCCCCGGCATCCGACTCTGGCTCCCTTGCGATCAGTGCCAATGTGGGCTCACAGAGCAGCCAGTGCTGTGAATGCAGCTCAGCTGGTTCAGTTCAAACCAACTCAACCCCCAAATCCCAGCACTGCAGACAATTTGGCACCCCCCCCCCAAGCTGGCACCCGGGGGTATGTGTCCCCCTGCCCCCCCCCCCCCCCCAAGTTTCGGCCCTGCACAATCTGTTCCACCTTCAGTGAGCCCTGGGCTGGAGATAGAGAGGTTACTCTCAGCAATTCAGTCTCCTACCAGGTACGTGACTGGCTGGCTTTGCTTGCTGACCTCAGCTCTGAACGGTAAGTGAGATGGGAAGCAGAGCCAACCAGATATGTCAGCTGGAGTGGGTAACTTATTAGCTCGTGAGGGCACAATATGATTGTCCTGGACCTGTGAATACTGCAAGAGGTAACTGTCTGTAGATAATGGAAGCTTCCACATCTACCCTACCACCTTTTAGTTTTGGGTGTCAGGGTGTTGGGAGCAGAAAAGTTCAGGTGTTTTCTTACTACTGTGTCATAAGGAGTCTCCTGGAGGTTTAAGAGGTGGAAGTTGTTTTCCCTACCGCATGTTTAGAAGGCTTACAGCAAGCAAAATCTCTCAGATATAGTGGAGCGCTGGGATTATGCATTAATCTTTCTCATGATCCTGGCCATGCCCCCATACCTACTACTTTTTAATTATACAGTGGTACCTTGGATTACAAGCATAATTAGTTCCAAAAGAATGCTTGTAATCCAAAGCACTTGTATATTAAAATGAGTTTCCTCATAGCAGTCAATGGAAACTCAGATAATTTGTTCCACAGTGACTGCTATTGTATGCAGTACAGCATGTGGTCAGAGGTGGTGGTGGTTGTGGGGGGGGCACCGGAGACACTTGGATAAGCTTGGAGACTCTCGGGAATGGAGTGTTTCCGAGCGGCTCTAAGTGCATCCGAGCAGCTCCAAAGACAAAACGGTGTTCTATAACGAACCGAACATATGGGGCGTTTGTGGGAAATTTGAGTGGAATGGAATGCTCTATAATGCACTGCGAGATCGCAGTGCATTGCTGTATGATGATTGGCCAAAGTATGCATCTGACCTGCATGCTTTGGCCAATCACAGCATGCTTTGCTGAGAGAGCCATAATTGACCAAAGGCAGGGTGCCTTTGGCCAATCATGGCTCAGGGGGACTAAGTCCACGCCCCACACTATATAAGGCTGCTTACATAGCGGCCGTGTGTGGACAGAGCACGAAAGAATGAGTGGGGACAGAAAGTATTCAGACCCGCTTAAAATTTTCACTCTTTGTTATATTGCAGCCATTTGCAAAAATCATTTAAGGTCATTTTTTTTTTTCCTCATTGATGTACACACAGCATCCCATATTGACAGAAAAACACATAATTGTTGACATGTTTGCAGATTTATTAAAAAAGAAGAACTGAAATATCACATGGTCCTAAGTATTCAGATCTTTTGCTCAGTATTTAGCAGAAGCGCCGTTTTGATCTAATACAGCCATGAGTCTTTTTGGGAAAGATGCAACAAGTTTTTCACACCTGGATTTGGGGGTGCTGCCCATTTCTTCTGATCATCCTTGAGATGGTTCTACACCTTCATTTGAGTCCAGCTGTGTTTGATTATATTGATTGGACTTGATTAGGAAAGCCACACACCTGTCTATATAAGACCTTACAGCTCACAGTGCATGTCAGAGCAAATGAGAATCATGAGGTCAAAGGAACTGCCTGAAGAGCTCAGAGACAGGATTGTGGCAAGGCACAGATCTGGCCAAGGTTACAAAAAAAAAAATTCTGCTGCACTTAAGGTTCCTAAGAGCACAGTGGCCTCCATAATCCTTAAATGGAAGACGTTTGGGATGACCAGAACCGGACGGCCAGCTCTATCGGGGGAGAAGAGCCTTGGTGAGAGAGGTAAAGAAGAACCCAAAGATTACTGTGGCTGAGCTCCAGAGATGCAGTCGGGAGATGGGAGAAAGTTGTAGAAAGTCAACCATGACTGCAGCCCTCCACCAGTCGGGGCTTTATGGCAGAGTGGCCCAACGGAAGCCTCTCCTCAGTGCAAGACACATGAAAGCCCACATGGAGTTTGCTAGAAAAACACCTGAGGAACTCCAAGATGGTGAGAAATAAGATTCTTTGGTCTGATGAGACCAAGATAGAACTTTTTGGCTTTAATTCTAAGCGGTATGTGTGGAGAAAACCAGGCACTGCTCATCACCTGTCCAATACAGTCCCAAACAGTGAAGCATGGTGGTGGCAGCATCATGCTGTGGGGGTGTTTTTCAGTTGAAGGGACAGGACGACTGGTTGCAATTGAGGAAAAGATGAATGCAGCCAAGTACAGGGATATCCTGGACGAAAACCTTCTCCAAAGTGCTCAGGACCTCAGACTGGGCCGAAGATTTACCTTCCAATAAGACAATGACCCTAAGCACACAGCTAAAATAATGCAGGAGTAGCTTCACAACAACTCCATGACTGTTCTTGAATGGCCCAGCCAGAGCTCTGACTTAAACCCAATTGAGCATTTCTGGAGAGACCTAAAAATGGCTGTCCACCAACCAACCTGACAGAACTGGAGGGGATCTGCAAAGAGGAATGGCAGAAGATCCCCAAATCCAGGTTCGAAAAATGGAAAATTTTTATCAAATGCTTACCGTAATTTTCCTTTCCTGGCCCATCCTCACGTCAGCACACCATGGGTTAACATCTCCTCTGGAGCCCCAATTACCACCTGTATAGCTGAATAAAAGGCAGCTCCTCCCTAACTAAGACCGTTCGATAACTTAGCCTGCGACAGGCCACTAGGGAGGGAGTCCTGTGCCGACGTGAGGATGGGCCAGGAAAGGAAAATTACAGTAAATATTTGATAACAATTTTCCATTTTCCTGGCCCATCCTCCCGTCAGCACACCATGGAATATACCACAGCTTAATATAGGGTGGGAGAGAACAATTAAGAGAGACACGTCTAAAGAAAAGATGCTAAAACCAGAAGGAATTGATCTCTCTGGTCCCAAACATGCTGGTCACACATTTAGTTTGTAAGGTTGAATGAAGTCCGCAACCGACCTTCAAGCTAGCCCTTACCTATATCCTCCAAGCAATCCTGGCATAATTGCCTCAAAGGCTGCCACTCCTCTAGTCAAATAGGCTTGCAATATTTCAGAGCAGAAAATCGTACTTCCTGCATGCCAGTTTAATCATCCTGGCAACCAAGAGCTCTTGCTGGAAAGTGTTGCAATCTTCAACATCCTTCTGTCTGACATAGTTGGTGTCAGGAGAACTAGTTTTACCATGAAGTACTTCAATGGAAATGAAACCTGTTGGAGCAAAGGGTGCTCTCAGATCCAAGCCCAAGTTCCACAGAGGGAACAAGGATTTCCCGCAAGGTCATATATAGATTGTTATCTGGAAGAAGCATCTGGTCACTGGGTTTGCACCCATCTGCAGCCTGTGAAAAAATTAAGTAGAGATCCCTTAAATGGCGTTGTATGCCAGACCAACCTCTAGCGCTGACTGTAAAATGTCAAGGATATTGGCTAGAGGCAAGGCACACAGGAGAGAAAGCTTTGCTGAGCAAACAAAACAAACTTCTTTCATATCCCCTCCTATGTAGGGTTCATGGATGATCTTCTGGTCACCAGGATCTGAACAACATCAGATGAGAATCCCTGCACCTCTAGTGTAACCTATTCCAAAGCCAGGCTATTAAAAGTAGTCCAATTTGATTGGAGTGCTGTTACTGACCTTGCCATAGAAGAATTCACTTGATCAGAGACAAAAATTAAACAAAAAAAACAAAAAAATTCCATGGCACCCTGCACCTTGTATGACAGAGTCTTCACATTGGTATCCTGTTGCAACTATCAGAAGCTGCATGTTCAGTGAAGTCTTCCTGAGAACTACTGCTGGAATGCCCCATAGGGCCAAAATCTACATAACCGAACCAATAATGGATTTTGTTCCCTGGCAAGAAGACCAATTTTAACTGACCAAGTGGTTTTCTGCCCACAAAAAGTTTCTTTGCAAGATGTAACAAGAAAAGACTTGGTGTCCCCTTGTCAGGCAACGTAGGTTACTACTGTCCTGTTGTCAACCTTACTAGGGCCCCTCAAAAGATCCTGAAAGGCTTTCAATGCTAGAAAAGGCTTCCTTCCATTCAAGATACTTGGGGATTCTGTGCTACACCGCTCTCCAATGGTCTTGCACTTGTTTCTTCAGATATTGGACCCCCCAGCCCCAGAGACAGACTGGAAAAAGACAATTCCATAGCTCAACTCACCAACCAGTCTGCTGACCAACCAAATTTACCTGTCTAACCGTATGTTAAAGGCAGGGGTTTAGTTAGCACACATTTGCAAACGCATGTGAAAGCTGCAAGGCCTCGTCAAGGCACCCTGTATTACTTGCAGTCCTAACACTAAATTTATAAGTGTCTCCACAGTGGAAGCACATGCATTGAATGGATAGGTGTGAGACAGGTGAGCCAGGAGGCTGCCCTAGCCCCCTTAAAGGGACAGGACACACACTGGACACCCAGCAATAGCAGCAGAGGCGTCCAGTGTGTCCCCGACCCAAATATATAAAAAATATATATCTTGTTACCAGAGACAGACTGGCTTCAGAATCATCCCATCTCCTGGGCTAAGAGGCATACCTCCAAAAAAAAAAAAAAGAACAGTGGCAATGTCCAAAATTCCAGTTCTTGTTGAATTTTTGTATAGGCAAAGATTTTCTGATCCATAGATAGCCAAGCTCATAGGCTAAAGAAGGCAAAATTGAAACGCCTTCACGGGCCACCTGGCCCAAGGTACCACCACTGCCAACAAGATCTTTCAAAAAGATTCCTGGGACTGTGCCAATTCTGTAAAAGCACCTGAACGTGACATCTGGCCACTGAAAATCTTACATGCCTCTGGCGCTCGGCATTGATCAGTACATGGAAACATGAGTCGGCCGGTTGATTGATACCAACTGGTCCTTCAGCTGAACTGTCCCTATGCCTGTCTGCATGAACCATCTTGAACTGATTGGCGTATATGAATACATTTGATTCCTTCAAACTAAAACAGGCCCGAAGGCTCCTGCCTTAGGTACTAGAAAAACCGGGGAGAAAGGCCCCCAGATGATTCAATGTTTTCGGCATCACTGGCATGATGGCTTTGTAGCAGTATAAAAATCTTGTCAACATCTTCTCTTCTGACATCTGTTGGACATAGATTAAATGGATTCAGTGGTCAGCTTTGGAATTTCCCATTGTACGCCCACCTGTCTTCTGGACCCACTGGTCTTTGACTGTCGTCCAAACCCTCCGGAAGGCCAATGGAAGAGACTGGTTGGATGCACCTTCAGAAAGACCTTCCAGCCATCTTAGTAGCTTTCTCTGGACTTGATTTAATTTTAAAAGTAATTTTAAGACACCTCCACCGTGATCTATTAATCTGTAGTCTGTCCTATAAGATTTGGCCTCCCACACCCTCTGAAGTTAAGTAGGCTTGAGTGAAGGATGGCGGGTTCCTCTTACTAGTCTGTGGCCAGACTTTTTTCCTCCTGTCAATCGCTTAATTGCGCTGTTCAGTGTTTTGCCAAATAACCCCCCCATTATAGGAAATGGTAAAGGCTTGTGTAGACGTTCCACCTGCCTTCAAGTGGTGTAACCACAATGCTCTCATAGCAGCGACTGGGTGCGCCAGCGCTTGTACTAGGTCTATCAAAAGCATCAACCAAAAAAGTCAGTTGCCAGGTTCCAATTTTTCCAGAAACTGTGCCAAATCTTGTAGCTTCCAGTGTTGAATGTAATGCCATATCTAAAGTTAATATATATCAAAGTTAACGTATTGCTGGTTGGCAGGCAAAATCTGTCACTGTATAGATTCTGTGCAAGCCTGATGGCCAGATCACCACAATTTCTGTTCCAGATGTGTTTCTGCATGAGTGTTTTGATGCATTCTTAGTGTGTTTTGCCGCTTCTAGATGTGTTCCATACAGAAACAATGCAACATTCTACTTCTGTTGACTGTACTAGAATGCGCTGTACTGGTGTGAACTATGTAACTTGGAATCAAAAGTTAAAAACTGTCCATGAGTTTTTGATGCAGAATAAAGACGCACTGGACTGCATTCGGTGTGAACAAGTCCACTTTCTCATCCATAGGATCTCTGAAGGCAACCAAGTTATAAAAAGGCAAAGACACTGGCTGCACCAGACACTAGAGGGCAGAATCCACTTGTGCAGTGCACCAACAAACAGCAGCTATATAGCTATATATATATGTATATGTGTATATATATATATATACACATATATAAAGTTTAGAGAACCTGTTACTGTAAATAGGTCTTCTGACAAGGTATCTGTCATCCTTCATCAATGAGCACTTTACGCTCTATCATTATGGGTGTTGCTTGTGGTGTGGATAGTTGGCTTAATAGGGCTTAGAATTTGGCACAACCACATCCTTGTGAGGCAACCTGTGCAATTTCATTTCTCTGCCACTGCAGACTGCATGCAGACCCAAAATGCATCGTGAACTAGGTGAGGCATTCTCTATCATGCTGACAAATGCATTTGTGCCAGTTTCCTGGATCCTGTCCCTTCACAGGGTAAGTGGAAAACAACTCCTTCAGAGTTTATAGACCACATGCTTAAGTGGATGTACTCCTAAGGCTAGGTTTCCACTAGTGTGACTTTTCATGCGACTTGGGACTGAAAAGTCACACCCCATGATTTTCAATGACTACCGTTCATATCTGTGCGACTTCAAAGTAGTCCCTGCACTACTTAGGTCCCACTTAGATGCGACTTGAGGTCCATAGACCTCAAGAATACACAGGCATTGCTTCAAGTCGCGGCAAAAAAAAAAATAATAATTTGCACGACTTTGGGGATTCAATAGTGGAAACACAGCCTAATACATGAAATTTGAGCTGGGCACAAATCTTCAGTGTCCTTTTGCTCTCTCCTGACCCATTCTTCTGTTATTAGCCTGATAACTCCTGACAAATTCCTAGACACATCAGAAAAAAGCAGCCTGACATTTCTGTCTGGGGAGGCTGCTATAAATAGATTAGCAGGGAGCTGGCCCTGTACAAAACATGATGAGGGGGTGTGTGCCTTTCCTCCAATCAGCAGTTTACACTATCTTGGCTGTAAGCCAAACACCACACTCCGTGTTAAACAGGAAGAGCACATTTCCGAACACAATCTGAACTTTCTAAACAGTATAAAATTTGAAGACAGCAGATATACATGTAGAAACTTATGTAGGGAGATTTGGTTCATCTCTCACTTCACTGGGTGTATGGAGGATTTACATCCATCTTAATGAATGTGACCACCTGTTAGGTGTCATTGTCCTGGTCAGGATAAGATGATTGTTGGCGGGTCTTATGTCTTTTTGGAGCGTTTGCATTCAGGGTTTGATTCTAAAATAATGCAAAACCTTTAATTTGCCTAATCTCCTTGGGCGCTCTTTTAAGAACCATGTCCCACGTCGCCCCCTCCTACCTTTGCTAATCTTCTGTGCCACTAACAGGTGTGGAAAGCTCATTTGCACAAAATATATGGAAAAAAACCATGTTACCTCTCACAAAAAAAAAAAAATTGTACCCTGTCTCTTTAAGAGCCATCTGCTTTCATCCACTCACCTTAGAAGCATTAAGTGAGCTTCAGGCAGCATTTCCAAAGGCAGACATCAGACATGGTTAAGCTTGACACATACACTATACAATCTTCTCTGGATTTCTTCCTTCAGATTCACCAAAACCACATAACAAGAGGCCAAATCTTAAGAGTCTTGATTTGTATGCAATCAGGCAGGCCCCTGCACTACATGGCCCCGCTAAATCTAAGGAAACCAGACAACAAAAGTTGCATAGTGTGTATTGGGTCGTAAAGTCTGAGACAAAAAAAAAAAAACAGTCAGACTGTCAAGCCCACAGGAGTACACAGCACAGCAAGGGAGCCAGGACAGTACATCCAGAGACAGACAGGAGAGTCAGAATCTGAGGGAAGTCCTTACCTGGCAAAACTGCAGCGAGAGGGAGAGAAGCCCTCTCAACTGCAGACCCCCAAGATCATTACCCCTGTGACACCGTTCACAGCCGCTCTCAGACTGACAATAAAGCTAGGACAGCAGTGCAGTGTGCTGCATATAAAGAAAGGCACCCAGTTTATAAAAAAAAAAAAAAGGATTTACCTTCAGCATTCAGGGTCTTCTAACTCCATGAGAGGCTGAACATGGAGGGGCAAGTTCGGCAGGGGGGATGCAGCAAAACAACTTATGCTGGCCATACACTATACAGAAAATCGGCCGAAAAATCATTCATATAGACACTTCGTTCGTTTTTCGGCAAGTTAATGGGCACAAATCGATAATCGTTTGTGACGTTTTTGTGGAAAGAAAACGAACGGCAAGTTTGGAAAATTTCTGCCGAACGTACGATAAATTGCAAGTTTAATGCGTTCTTCGTCCATGAAAAAACGAATGGTTGCTACTGCGCATGGTTGAAAAACATTTAACCCGGAAGGGAAATTTTCATGCCAAATACGTTAGCGTCAAAACGTCATGACAAATCGTCAACACCAACTATATAAAGGCCCGCACCCACGATCGGACTTTTTGACAACAAACATGCAAATTAGCAGTTCTGGAGCAACATCTGACCGTGTGTACGCTCCATCGGACAAACGTTTTCTGTTTTTATCGTACTTTTGTTGGCTGCGAATGGACAAACTTTCTGGCAACAAAACTCCGATCGTGTGTGCACAAAAAACCATCGGACTTTAGTCCAAAGTACAAACACGCATGCTCGGAAGCAAGGACCACCACGATTTTTTAATGGCTTAATAATAAATCTGCTTTGTTGGTGATACTGACAGAGTACAGACAAACATATTTTAGTTTGGATTTGTGTTCTAGTGATATCAATCCAAAAATGTTGTGCTTTTTTGGCCATTTTGGTTATTGTGCATTCACAACATAAATAAAATTACTAAATTATTAGACATGTTCTCTGTCATCACAATTAAAAATTAAACATTAGAAACAAAAAGAGCAAACGATACACAGAAAAAGAAAAAATATAGCTTATTAAATCATACTCAAATCAAAAAATACAACCTGCTAAATTATTAGCCCCTAAACTCCCCAGACCACTGGCCTTGTTGTGGATCCTTGGGGCTGATTTTGCCACTGACCACCAGGTGGGTGGGCTTGCTGGGGTGGGTAGGTCTGTTGTGGAGGAGTGTTGTTCAAATCACACACATGATATTTAGTGGTTAGCTCTTGTTTCCTGGCCTTGCTGAAGAGCTGGATGATTAGACCCTCACATAGCTCCCTTTGATCTGCGTCAAGCTCACGGAGCTTACTATCAGTAAAACAGCCAAACCCTTTAGCACTATCGGGTGCTGTGGTGATCACAGAAGTAGCCCTAGTTAAGAACTCAGCTGTGGCCTCATCCAGATGTTGGCTCTTCCTGGCCCTTTTTTTGGGAGGATGCAGGGGAGGGATTCTGCACTCAATTGTCGTCTGGCTGCTGGGCCCAGGCTCTTCTTGGCTCTAAAGTTCCTGTGTGTGTAAAACCAACATCATTTTAATTTTTGGACATCAATCACCAACAATTTTCAGGTCATGACTTTTTAATTTGGAATGTGTGTAAAGACTATCATTCTGACTCCAGCATTTCTCATTCTTGTCCTAATCCTTTTTGGCCACTACTGTCTATTGATATGGGACTCACTTTTTTAACACAACAAATTACTATGCTTTCAGGGGCGTAACTACCACCATAGTGACCCATGCGGGCGCTATGGAGCCCACAGCCGAGTGGGGCCCAGTGAGAATAAGAGCACCGCCGGCACAGTCTTCCAGCCAGGGGAAGAGAAAGGAGAGGAAGAGGCGAGCTGTCCGTATCAGCAGAGAGCTGAATTGCCCGATGTAAGAGCTTTCATTAGAACTTCCAGTGTTCCCGGGGCTCACGTCACATAGCTCCACCTTTTGGCCCGGTGCATTTGATAGAACGCCGATCCAATGTGGGACATGTGATGTCATTAAAGGCGTCGGGCCAAGAGGTGGGGCTATGTGATGAGCCCCGGAAAGACGGGAAATTCAAATGAAAGCTATTACAGCGGGCAATCCCGCTCTCTGCTGATCTGGGTAGCTTGCCTATTCCTCTGCATAGGTGGGGCTGTATGGTGCACAGGCAGACCAGGCTGTATTGGGCACAGGTCACGCTGCATTGACACTAGGGCAGCTGTGGGGGGGGGGGGCTGTTTGCAGGGAGCCCCATACAACATTTTGCTATGGGGCCCTGCTATTTCTAGTTACGCCCCTGTATGCATTACTACCATCTAATTAAATCATTTATATTTTTAGGCACGCTTTTAAACAATGCTATATCTGGGTCAAGCTGAGCTCCTCCTCCTCTTCATTCTGTGTAGGATCAGGCTCAGTATCGGTGGCCTCAGCTGATGCAGAGGGTAGTGTAGAGAGAGATCTGCGTGGTACAGTTTGATTCCACAAAAAATGGAGGCTGTTGAAATAACACAGCTTGGGAACATAGACATCTTCAGCTGCTGCTCCTTATTTTTTGGATTCGTCAATCTTCTTGCATTCCCTGTTTATACATACTTCTGAGGCCCCCAATTTTGGTCTTTAGCAAATTGTAGGTTGCTCTGGGGTACACAGTCTTCGGAAATTGCACCAATTTTTTTAAATTGCTGCCATCCTCTTGGCTTTATTGCAATAATCTTTATCTTTTACTTGCCACAGACACGTGAGCTCTCTGTATTGTTTGAGAAACTGGCAAAGAAATTCATGTTAATTCAAAGCTGACTTCATAATTTTGGTGACAAGTATCAGATGTCTTCAAAACAGAACACAAGACAAACCATAATGGGTGGCGTATAGCTCATAATCTGGTCACAATATAGGCCTTTATTTAAGCAGTAGGGATGGGCTGTATGTTGGGGTCGAACATATGTTTGATTTGAACATTGGCTGTTCGCCTGTTCGCCGAATAGCAAACCCTTTATGTTTTTTTAGTCAAATTTGAAAACCGATAAAAGTCTATGGTAGAATTCAAAAGTGATCATTTTAATAGATAATATGCAAGCTAATTGCCATTAGGGATGAGCCAAACACCCCACTGTTCGTTTCGCAACAGAACATTTGAACAGGCAAAAAATTGGTTTTAACACGTGAACACCGTTAAAGTCTATGGGACTTGAACATGAATAATCAAAAGTGCTAATTTTAAAGGCTTATATTCATGGTATTGTCATAAAAAGTGTTTGGTGACCCGGGTCCTGCCCCAGGGGACATGTATCAATGCACAAAAAAGTTTACAAAACGGCCATTTTTTCCTGAACAGTGATTTTAATAATGAATAAAGTCAAACACTAAAAGTGTAATATTCCTTTACATTTCGTACCTAGGGGGGTGTCTATAGTATGCCTGTAAAGGGGCGCATGTTTCCCCTGTTTAAAACAGTGCGACAGCAAAATGACATTTAAAATGCAAAAAAAGTAATTAAAAAGTACGAACGGTAGCGACAGAATTTAGAAAAATACCTTCTTTTCGCGGATACTCTCGGATTGCGTTTGTCTCGCACCCAAACAGAACGTAATCTTACATCACACGCTCGTTCAATTGATATACACTACCTATGCGTGAAAACTCCGCTCTCTCAGCATGACGCATTCGTTCGTACCGCGACATAGACGGCGCATGCCTGAAACTCCGCCCCTGACATTCTTTTTCTATAATATTCCCCGCCCCTTTTCTCTTCGGTGCGCAGTGAGGAGCAACATGGCGGAGACACATGTGTCAGCATCTAGTGGGGAGGAAAGGCCAGAGGCCCAAATCACAGGATCCAGGAGGAGATGTAAGGCCACCAACATGGCCTTTGCAGAAATGGTGGAGATGGTGGAGATTTTGCATCGTGAAGATTATGATGGGAAACATGGCCCATATGCCCATCCTAATTTTGTAAAAGACAAAATATTGTCTCATGTGGTGAAGGCTCTGGAGTGGAAGTATGGGGTACGCAGAAAGAAGGACCAACTAAGGAAGCGCTGGTCTGACCTGAAAAACAGGGAGCCGGATCAGTACCTGAAAATAAAGAAGGAACTTCGAAAAAGTAAGTACTTGTTGTGTGTCCCAGTTATGATTATTCACTTGCCTGCTGCTCCATGTGCTTTTCTTTACTGTTATACTGAATGTTCGTAGGTGGGAAATAACGTTCGTGGGTCGGAAATAACGTTCGCAAGGACCAACAGTGATCGCTTGCCAATAAATACGATCTTTTTAGCTGATATAGGCTTATGACTGTTTTGGTCATGATCACTTATGTGATTGAACGAATTTTAAAGACATTGTTGTCTAGATGTCTTTGAAATTATAATTTATTGCTAAATAGATTCAGTGGAATGTAAGGAGAGGACACTCAGCTGCTGTTTACACATCTGGACTCAGGAGCACTAGTGTGGGACACCAGAAAAACTTGGCCAAAAAAGGTAAGTATTGCATTTTGGGTAAAAGGTATTTTTAATCATGTCTTCAACTTGGTTCTCTTCCTAAACAGACAATTGTACACCACTTGAAAGCAATGTTTCATATTCCTATTTCTGGCCATAAATATCTGTGTGCTAAGTATACCTTTTTTTAAATTTCTCATAGGGAATAAAAGACGCAGACAACAGGGTCAACAGGACCCCCAACCTCGCCGGGACCCCCAACCTCAATATGAACCCAGCACCAGCATCACAGAGCATGTTGAGGAAAGAGAGGTGGGGGAAGTAGGAGTGTGTACCTCACCAGGTGAGTGTCTGACACCCCAGCTTCAGGTAATCTATGTATGCCTGCATATTTCTAAATACATGTTTTTTATCACATTTTTAGGTGATGTTCTGGTTGTGGAAGAACAAGCAGACCATTTCACGACGGACAGCGCCCAAAGACTCATTGGGCAGATCATGCTGTGGAATGGTGAAATAGATGCCATGCGCAATCGCCTGGACAGAATGCAGCAGGAAATGAAGAATATGATAGATGTTTTGGGTAGAATATAAACCCTTTTGACGTCCAAAAACATTTATCATGTTCTTCATTTCCTGCTGCATGATTATGTCCACATTAAAATTTGGATATGTTGAACTTTGTAAGTTCCCTCTGTTATGTTTGTAAACATGTTTGTTTATTTTTGAAAGCCAAAAACAAAAAATTACAGATAGATTTTCTTTGTAAAAAAAAAAATTTTTTTTAAAATTTATAAAAAAATATTTAAAAAAAAATATTTCCAAATAAATATTTAAAAAAAAATATTTCCAAAAAAATATTTAAAAAAAAATATTTCCAAAAAAATAAAAATTAGACATATATTTTATTAAAAAAAAACATCTATATTTAATTTTAAAAATTAAAAATGTAAAAAAATTGTAAAATTATATATATTGCTTAAAAAAACAAAAAAAAATTCTAATAACAAAAAAAAGTGTGATATTTGCATATTTATTACAATTCTGTTTTCGAACATGCCTGTTTGTGAAACTAAAAAAACGCACATGAATGTGCACAGATAAAAACATTTTGGAACAAAAACAATGTGTGGTTTCTTATTTCAATGCTCAATACCAGTATATTTGTTAAGTTGGTGTGGTTACATTGACAGTGTACTCTAAAATGTGTGTAGCCGAGACACAGCACAATATAATAGTTAGCTCAAAGCGAGATTGTCACCTCATGTTGCACATCAGGTTGGTTTGCACTAGTGGCAAAAATGACAAAGATCAAGGCTATTTGCAAAGCTAGTAAACAGACAACAGTAGTTCAAAGAAAATATTATTTTATTAACAAGTCAAATAATTAATCAGCAAGTAAAAAAGTAGTCTATATATTGTTCACGGACAAGACGGGCATTCTGGGAGCCCAAACCAGCATATGCACTTTCCAGAGCTGGCATCACAGCCTATTCAGCTGGTCGGGAAAAAGGCTCATCACTTTTCCCTGAGGCAATGTAGCCTCATCTGCCCCAAAGACAAAATTTAGTCCCTCAATATTGTCCCGTGCAATTTTGAAAAATCAAGGTCCCTTTTTGTATACGATCCTAAGATTCGGTACGCATCATCACACCTCCGTCAGAGTGGCGTCCATTCATCCCAACATCCAAAAAAGGATAAGTTGTAATTATATGCTCCCTCACCCCCTCTGGTGGCACATTCAAAAACTTTTAGGGGGGGGGGAGTTGAATGGGTAGCTGGTTTTGACAAGTAAACCTCTACACTTCCATGAGAGCTAAATGCATTAAAAATTAAGTTTTATTTTGCCTGACCATCCATCTTTAGAACATTGTCAGGCCAGTGGCCAGGTAAGAAGTGGCCAAATCCGCAAATAAGAATGCACATTGTTCAAATCTATACACATTTTCACATACATCGGACAAAATAATGACAATGTTCGTTAATTATGATTATTCGTTATGATAGTTATAAACCCAGGGAGTCAGCACAGCACAGGGATGGTGGGAGCCCCTCATAATGAACACAGCACAGGGATGGTGGGAGCCCCTCATAATGAACACAGCACAGGGATGGTGGGAGCCCCTCATAATGCTAAATTCATCATAACAAATGTATCATTTGGACCTTTTGAAGGTAATCTTGCAGGCCCTTGCACTACATGCTTTTGAGAATTTAGGCAGCAATCTTAACTAAAAAAATAAGGTATACTATGTATGTGTTTAGCAAAATCAGCAGATAGAGTAGTTCTATCGGTTGACTCTGTTTTTTTTTTTTGGGGGGGGGGGGAAATAAGTGTTTGCACAACCAAAAAGGGACTCTTGCACTCTGCGTGAATTTAAAGGACAGGAATAAGATTGGGACACATTTTAGGGGGTGTTTGTGGTAAACCTAAAAATGAAGCATAAAAAAATACAGTGTTAAGTTACTAGGCTAGGTGTGTATGGGCCCAGGGTAGCATGCTGGGGAGGTTAGTGAAGGAAAATATGCATGTAGGCCACCAAAAAGGTTACAGCATGCATGAGGACAAAGTAGACATTCATTCACAGCATATTACAAAAATGGGAAGGATGGAATACAAAATTTAGAAAATACTTTATAAAAACATGAAGGTGATATTAAATACAAAAAATTACACGAATATAGTCCTTCTGCAGGACTTGGATAATAGCACTACCTGTCTCAGGAATAATCACTCCCAGAGCCTGGGGAGAGATACAAGTGGTAAACTTGATATCCCGGGGACTCCTCCCTGTCGCCAAATAACGTAAGGTAGCTATGAGCTTTTGCTCTGTTGGAATAGCAGCCCTCATGCAGGTGTCCTGCTTCATGATATAGGGGGACAGCTAGGACAATAGTTGCTGAAAGCAGGAGTCCGTCATCTGGAGATAATTCCGATAATCATTTGGATTATTCTCCTGCAGCTCACACAGCAAGGGCATATGGCTAAATTGGTCACGATTAAGTAGCCAAGTTTTGGCCCAAATAATCCTCATCCTACTACTCTGACTATTCCTGGACCGGGCTAGAGTCACAGCAAGAACTCCAAGCCCATAAACAACACGCTCTCTCCTAGGATTGCGTAACATGGCTGGTAATAATTAGAAATTAGCAGAGGGAGCCCGAAGCGTGACGCCGAAGAATTTAACGTCTTCTTTGGAAGTGTCATCCGTACGTTGTAACGTCACTACGTTCGTGTTTGTTGCCTAAACGTCAGACCGTCTGTATGCAATACAAGTTCAGAGACAAGGCCCTTTTACAAAAAAAGCCATGGGAAAGTTTGTACAAGGTCCGATCGTGTGTATGGTGCTTAACACACACCGAACAGAACGTTGTCTTGTTCGATGCCACTGACCAGACAAAGGATTACACCGGCCAATACACAGAGGATTTGTAAGAACTGAAGGTAAGCAGACCAGTACAATAGTTCTAGGGTATTAATTGTTAGGTGTAGTTTGGCAACTGAACAATGATGCATTTTTTATTATTACAGGAGCAATGGTGGACAAATTTACGTCACCACATTTCCTGCCACAATTCATTGAAATGTACCGAGACCTTACATGTCTATGGAAAGTGTGCTCCAAAGACTACTCAGATTGTCAAAAACGTAAAGAAGCGTATTCTAAATTAGTGGAACTATGCACTGTTGTGTATACAAAAGCAGATATATCCTATGTGACCAAAAAAATAGCCAATCTGCGTACGATCTTCAAAAAAGAATTGAATAAAATTAATGAATCAAAAAGATCTGGCGTAGGTGCAGATGAAGTATATGTGCCACGCCTGTGGTATTTTGAGAGTCTACGTTTTCTGACTGACCAGGAGGAAGCACTACCCTCTGTGTCAAGTTTAGACAGTATCAGTGGAAATATTTCAGGAGATGAAGAAGATGGAACATTTGAGGAAATGGCAGACAGTCAGGTAAAGTCATCATATTATGTTTTATTATACACTTTTATATGTACATATCAGAAAATCAAAATTGAAGAGAATACATACAAAATTCAAAGCACATGTACCTTGGTACATTTTTTTCTTTAAACAAAAATATTACATGACACCTGTATTTAGTAATGAAATAAGAGATAAATGCAGCCACTCAAATTTACATAGCATTTAGATATTGTTTTGCCAATCTACTGCTCCAGGACCCAGAAAATATTGCATATAATCCATGCGATTCTGACGAGCGACTTGACTTGAGAGACGTGGTGGGGCACGGCCTAGGTTTAATAACCCTTCTGTATCATTACGCCACTCACCAGGCGTGACATCCCGGTCCAACAGGGATTGTGGCATGTAGGTGGAGCTAGTACGCCTTAAGAAATTATGCAACACACAGCAACAATGGACTATTGTGTCAATTTTTGGGGGGGCTACATTTATTGCTGTATGGAAAATCCAAAAGCGGTTGGCCATAATACCAAACGCATTTTCGACAACTCGTCTAGCACGAGATAACCTGTAATTAAAAATTTTTTGATCAGGTGTCAGGTTTTTAAGGGAAAAAGGTTTCAAAACATGCTCAGATAACGCAAACGCGTCATCTGCAACAAATGTGAAGTTTAGTCCTTCCACTGTGTCCTCTTGGGATGGTAGATGTAGAAGTCCATTTTTTAACCGATGGAAAAAAGTGGTTTTCTCAATTATTCCCCCATCAGAATTTCTTCCATTTTTGCCAATGTCCACAAATATAAATTCATACTTGGCATTCACAATTGCCATTAGGACAATGCTAAAGTAGCCTTTATAATTATAGTAGAATGAGCCTGATTTTGCTGGGGGCATTATGCGAACATGCTTGCCGTCTATGGCACCACCACAGTTGGTAAAATTCCAATAGTCGTGAAATTGTTTGGCAGTTGCTTTCCATTCCTCCACAGATGCCGGCAGCTGTGCAAAGGGAAAAATATATGTTAAACAAATATTTAAGGCTTAATTCTCCAAAAATTATAACAATTGGCTTTATTATACAGGATCTATTTGGCAGTGAAACACAAACTGTCACATCACCACCAGTAAGCATGACCAAAAATAGAAAGACAAGGCAAGATGCAACAGGCAACTTTCTACTACAAGCATCTGCAGCGTTAAATCAGAAGAGGGATGAATGTGATGACCTGGGTGCATTTGCAGCAAAGAAAATGCGCAGGATGTCAGAAGACCATAAACAATTACTGGAACCATTACTCATTCAACTTCTTAATAAAGGGTTAAGGGGGGAGCTGACCACAAATACACACTTAGCTGAGCACAAAACCACACACCCACAATCATTGCAAGTACCTTAACAAATGCATCAGTGGCACGTACCATTCACACAGCAGGATCGTCAACAAAGCAACTGGGGACATGATTATCAGTACACATCTTTGTGAATCACATACATTTGGGTTAAAATATGTTATGTTTGTCAGTTTGACATGTTATGAACTAGTTTGAGTTTACTGATATGTTTAGAGCTTCTAAAATCAAAGTTAAACAAAGCAAGCTGTACAGTGTTTGAGAGTTAAAAATAAAAGCAGTGTCATTACCTTTAGGTATTCGTCTTGCATGATCCTTATGATGGCTTGGCAGGTCTCAGGTATGATGCAGCCAAGTGACTGGGCAGAGATTCCAGTAGTGAATTTTAAGTCTTCAAAACTTCTGCCAGTTGCCAGAAAGCGAAGTGTTGCTACCAGTCTCTACTCTGCTGGGATGCTTGGTCTTAAGACTGTGTCCTTTTTGGTTATAAGGGGTGACACTTTACTCAGTAACAGCTGAAAGGACTCATCAGGCATCCTCAGATAGTTCCGATAGTCATCTGGATTGTTTTCCTTGAGCTCTCCAACCAATCTCATATGAGAGAAGTCATCACGGTTCTTCAGCCACTCTTTACTCCATAACCTTCGCCTTTTGCTTCTGGGTTCCTCTGCTTGCTGTATAGCCATCACTCCAAGCATGACTATGGCAATGGTCCTCTCATCCACGTACATATTGTAGGTGGTGCAGTAGACTATGCACAGGGTTCGTTCCGACGTACGTACGAAAGTATGTTGCTCCTCTGGGCATATACGTCAAACACAGGAAGCCACAGTGCAGAGGTCAAACACATTTTGACACTTCCTTTTATATATGCAAAAAAAGAACGAAAAAACGATACATTGCTGTTCATAAACGATTTAACGTTCGAAAATCTTTACTTACCTGATGATCGTTTGCGGTCACTACCGAACGTTCATTTTTCGAAAATGGGTTCGGCCGATTTTCTGTATAGTGTATGGCCAGCATTACTTACCAACTGCAATGAACAGGTGGCCTGGAGCAGACCAAAAAAGAAGAACTGTCTTAGTTAGGGAGGAGCTGCCTTTTATTCAGCTATACAGGTGGTAATTGGGGGTCCAGAGGAGACGTTAACCCATGGTGTGCCGACGGGAGGATGGGCCAGGAAAACTTGTTGCATCTTTCCCAAAAAGGCTCATGGCTGTATTAGATCAAAAGGGTGCTTCTACTAAATACTGAGCAAAGGCTCTGAATACTTAGGACCATGTGATATTTCAGTTTTTCTTTTTTAATAAATCTGCAAAAATGTCAACAATTCTGTGTTTTTCTGTCAATATGGGGTGCTGTGTGTACAATAATGGGGGAAAAAATGAACTTAAATGATTTTAGCAAATGGCTGCAATATAACAAAGAGTGAAAAATTTAAGGGGGTCTGAATACTTTCTGTCCCCATTGTGTGTGTATATATATATATATATATATGTATATATATATATACAGTATCTCACAAAAGTGAGTACACCCCTCACATTTTTGTAAATATTTTATTATATCTTTTCATGTGACAACACTGAAGAAATGACACTTTGCTACAATGTAAAGTAGTGAGTGTACAGCTTGTATAACAGTGTAAATTTGCTGTCCCCTCAAAATAACTTTTGTTGCCAGCGGTTTAGACATTAATGGCTGTATGTTGAGTTATTTTGAAGGGACAGCAAATTTACACCGTTATACAAGCTGTACACTCACTACTTTACATTGTAGCAAAGTGTCATTTCTTTAGTGTTGTCACATGAAAAGATATAATAAAATATTTACAAAAATATGAGTGGTGTACTCAATTTTGTGCGATACTGTATATATATACTCTGCATTTAGCGTAGACTAAATATTCAGTGTAGACTCTATAGTCAGTCAGTGCAGGCAGTGTATTTGATATACTGTATATATACATAGTTACATAGTTACATTGTAGGTGAGGTTGAAAAAAGACACAAGTCCATCAAGTCCAACCTATGTGTGTGATTATATGTCAGTATTACCTGTATGTTGTGGTCATTCAGGTGCTTATCTTATATTATTTTTTTTAACTAAAACTCCCTTCCGCTAAAAAGTTTTATCCCTATTGTGGGGTCGCCAGTATGCTATTTGTAATTTGAAATCATATCCCCTCTCAAGCGTCTCTTCTCCAGAGAGAATAAGTTCAGTGCTTGCAACCTTTCCTCATAACTAATATCCTCCAGACCCTTTATTTTTTACAAAGAAGCTTTGTTGCCCTTCTTTGTACTCGCTCCATTTCCATTACATCCTTCCTGAAGACTGGTGCCCAGAACTGGACAGCAAACTCTAGGTGTGGCAGGACCAGAGTCTTGTAGAGCAAGAGAATTATCGTTTTATCTCTGGAATTGATACCCTTTTTCAATATTCTGTTTGCTTTGTTAGCAGAAGTTTGGCATTGCATGCCATTGCTGTGCCTATCATCTACTAGGACCCCAGGTCCTTTTTCATCCTTGATTCCCCCAGAGGTTCTTCCCCCAGTGAGTAGATTGCATTCATATTTTTGCCACCAAAATGCATTATTTTACATTTTTCCACATTAAACCTCATTTGCCATGTAGTTGCCCACCCCATTAATTTGTTCAAAACTACTTGCAAGGTTTCCACGTCCTGTGGAGAAGTTATTGCCCTGTTTAGCTTAGTATCATCCACAAATCCAGAGATTTACCTGTTTACCCCATCCTCCAGGTCGTTTATGAACAAATTAAATAGGATTGGTCCCAGCACAGAACCCTGGGGGACCCCACTTTCCACCCCTGACCATTCCGAGTACTCCCCATTTATATATATACTCTGCATTCAGTGTAGCCTATAAATTCAGTATATACTCTATATTCGGTCAATACAGGCAGTGTAGTTTATATAACACAGTGTACTGAAGTGGTTAAGGGAGACCCTGCACAAAAATGTAACAATATACCCCTACCCATTCACATGGGGGGTGGGATCTGGGGGCCCCATTGTTAAAGGGGGCTTCCATATTCCGATAAGCCCCCTGCCCGCAGACCTCCAGAAGCACCGGGCAAGGGTTGTGGGAATGAGGCCCTTGTTCCCATCAACATGGGGACAAGATCCTTTGGGGGGACTCCAGAGCACCCTCCCCAGGTTGAGGGCATGTGGCCTGGTATGGTTCAGGAGGGGGGGTGCTCTCCCATCCCCCCTTTTCCTGCGGGCCTGCCAGGTTGCATGCCCAGATAAGGGTCTGGTAAGGATTTTGGGGGGAACCCCACGCCATTTTTTAAAAAATCTTGGCACAGCGTTCCAGGGTTAAAATCCATACCAGACCTGAAGATCTTAGTATAGATTTTGGGGGGACCCCCACGCCATTTTTCTTTAAAAAATTTTGGTGTGGAGTTCCCCTTAATACCCATACCAGACCCGAAGGGCCTGATAATGAACTGGGGGGGACCCACGCCGTTTTTTTTTCAATGATTTTTTATGTATATTGCCGGGATCCGACAATACATTACAGCTGCAAGCAATTTTGAATTAATTTTTTTCCTTTAGAAATGCCATTTTTCTGCGGTACTGTTATAAACATGGGAAAGAGGCAATACTTTACAGGCAGACTAAGGAGGCCCCCCAGGCACAATATTTAAATGAATATTTCATTTTTATTGTTTCAATTTAAGCATTATTAAAATCACTGCTCCTGAAAAACGGCTATTTTAAAAACTTTTTTTGCATTGATACATGTCCCCTGGGGCAGTATCCGGGTCCCCAAACACTTTTTTTTGCAATAACTTGCATATAAGCCTTTAAAATGAACACTTTTGATTTTTCACGTTCGTGTACCATAGACTTTAACTGTGTTCGCATGGTCACACAAATTTTTTGTCTGTTCGCATGTTCTGGTGTGAACTGAACTGGGGGGGGGGGTGTTCGGCTCATCCCTAATCGCATTGCGAAATGCTCGTAAACCACGTTACTCGCAATCCGAGGTAATACTGTAATATGCTTGTAGTAGTAGTATTGAGAGCTTTAGCATGTGGATTCCAGTAAGTACCATTATCTCTTTTGTAAGAATTTGGCATTAAAATCAATCTAAGATTTATACCCAATGAAAAATACATGTTAAAAAAATTAACTTGGGTGTTTTTCTATTTTTTCCTGGATATCAGCATGTCAGGCAGATGTGTAAAACATAAAAATGGTTATTGCAGAATGATTATTCCCAGAATCTAAATAGATATTTACTGCATGTGGTGATGTATTTTGGTTCTGGTAGCTTTATGTCTCAGTTACAGAATACGAATTTTTCTTTTGGACTGATTTTAGCAAATCAGTCCAGGTTTTGTGATGATCAAAGTGCAGGCATATTTGAATAGACCAGGAATATCACAACTGATTATGGTGGACTCTGGAGACTGGGAGGATGACATCATCCAAATTATATAATAAGTTCCTTACATTGTATTAAGTAAAAAGCCATTTTAGAAAGTACGTTTTGCAGCCATATGGTTTGTACACATACAGCTCCAGAAGTTAGTATTTATTATATACATAGCCATAAAAAAGCTCGCCTATAGGAAATTATCTTAGTAGTATTATTATATAGAGGCACATTAATGCACATATACACTATGTAGTTATATAACCCTAGAAATAATTATTGGATTGGATTCTATTGATTAAAACATACATAATTTCTGTTTACTATTGAAAAGTTGACAAAATACACACCTACATAATCTGAATAACCTGTAGTACACAGCCATATAGGAGATCCATTTATCAACTTAATCATATGTATGCACAGAATAGGCTCATGCCTAGTAAAACTAAGGTTGGATTTCTGAATACTGGCACCATGACTTAAGACACTAGGTATGCCAAGTGCCATGCCTGGCCACCTGAATTATTTTCTTAAAATTAATCTCTCAACTGTCTTTGTGCGTATGCCATAATTAATGCCAGCTCCTACTGCTCTAACCTTGTAAATGAGCCATAACCATCATTACCTTTTTTTTCAAGTCCCATACTGAACATGCCATCACATGGCAATATGTGTTGTGTGTGGAGCGAGACAAAAGCCTTGCTTTTCCAGATAGCAAGGATAACTTGCCACAAATTTGTGGCAGTGTTGAATTGTAGGTCTTGTTAACTTGCTGCACATTTTCACTGGCAAATTATACACTTGCAGAGCACTTGAAGCACAAGTTCTATTTGTCACTGTTCCAATTTTTAGCAAATTTGCATGGCAATTCTCTAGCAAGAGCAAAGTTGCAGTGGTGAGTTTACAGCAAGAGCTCTGCAAGTCACAGTGACCCCTGTGGCTGGATGACTATTGCACCACATAATTAAACCAGGACTTGCAGAATGTTTGCAAAGATGCAAGTTGATCTGAAATCATGTAACGTGGACTTGCTGCAATTTGGCAACCAACTTGAGAAGCCTGGCAAGTCTACAAATAGCTTAGCAAGTCATTTTCAAGATTGCAACTCAATTACTTGCTACCTGGGCTGATGCTGCTTCTTTGAGCCACATTGTATGTTGTACACGTTATACATAATAAATTATCTGAGTGCTATATCTTGAGAAAGGGAGGTTGTAGCAAACCTATACAACCTATACATAAGTAGATAAAACAGAACCAAATAAATGTGGCTAGTCTAAACATTTTACACCTATGTCTTAATTAATTTTCCCCCAAATTATTTAAACTACCCAGATAGCAAGGATAACTTTCCACAAATTTGTGGCAGTGTTGAATTGTAAGTATGTTAACTTGCTGCACATTTTCACTAGCAAGTTGTACACTTGCAGAGCACTTAAAGCACAAGTTCTAGTTGACACTTTTCCAATTTGTAGCAAATTTGCGTGGTGAGTCTCTAGCAGGAGCAAAGTTTTAGTGGTAAGTCTACAGCAAGAGCTCTGCAAGTCTACAGCATGAAAATTCAGCCACAGTGACCCCTGTGGTGGGATGACTATTGCACAACATAACTGAACCAGAACTTGTGGCAGACTTGCAGAATGTTTGCAAAGAAAGTTGATCTGCAGGGCCGGTCCCAGGCGGGTGCACGGGGTGCAGTGCACCCAGGCGCCACAGAGGTGGGGGCGCTGAAGCGCCAGAGTGCTCCCCTCCCTCCTCCTCCTCCCCTCCGTGTCCAGAAGTAGCTCTGTCCGCAGCAGCTCACCGCCGCCGCTGTGCTTTACATTGCTAGAGTCTGTCCCCCCTCCCTCCTCCTCCTGTCAGAGGAGGGCAGCCGCCGGAGATCGGAGCGGCTGGTCTCTGTGTTGAGAGAGACCAGCCGCGCAGTGACTTCGCTGGGGGGAGGGGGGGCGGCCCGTGCCTGCAGCCTGACACAGGTTCTCTCTCTCCTCCGCTGTCTCTCACTACCGCCTAAGCTGCTGCCTGCAGCCTGTCTCGATCTTTTCTTCACCCGTGCAGCGCGGCTGCACACTGTCCTCTCTAGCTGCTGCCCGGGTGTTAATGTGTCTATCTGTACTGATAGAGGGAGGTTTGTCCCTGGGGCGGGTCTGTACTAATGGGGGGGTTGTCCTGGGGGGGCGGTCTGTACTAATGGGGGGGTTGTCCTGGGGGGGCGGTCTGTACTAATGGGGGGGTTGTCCTGGGGGGGCGGTCTGTACTAATGGGGGGTTGTCCTGGGGGGGCGGTCTGTACTAATGGGGGGTTGTCCTGGGGGGGCTGTACTAATGGGGGGGTTGTCCTTGGGGGTCTGTACTAATGGGGGGGTTGTCCTGGGGGGTCTGTACTAATGGGGGGGTTGTCCTGGGGGTCTGTACTAATGGGGGGGGTTGTCCTGGGGGTCTGTACTAATGGGGGGGTTGTCCTGGGGGGTCTGTACTAATGGGGGGGTTGTCCTGGGGGTCTGTACTAATGGGGGGGTTGTCCTGGGGGGTCTGTACTAATGGAGGGGGAGTTGTCTTGGGGGGGTCTGTACTAATGGAGGGGGGATTTGTCCTGGGGGGTCTTTACTAATGGAGGGGGGATTTGTCCTGGGGGTCTGTACTAATGGAGGGGGGGTTTGTCCTGGGGGGTCTGTACTAATGGAGGGGGGTTGTTCTGGGGGGTCTGTACTAATGGAGGGGGGGTGTTTGTCCGGGGGGTCTGTACTAATGGAGGGGGGGTCCTGAGGGGGGTCTGTACTAATGGAGGGGGGTTTGTCCTGGTGGGGGGTCTGTACTAATGAAGGGGGGATTTGTCCTGTGGGGGTCTGTACTAGTGGAGGGGGGTTCTCCTGGGGGGTCTGTAGTAATGGAGGGGGTTTGTCCTGGGGGGTCTGTACTAATGGAGGGGGGTTTGTCCTGGGGGGGTCTGTACTAATGGAGGGGGGGTTTGTCCTGGGGGTCTGTACTAATGAAGGGGGGATTTGTCCTGTGGGGGTCTGTACTAGTGGAGGGGGGTTCTCCTAGGGGGTCTGTACTAATGGAGGGGGTTTGTCCTGGGGGTCTGTACTAATAGAGGGGGGGTTTGTCCTGGGGGTCTGTACTAATGGAGGGGGGTTGTCCTGGGGGGGTCTGTACTAATGAAGGGGGGCTTTGTCCTGGGGGGATCTGTACTAATGGAGGGAGGGTTGTCCTGGTGGGGGTCTACTAATGGAGGGGGGGTGGTTTGTCCTGGGGGGGGTCTATACTGATGAAGGGGGGTCTGTACTGAGAGAGGGGTTTATACTTAGTGGGGGTCTATACTTAGTGGAGGGAGGTCTGTACTGAGGGGCGACTAAAGTTGGAAGGAGGGTGACACCATGTTATACCGCACCTGGTGACACCAACCCTAGTGACGTCACTGCAGCTGCAGGCTCTTCTTTCGCCCCTTCCCCTCCCTCTCCCTCTCCTCCACACGTGCACTGCTATACTAGTGAGCGGCGCTGGCCAGCACAGCCTCCCACTATGTTTCTTCCCCCGCCTTCATATCAGCCAGGGAAAAATAGAATAGAAAAAGGAGAAGAGGATTGTGGGACATGTAGTCCCGAGGACTGGCAGCCCCACTGTAACACGGAAACTGCAGTCCACACAGCAGGCTCAGCTGAATGGGAGAGAGAGAGATACAGGAGCCTGGGAAAGCTTTCAGGGAAGTGCACCCAGGACTCCAGAGGGAGAGGGCAGTGCTCAGGGAACACCATCAGAGAGGAAACCCCGCTGCCCTGCGCCACCAGAGGGAAAGCCACACAGCCTGGTGCCATCCCTGGCGGAGAAAGGAATGGAGAATACAGATCTGGGTGCTACCCAGCGGAGTCACCACGGGCAATTCAGAGTGAGCTTACTCCTGATCAGAGGAACCATCGCTGGGTCAGGTGAGAGGGCCAATCGGCCATTATCTACTAATGTCCATAGGAACTGCAGTCTCTGACCATCTCCTGTATTATATCTGCAGTCTCTGACCTTCTCTTGTATCATGTCTGCAGTCTCTGATCATCTCCTGTACTATGTCTGCAGTCTCTGATCATCTCCTGTACTATGTCTGCAGTCTCTGACCATCTCCTGTACTATGTCTGCAGTCTCTGATCATCTCCTGTACTATGTCTGCAGTCTCTGACCATGTCCTGTATTATATCTGCAGTCTCTGACCTTCTCTTGTACCATGTCTGCAGTCTCTGACCTTCTCTTGTATCATATCTGCAGTCTCTGATCATCTCTTGTACCATGTCTGCAGTCTCTGACCACCTCCTGTACTATGTCTGCAGTCTCTGACTGTCTCTTGTATCATGTCTACAGTCTCTGACCATGTCCTCTACTATGTCTGCAGTCTCTGATCATCTCCTGTACCATGTCTGCAGTCTCTGATCATCTCCTGTACTATGTCTACAGTCTCTGATCATCTCCTGTACCATGTCTACAGTCTCTGATCATCTCCTGTATTATGTCTACAGTCTCTGATCATCTCCTGTACCATGTCTGCAGTCTCTGATCATCTCCTGTACCATGTCTGCAGTCTCTGATCATCTCCTGTACTATGTCTGCAGTCTCTGATCATCTCCTGTACCATGTCTACAGTCTCTGATCATTTCCTGTACCATGTCTGCAGTCTCTGATCATCTCCTGTACCATGTCTGCAGTCTCTGATCATCTCCTGTACCATGTCTGCAGTCTCTGATCATCTCCTGTACCATGTCTGCACTCTCTGATCATCTCCTGTACTATGTCTACAGTCTCTGATCATCTCCTGTACCATGTCTGCAGTCTCTGATCATCTCCTGTACTATGTCTGCAGTCTCTGATCATCTCCTGTACCATGTCTGCAGTCTCTGATCATCTCCTGTACCATGTCTGCAGTCTCTGATCATCTCCTGTACCATGTCTGCAGTCTCTGATCATCTCCTGTACCATGTCTGCAGTCTCTGACCAACTCCTGTACCATGTCTGCAGTCTCTGACCATCTCCTGTACTATGTCTGCAGTCTCTGACTGTCTCTTGTATCATGTCTGCAGTCTCTGATCATCTCCTGTACTATGTCTACAGTCTCTGATCATCTCCTGTACTATGTCTACAGTCTCTGATCATCACCTGTACCATGTCTGCAGTCTCTGATCATCTCCTGTACCATGTCTGCAGTCTCCGATCATCTCCTGTACCATGTCTGCAGTCTCTGACCAACTCCTGTACCATGTCTGTAGTCTCTGACTATCAACTGTACCATATGTGCAGTCTCTGACTGTCTCTTGTATCATGTCTACAGTCTCTGACTGTCTCTTGTATCATGTCTGCAGTCTCTGATCATCTCCTGTACTATGTCTGCAGTCTCTGACCATCTCTTGTATCATGTCTGCAATCTCTGACCAGCTTCTGTACCATGTCTGCAGTCTCTGATCATCTCCTGTACTATGTCTGCAGTCTCAGATCACCTCCTGTACCATGTCTGCAGTCTCTGATCATCTCCTGTACCATGTCTGCAGTCTCTGATCATCTCCTGTACCATGTCTGCAGTCTCTGGCCAACTCCTGTACCATGTCTGCAGTCTCTGACCATCTCCTGTACTATGTCTGCAGTCTCTGATCATCTCCTGTATCATGTCTGCAGTCTCTGATCATCTCCTGTACTATGTCTACAGTCTCTGATCATCTCCTGTACTATGTCTACAGTCTCTGATCATCTCCTGTACCATGTCTGCAGTCTCTGATCATCTCCTGTACCATGTCTGCAGTCTCTGATCATCTCCTGTATCATGTCTGCAGTCTCTGACCAACTCCTGTACCATGTCTGCAGTCTCTGACCATCTCCTGTACCATGTCTGCAGTCTCTGACTGTCTCTTGTATCATGTCTACAGTCTCTGACTGTCTCTTGTATCATGTCTGCAGTCTCTGATCATCTCCTGTACTATGTCTGCAGTCTCTGACCATCTCTTGTATCATGTCTGCAATCTCTGACCAGCTTCTGTACCATGTCTGCAGTGTCTGACTGTCTCTTGTATCATGTCTGCAGTCTCTGACCATCTATTCTATCTTGTCTGTAGTCTCCGACCATCTCCTGTATTATGTTTGCAGTTTCTGACCATCTCTTGTATCATGTCTGCAGTCTCTGATCATCTCCTGTACTATGTCTGCAGTCTCTGACCATCTCCTGTACTATGTCTGCAGTCTCTGATCATCTCCTGTACCATGTCTGCAGTCTCTGATCGTCTCCTGTACTATGTCTGCAGTCTCTGATCATCTCCTGTACTATGTCTGCAGTCTCTGACCATCTCCTGTACTATGTCTGCAGTCTCTGATCATCTCCTGTACTATGTTTGCAGTCTCTGATCATCTCCTGTACCATGTCTGCAGTCTCTGATCGTCTCCTGCACTATGTCTGCAGTCTCTGATCATCTCCTGTACCATGTCTGCAGTCTCTGATCGTCTCCTGTACTATGTCTACAGTCTCTGATCATCTCCTGTACCATGTCTGCAGTCTCTGACCAACTCCTGTACCATGTCTACAGTCTCTGTCCAGCTCTTGTATCATGTCTGCAGTCTCTGACCGTATCCTGTATTATGTCTGGGGACTCTTTCTAACAGAAGCCCTCTCTGTGTGGATCAGAGAGACTCCCCTCCAGGTCTCATTAGTGTTCTCTCTTCCTGTATTTTCTTTATTGTTAAGAGATCATGGGAGGATTTCAGGGTAACAAAGACTTCTTAGGGGAGCAGCTCTGTGTTTGAGTCGTTGCCATAGAATCATTTGTAAAGGGGTGGAGTTGGTAAGATGACCACACCCACATGGGGCGCCAGAAATATTTCTGCACCCAGGCGCCGGTGACCCTAGGATCGGCCCTGTTGATCTGGAGTCATGCAATGCAGACTTGCTGCAATTGTGTAACAAACTTGTGAAGCCTGGCAAGTCTAGCAATAGCTTAGCAAGTCATTTTCCTTGTCAAAAGAAGTTTATTGAGTATACAATGTTATAAAGATACATAAAGTAAGTTTACAAGGATCTATAAAGTAAGCTCATTGTTTTACAGTAGGGTTTATATAGGTAAATATCATGAAATTTCAAATATTAAACATTGGGTTCACGTAAACCTAAATTAAAGATATATATCATTTCCTTAGTTACTTTTGTAGGTATTTAAATGATTTATACCTACTATACATATTTTTTACAAGTAGAGTGTATATAGGTCAAATAAATTCTGATAATGAGCTTTAATCGTAAGGTGGAGAAAAGGAAAGAGAAAGAAGAAAAAGGGTTGAAAGGTAGAGGTATGGTTCACAAGGTTGTCCCGCTCGTCAGTTTATTATTCTTTTTAGTTCTCTTTGAAGCCTTAGAATGGGTGTCACTGTAAGTCATTTAATCTGTTACCATGGCAACAGGACAGAGTCATTGAAGTTTGACAGGAACTGTTGTTTTATCCAAGGATGCCAAAGTTTTTCAAATTTTGGAATTTGATTTTGATCGATGGCTACCATCTTAGCATGGGACATTGTATTATTCATTCTGTGAATTGTTTCTGCTAGTACCAATGTAGGAGATTTCCATGCCTTGGCCACTGTTTGTTTTGCAGCCGTTATTAGTTGGATCATAAGTTTGAATTGAGAGAGTGTTAACCATTCCGGTTTTAGATTAAGTAAAGTTAAATATGGATCTGGTTGTATTATTTTTTTTAATATTTTAGATGCAATCACGAAGACTTCCTTCCAGAAGGTTTGGATTACTGGGCACGTCCACCATATGTGTAAATATGTGCCTATTTCTGGGCATCCTCGAAAACAAAGAGCTGAGGTATTAGGTGAATATTTTGCCACTCTAGCGGGTACAAGGTACCAGCGAGTTAGGACTTTATAATTTGTCTCCAGTGCTAAGATGTTGGGTGAAGATGACTTAGATGTGAGCCATATGTTAGACCAGTCCGTGTCTTCTAAAGTTCGTCCCAGGTCCTCCTCCCACCTCTGAACGTAAGAGGGTCTATTAAGATTTGCTACTCCATATAATTGATTATAAAGTGATGAAATTGTACCTTTAGCAAATGGATCTTTTGTACAGATTGATTCAAAAATGGATAATTGGGATAATGGTGTATCCCCCTTTAGGAATGGTGTATAGAAATTTTTGATTTGGAGATATCTAAATATCTCGGAGTTTGGTAGATCATATTTTTCTCTAAGCGATGGGAATGAAAGGAATGATTTAGATGCTATGAAGTCATTTAGTGTCTGAATGCCTGATGTTGTCCAAGCTTTAAAAGAATTTGGGTAGATCCATGCCGGATAAAAGGCCGGATTTCTGATAAAAGAAAGGAGAGGATTGTGTGGAGATTGTAACTGATATTTGGTTTTTAGTTTATCCCAGAGAGATAAGAAGTGTTTAGTTATGGGATTATGAATTTTAAAGCGGTCTTTAGGATCAAGCCATAATAAATTTGATATTAATAGAGGGTCATTTTCTGAAGCCTCTATAAATACCCATAATGGGATTTCCTGTTTTGCATGGTATTTGGACAGACTGGACAAATGTGCTGCTCTGTAGTAGTTAGTTAAATTAGGGTATCCCAGGCCTCCTTTATTTTTGGGAAGATGTAGTGTGTGTATAGGTATACGTGGTTTAGAAGAGCCCCATATAAACGAAGTTGCTCTTTTTTGTACTATTCTCAAAAAATAGGAAGGAATTGGAATAGGGAGGACTCTGAATAGATAAAGCAATTTGGGTAGAATAGTCATTTTGATTGCATTAATCTTCCCTATCCAGGATAAAGGAAGTTGCGACCATTGTTTTATTAGATTTGTGATCTGTCTTAATACAGGAGGATAATTGGTTGAGAATAAGTCAGAATGAGATGCTGTTAAATGAATTCCAAGATATGGGATTGATTTTTCTGCCCATGTGAATGGGAGTGCAGCCCTAGCCGGGATCAATTCCATGTTTGTGAGTGAAATATTAAGCACTAGGCATTTCTTAGGATTAATCATAAGGCCGGATAGGGCTGCAAATCCATCAAGAGCTGGTATTAAGTTAGGACCAGAGACCTGTGGTGATGATAGAAAAAGTAATATATCGTCTGCAAATATACATAATTTGTGTGTAATACCTCCTACTTCAATGCCAGTAGGGATGAGCTTCGTGTTCGAGTCGAACCCATGTTCGACTCGAACATCGGCTGTTCGCCCGTTCGCCGAATTGCGAACGATATGGGCCATTCGCGCTAAATTCGTGTGGCGCGTCACGGCCCATAATTCACTGCGGCATCGCAGTGCATTGCTGGCTGATGATTGGCCAAGCATGCACTATGACCCGCATGCTTGGCCAATCACAGCGCCGTCAGTAGAGAGAGCTGTAATTGGCCAAAGCCAGGGTGGCTTTGGCCAATTATGGCTCAGGGGATTTAGTACACACCCCACACTATATAAGGCCGCCTGCACGGCGGCCCTGTGTAGTGTGTGTTCCGGTGTGCTGAGAGATAGAGAGAGAGAGAGACAGTGTCATTTGATTTGAGTTAGATAGATTAGGCAGAACAGTCAGTCAGTTAGCTGCACTTACAGTGTATTGTGTATATATATGCATCCCAGGTGTTGCATATATATATATATACACTGTATTCAGTTTAGCTAGATCCTTTCCTGTTATCTTCTATCTAGACTATTTACATTTAATGCAGTGCGTCCTGCTCACAGTGTTCAGCTAGATCCGTTCCTGCTATTTACATTTAGTGCAGTGCGTCCTGCTCACAGTGTTCAGCTAGATCCGTTCCTGTTATCTTCTAGACTATTTACATTTAGTGCAGTGCGTCCTGCTCACAGTGTTCAGCTAGATCTGTTCCTGCAATTTACATTTAGTGCAGTGCGTCCTGCTCACAGTGTTCAGCTAGATCCGTTCCTGCTATTTACATTTAGTGCAGTGCGTCCTGCTCACAGTGTTCAGCTAGATCCATTCCTGCTATTTACATTTAGTGCAGTGCGTCCTGCTCACAGTGTTCAGCTAGATCCGTTCCTGTTATTTACATTTAGTGCAGTGCGTCCTGCTCACAGTGTTCAGCTAGATCCGTTCCTGCTATTTACATTTAGTGCAGTGCGTCCTGCTCACAGTGTTCAGCTAGATCCGTTCCTGCAATTTACATTTAGTGCAGTGCGTCCTGCTCACAGTGTTCAGCTAGATCCGTTCCTGCTATTTACATTTAGTGCAGTGCGTCCTGCTCACAGTGTTCAGCTAGATCCGTTCCTGCTATTTACATTTAGTGCAGTGCGTCCTGCTCACAGTGTTCAGCTAGATCCGTTCCTGTTATCTTCTAGACTATTTACATTTAGTGCAGTGCGTCCTGCTCACAGTGTTCAGCTAGATCCGTTCCTGTTATTTACATTTAGTGCAGTGCGTCCTGCTCACAGTGTTCAGCTAGATCCGTTCCTGCTATTTACATTTAGTGCAGTGCGTCCTGCTCACAGTGTTCAGCTAGAGCCGTTCCTGCTATTTACATTTAGTGCAGTGCGTCCTGCTCACAGTGTTCAGCTAGATCCGTTCCTGTTATCTTCTAGACTATTTACATTTAGTGCAGTGCGTCCTGCTCACAGTGTTCAGCTAGATCCGTTCCTGCTATTTACATTTAGTGCAGTGCGTCCTGCTCACAGTGTTCAGCTAGATCCGTTCCTGTTATCTTCTAGACTATTTACATTTAGTGCAGTGCGTCCTGCTCACAGTGTTCAGCTAGATCCGTTCCTGTTATCTTCTAGACTATTTACATTTAGTGCAGTGCGTCCTGCTCACAGTGTTCAGCTAGATCCGTTCCTGTTATCTTCTAGACTATTTACATTTAGTGCAGTGCGTCCTGCTCACAGTGTTCAGCTAGATCCGTTCCTGTTATCTTCTAGACTATTTACATTTAGTGCAGTGCGTCCTGCTCACAGTGTTCAGCTAGATCCGTTCCTGTTATCTTCTAGACTATTTACATTTAGTGCAGTGCGTCCTGCTCACAGTGTTCAGCTAGATCCGTTCCTGTTATCTTCCTACTGACAGGCAGGCTTGTCTGGTTACAGTATATAAAGCTACCTGAAGAAAATTACAGGTGTTCTATTTGATCCTATTAGTACCACGGTCAGGCAGCTAGACTATTTACATTTAGTACAGTGCGTCCTGCTCACAGTGTTCAGCTAGATCCGTTCCTGTTATCTTCCTACTGACAGGCAGGCTTGTCTGGTTACAGTATATAAAGCTACCTGAAGAAAATTACAGGTGTTCTATTTGATCCTATTAGTACCACGGTCAGGCAGCTAGACTATTTACATTTAGTACAGTGCGTCCTGCTCACAGTGTACAGCTAGATCCGTTCCTGTTATCTTCCTACTGACAGGCAGGCTTGTCTGGTTACAGTATATAAAGCTACCTGAAGAAAATTACAGGTGTTCTATTTGATCCTATTAGTACCACGGTCAGGCAGCTAGACTATTTACATTTAGTACAGTGCGTCCTGCTCACAGTGTTCAGCTAGATCCGTTCCTGTTATCTTCCTACTGACAGGCAGGCTTGTCTGGTTACAGTATATAAAGCTACCTGAAGAAAATTACAGGTGTTCTATCCCAGCTTAGTGCAGCTACAGGCCATTAGTATGTCTGGAAGGCCAAGAAGGAGAGGCAGACAGTCACAAGCCAATAAGAGAGGGCAAGCAGGCTCTGTGTCTAGTGCTGGTCGTGGAGACGGTGCATCCTCATCAGCACGTGGCCATGGGACACGCTTGGCCTTTTTTTCGGCAGCTGGCCGTGTTGAGCCGCAACATGCGGAAGACTTGGTCGAGTGGATGACCAAGCCGTCCTCATCCTCCTCATCCTCTCTCACCCATGCCCAGGGTGCTTTGTCTGGCAAAGCAGCGGCCTCTTCCCTCAGCTCAATGTCATCAGTGACTCCTTCCCTAGCTCCACCATGTCCTCATGAGGATTCCCTCGAACTGTTTGAACACAGTGTTGGGTACATGCTCCAGGAGGATGCCCAGCGTTTGGAAGGCTCTGATGACGATACTGAGCTCGATGAAGGCAGTAACATGAGCACGGACAGAGGGGGTGCCCAAGAAGGACAGCAATCTGGCAGTCATGCTCCCCCTGCTGCAGCATACTGCCAGGTTTGCTCCAGTGATGAGGAGGGAGGGGATGATGAGGTCACTGACTCAACGTGGGTGCCCGATAGGAGAGAGGAGGAGGAGGAGGAGGAGGAGGAGGAGGCGGCGGCACATCACCAACGAGGCAGGATGCCCTCCAGGGGCCAGCCTAAGGGCAGCACATTGACTGCATCACACCCCAAAGCTCCACATGTGCAGGGCGCTGCAGTCTCTGCGCGTTATTCAAAAAGTTCTTTGGTGTGGGCCTTTTTTGAGACGAGTGCATCAGATCGCACCGCTGCTATTTGCAACATATGTCTCAAGCGTATCTCGCGTGGCCAAAACATCTCCCGCTTGGGTACCACATGCTTGACCAGACATATGTTGACCTGCCATGCAGTTCGTTGGCAAGCGTATCTAAAAGACCCACACCAAAGAACAAAGAGGATCTCTCCTTGCTCCTCATCAGCTGAGATTTCCAACCCCACTAGACCTTCAGTCCTCTCTGAGACCTGCAGTGAGAGGAATGAAGGTGTAGAATTAGGTGTGTCACAGCCAAGTACTTGTGGGCAATCTGCTTTTGGTACACCGACGTCAGATTGTACCAGGCAAATTTCCCTGCCCCAGCTGCTGCACCGCCGAAAGAAGTTTGCTCCCAGCCATCCACATGCCCAGCGGTTGAATGCTAGCTTGGCAAAATTGCTAGCACTTCAACTGCTGCCTTTTCAGTTGGTAGACTCTGCCCCCTTCCGTGAGTTTGTGGAATGTGCGGTTCCTCAGTGGCAGGTACCCAAACGCCACTTTTTCTCACGGAAGGCGATTCCGGCTCTCTACCGGCATGTGGAAGGCAATGTCCATGCCTCGCTGGACAGGGCGGTCAGTGGTAAGGTGCATATTACCGCTGACTCATGGTCCAGCAGGCATGGACAGGGACGTTACCTAAGTTTCACGGCGCATTGGGTGACTCTGCTGGCAGCTGGGAAGGATGCAGGACAAGGTGCAGTAGTGTTGGAGGTTGTTCCGCCACCACGCCTCCAAAATGCTGATTGTGATACACCTCTCTCCTCCACCCCCTCCTCTTCTTCTTCCTCCATGGCCTCTTCCTCGGAACCAGCGGTGCTCCGTAGGCGTTCAAGGGGCTACGCAAGTACGCAGGCCAAAAGATGCCATGCGGTGCTTGAGCTGGTGTGCTTGGGGGACAGGAGCCACACTGGGGCAGAGGTTCTGTCAGCTCTGCAGGGGCAGGTTCAGAGGTGGTTGACGCCACGCCAACTTAAGGCAGGAATGGTGGTTTGCGACAATGGCACCAACCTCTGCGACAGGGCCAAATGACCCATGTGCCCTGTTTGGCTCACGTCCTTAACTTGGTGGTGCATCGGTTCTTGGGCAGGTACCCGGGCTTACAGGATGTCCTGAGGCAGGCCAGGAAAGTCTGTGTGCATTTCCGCCGGTCATATAATGCCAGTGCTCGGCTGACGGACCTCCAAAAGGAGTTTAACCTGCCCAAGAACCGCCTAATCTGTGACATGCCCACCAGGTGGAACTCAACGTTGGCCATGCTGCAGCGGCTGCACACGCAGCAGAGGGCCATCAATGAGTACCTGTGCGACTATGGCACCAGGACAGGGTCAGGGGAGCTTGTTTTTTTTTCCCCACGCCAGTGGGCCATGATCAGGGATGCATGCACTGTCCTGTCACCATTCGAGGAGGCCACGAGGATGGTGAGCACTGACAGTGCATGCATCAGTGACACTGTCCCCCTTGTCCACCTGTTGGAGCACACGCTGCGTGGAATAATGGACAGGGCACTTGAGGCAGAACAGAGGCAGGAAGAGGAGGACTTCCTTAGCTCTCAAGGCCCCCTTTATCCAGACAGTGTTCCTGCGTGCCCGCCGATCACACAGGAAGAGGACGAGGAGGAGGAGGAGGAGGAGGAAGATTGTGTCAGTATGGAGGTGGAGCCTGGCACTCAGCATCAGCAGCAGTCTTTAAGGGATCAGTCCCAAGGAACACATGGACTTGTACGTGGCTGGGAGGAGGTGGCTGCGGACGTTGTTGTCCTTAGTGACCCAGAGGACTCCGGACCGAATGCCTCAGCAAACCTACGCTGCATGGCCTCCCTGATCCTGCAAAGCCTGCGTAAGGATCCTCGTATTCGTGGTATCAAGGAGAAGGACCAATACTGGCTGGCAACCCTCCTTGATCCACGTTACAAGGGTAAGGTTGCGGACCTTATCTTGCCATCGCAGAGGGAGCAGAGGATGAAACATCTTCGGGAGGCCTTGCAGAAAGGTCTGTGCAACGCGTTCCCAGAGACTGGGAGGTTACAAACTCCTGTTTCTGGACAACGTGTTGCTGAGGCTTCGGTCAGTCAAAGAAGGAGCGGTGGAGAAGGTGGCCGTCTGACCGATGCGTTCAGACAATTTTTTGGTCCGCAGCCCCAAGGTATGATCGGTTCCAGCAACCATCGCCAGCGTCTGTTTTACATGGTGCAGGAATACCTAGGGGCAAGATCAGACTTGGACACCTTTCCCACCGAAAATCCTCTGGGTTACTGGGTCTTGAGGATGGATCACTGGCCAGAGCTTGCACAGTATGCAATTGAGCTACTGGCCTGTCCTGCATCCAGCGTTCTTTCGCAACGCACATTCAGTGCTGCTGGAGGCGTGGTAACCGATCACAGGGTGCGTCTGTCTACCGACTCGGTCGATCGGCTGACCTTCATAAAAATGAATGAGTCTTGGATCACCACCAGCTACCAAGCACCTGATGCTGATGTAACCGAATAATTTTTTTTGAAATCTCAGATCCCTTCAAAGACTGCCTATGCTGATGCTGAGTGACTATCCCTGAGTAATTATCCTCTTCCTCCTCAATCATCACGCTGATAGCTTGTAAGAACATTTTTGGTTCTGGGCGCCACCACCAGTGCCTAAGGCACAATTTTTCAGCCCCTGTTTAACAGGGGCGTGTAATTACAATTTTTGATGTAATACTTTGCAGCAGGGCTCGTTCCTGCATTCCAACTAGAGTGTCTGTGAGGGGTTGCAGTGTTGTGGCACCAGCACCTAAGGCCCAATTTTTCTGCCCCTGTCTAACAGGGGCGTGTAATTACAATTTTTGATGCAATACTTTGCAGCAGGGCTCGTTCCTGCGTTCCAACTAGAGTATCTGTGAGGGGTTGCAGTGTTGTGGCACCAGCACCAGTGCCTAAGGCCCAATTTTTCTGCCCCTGTCTAACAGGGGCGTGTAATTACAATTTTTGATGCAATACTTTGCAGCAGGGCTCGTTCCTGCGTTCCAACTAGAGTGTCTGTGAGGAGTTGCAGTGTTGTGGCACCAGCACCAGTGCCTAAGGCCCAATTTTTCTGCCCCTGTCTAACAGGGGCGTGTAATTACAATTTTTGAAGCAATACTTTGCAGCAGGGCTCGTTCCTGCGTTCCAACTAGAGTGTCTGTGAGGGGTTGCAGTGTTGTGGCACCAGCACCAGTGCCTAAGGCCTAATTTTTCAGCTCCTGTTCAACAGGGGCATGTAATTACAATTCTTGATCTAATATTTCACAGCAGGGCCCTGTGAGGGCTTACAGTGTTGTGGCCACAGCAACACCTAAGGCCCAAATTTCTGCTGAGTATATAGGGCAGGACCCTACTTTCAAACATCTAACTTACAAACGACTCCTACTTGCAAACGGAAGGAGACAACAGGAAGTGAGATGAAATCTACCCCTAGGAAGGGAAATTCTCTCCTGTAAGAGTTAATATGGGAAAACAATTTCTCCTTTCCACTGATGCTTTCCAATCCTTGTTCCACAAAAAAACCCAAATTTTCAAAAAACATTTTTCATTGGGACAAAAAAGTGAGGTGAAATCTTCTGAAGAGGAGGAAAGACAGCAAAACAAATGTCACAGGGGTGATAACCCTTCCCTATGTTTTCCAAAAAGCTTAGAAAAGATTTTTTGGCTGGAGCTAAACACGTTAAAAATGTTCAAAATTACAAACAGATTCTACTTAACAACAAACCTACAGTCCCTGTCTTGTTTGCACCGCCTGTATACTGCTGTTCAGAGTATATAGGGCCTGGTGGCCCCACACCTTTCCTTATTTTAATTTGGGTGCGGGGTTCCCCTTAATATCCATACAAGACCCAAAGGGCCTGGTAATGGACTGGGGGGTACCCATGCCGTTTGTCTCACTGATTTTCATCCATATTGCCATGACCCGACATGACATTAAACCCGCAAGCAGTTTTAAATGAGATTTTTTTCTTTAAAAATGACATTTGGTGCAGGGACTGTTCTAAACATGGGAAACACACGTCACTTTACAGGCATACTATAGACACCCCCCAGGTACGATATTTAAAGGAATATTTCACTTTTTTTTTTTTACTTTAAGCATCATTAAAATCACTGCTCCCGAAAAAACGGCCGTTTTTAAAAGTTTTTTTTGCATTGATACATGTCCCCTGGGGTAGGACCCGGGTCCCCAAACCCTTTTTAGGACAATACCATGCAAATTAGCCTTTAAAATGAGCACTTTTGATTTCGAACGTTCGAGTCCCATAGACGTCAATGGGGTTCTAACGTTCGTGCGAACTTTCGGTCCGTTCGCGGGTTCTGGTGCGGGGTGTTCGGCTCATCCCTAAATGCCAGTTATAGTTTGGTTTGTTCTGATGTATTGGGCCATGGGTTCGAGTATAAGGGCAAATAATAAGGGAGATAATGGGCAACCCTGTCTGGTACCTCTTTCGATATTAAAGGCTTCAGATTTGTATCCAGCATATTTTATATAGGCTTTGGGTTTATTATATAATGCTTTGATCCATGTTAAAAAGTGGGGTCCAAAACCCCATTTTTGTAATGAATATTGCATATATTGCCAGGATACTGTGTCAAATGCCCTCTTAATATCGAGAGATAGAAAACATAAAGGGATTTTCCGTTTTTTAGCAATATGTGCCAATAACACTGCCCTGCGTATATTATCGCCTGCCTGTCTATTTGGCATGAAGCCTACTTGATCTCTATGTATTAATTTTCCTATAATGCTATTGAGGCGTTTTGCTATTATTTTTGCTAATAATTTAATATCGAGGTTTAACAGAGAGATAGGCCGATAATTCACACAGGAAGTATCATCAGAAAGGGGTTTTGGGATCATACAAACAATTGCCATTAGTGTTTTTTGCCGAAAAGAATGTCCATCTAGAAGTTTGTTAAAAGTTTCAGTGAGAATGGGAGAGAGTATTTCTGAGAATGTTTTATAGTATAAAGACGAGTAGCCGTCTGGGCCTGGTCTTTTGTTAAGTTTAAGGTCTTTTATGGCGAGCAAGTCATTTTCAAACTTGCACAATTGCTTTCTAGCTGGGTAAACTTACAGTCCCTTGTGTAAACAGGCTTAAAACAATAGCATTGTGTACCAAGACCAGGGGCTACCAAGCATTCAAAAAAACATGCAGTTTCTTGGTAAAAAATGGTACACAGCACTGCCAGGCTTAAGGGCTAACTACTAGTCTACCCACACACTTAAACATTCTTTTGTGTTACAAGCTAATGGATTAATTATCCATCCTGCCTTGTTTCCTAAACATGCCTTTAACACTTTGTCACCTTGCAGAAATTATACAAGCTCTGTGATTCCAAACCTTCCTTTTATTAGATTTCCTGGTGCCACATGTGGCCAGCCTTGTACTTAGGGGCTGTAAAACTATAGTTAAGACTGGAAAAATATTTACTTAGTTTAGCAACAGCCCAAAGCCCATACTGCCTGCTTATCCCATAAATTCTGTGTGAAAGTTTTAGTTTCTTTTTCCTTTCTCTTTATAAAGGGTCGCTAGTGTCATAGACATGCTCAGGACCTGAGTTTGGAATTTGAGATTAAATAACTTCCTATAAAGGGACTCTCACTCAGCTGGTGGCTGCACTCAGCATTAGGTTAATTGAACAAAGCTTAGCTGAGCGGCATTGTCTTGGAAGGCTCTGATAATGCCAATGTGTCAGATGCTGAGTTTCCCTTGGGCAAAATAACACTTATGAAGTTGATTTCTAACTTATAAAACGACACTTTTATGTATACTGTATATAAAAAAAGCTAGGATTAAAAAATCTAGGCCTATGTACTTTATACATACTGCTATGAAGTGTTAAATATGAATGTTATACTTCATTATGAAAAACGAATAAACATTAATAGAAAGTATGTGTGTTTTAACCACTTCAGCCCCGGAAGATTTGGCTGCTCAATGACCAGGTAATTTTTTGAGATACGGCACTGTGTCGCTTTAACTGACAATTGCGCGGTTGTGCGACACTATGCCCAAACAAAATTGACATCCTTTTTTTCCCACAAATAAAGCTTTCTTTTGGTGGTATTTGATCACCTCTGAGGTTTTTATTTTTTGCGCTATAAACAAAAGAAGAGCGACAATTTTGAAAAAAAACACAGTGGGGGTTATTTACTAAAGGCAAATCCACTTTTCACTACAAGTGCCCTGCAAGTGCACTTGGAAGTGCAGTTGTTGTAAATCTGAGGGGGACATGCAAGGAAAATAAAAAAACAGCATTTTTGCTTGCACATGATTGGATGATAAAATCAGCAGAGCTTCCGCTCATTTCAGATCTTCCCCTCAGATCTACAGCGATCTACAGCGACTGCACTTACAAGTGCACTTGCTGTGCACTTGTAGTGCAAAGTGGATTTGCCTTTAGTATATAAACCCCAATATCTTTTACTTTTTACTATAATAAACATCCCAAATTTAAAAAGAAAATAAAAAATTCTCCTCAGTTTAGGCTGATATGTATTCTTCTACATATTTTTGGTAAAAAAAATTGCAATAAGCATATATTGATTGGTTTGCGCAAAAGTAATAGCGTCTACAAAATAGGGAATAGATTTATGGCATTTTTATTATTATTATTTTTTTTACTAGTAATGGCGGTGATCTGCAATTTTTATCGGGACTGCGTGGCGGACAAATCGGACACTTTGACACATTTTTGGGACCAGTGACATTTATACAGCAATCAGTGCTATAAAAATGCACTGATTACTGTATAAATGACACTGGCAGGGGTTAACCGTGTGAGCCGTGTTCCCTAGGCGTGTCCTAACTGTAGGGGGTGGGGTGGGACTGACTAGGGAAAGAGAGAGATCGGTGTTCATACTTAGTATGAACATATGATCTGTCTCATCTCCCCTAAGAGAACCAGGATGTGTGTGTTTACACACACACATCCCCGTTCTTGTTCTGTAATGAGCAATTGCGGGTGCCCAGCAGTCATCGCGCCCACCGGACACTCGCGTCGGCTCCGAGGACACGCTTCGGGAGCGTGCGTGCGCCACCGGAGGTGTCTTAAAGAGCGGACCTACAGCCTATGACGGCTCGCACAGGGGAGCCAATCTGCCGCAGTGGTTAAAGTGGTTGTAAACCCAATTTGTAATTTTCAGGTAATCCCCTGTGTTCAATAATGGTATGAGCCCAGTGTGTGTGCTTTATTAAAAAATGCCGCTCTATACCTTATTTCAGTGTGCCGATTGGTGCTCACATGACTGCCCGCTTTCCCCTCTTTCCCGATCTGACAGCTACAGCTGGAGGGGCTGAGATTCCCTCGCTGATATCAGTCATGAGGACGGAAGGTGAGGAGAAGAGCAGCGGGCGGTCATGTGAATTAAGGTATAGAATGGCATTTTTTTAATAAAGCACACACACACTGGGGCACATAGCATTATCGAACACTGAGGATTGCCTGAAAATACAAAGTAATTTTAGCAGCAGGAGGGGAGGGGCAGGCACTGACACAAGCTGACAGGCAGGGTGTGGGGGGGGAGAGGACAGAGCAGAGACAGCGGGATGATGGAGGCACATATACTGACCACGGTGTCAGGGCTCAGCAGCCATGATAAATTTGGTCAGTGTACAGAGCACCAGGCAGGATCAACCAGATGATACAAAGGGCCAAATTACACAGCACAAGCACTGTGTGGTATAACATGCTTTAAAGGAGCAGGATCATTTTTTTAAAATTTTTTTTTAGGGTAACAAACGTTTTAAGCACATGCAAAAAGTAGTAAATATTAATGAACCACTCCACAGAATTTCCAATAATCAGTGCAGCAGCTGTTTTAAAAGATAAAATTCTTCCAATATAAAAGTGCAAATACCAAACGCTTGTTCCAATTATCACATGTGAACAAAATTTACATGTGGGCAAATTAAATATAAGGGAATAAAGTTTGCTCTACATATAAATAGTAATAAAATTATAATTAAAAAAACTGTATTTGTGTCCATATATTTTTTTAAACATCTATAAAAAACAAACAAGAGAAAAAAAATAAAAACAAACCAAAAAGTCCAATATATCCACCAAATTGTATATATTCCAAAGGAAAAACTTCTCTATCTTCAAACCACCACCGATCCATGCTCACCTCCACCAATATAAAGGATCTAAACATGATATTGCTGGAATCAGTTAAGAGCCCAGCAAAAACTGCATGATAGAAGAAATCCCTCTATAGCTCCACGGGAGGCTTTCACAGCACTGCACGATCACCAAGTTTCATTCTTATGCCACTAAAACTGCTCAAAAAACATCCCAGTGTAATTTGTCTTGCATACACACGGTTGCACAAAGTTGTCGGAAAATCCAATCGTTCTGAACGCGGTGACGTAAAACATGTACTTTGGGACTATAAGCGGGGCAGTAGCCAATAGCTTTCGTCTCTTAATTTATTCTGAGCATGCGTGGCACTTTGTGCGTTGAATTTGTGTACACACGATCGGAATTTCCGACAACACAATACAATCACACTTTTTCCGTCGGAAAATCCGACCGTGTGTACAAGGCATAAGAGTGAAAACGGACTCCATAGTGTAAACCATATATTTATTTCTTAAAAGCTTAAAGATCCAACTACTCACATTAAAAGGTGTCCAAACTGACAATTGTATAAAGCACACAAACAGTGCCTTGAAAATGTATTTATACCCCTTCAAATTTTCCACAGTTTGTTATATATCAATCAAAAACGTAAATGTATTTTATTGGAATTTAATTGATAGACCAACACAAAGTGGCACATAAAGTGGCAGGAAAATGATAAATGGTTTTCAACATTTTTTACAAATAAATATCTGAAAAGTGTGGCTTGCATTTGTATTTAGCCCCTTTACTCTGATACCTAACATTTTCTTCAGCCCCTTTACTCTGATACCTAACATTTTCTTCAGCCCCTTTACTCTGATACCTAAAATCTAGTGGAACCAATTTCCTTCAGAAGTCACCTGATTAGAAAATAGAGTCCACCTGTGTGTAATTTAATCCCAGTATAAATACAGCTGTTCTGTGAAGCCCTCAGAGGTTTGTTAGAGAACCTTAGTGAACAAACAGCATCACGAGAGCCAAGAAATACACCAGACAGGTCAGGGATAAAATTGTGGAGAAGTTTAAAGCAGGGTTAGGTTATAAATAAAATATCACAAACTTTGAACATCTCATGGAGCACTGTTCAATCCATCATCCAAAAATGGAAAGAGTATGGCACAACTGCAAACTCACCAAGACATGGCTGTCCACCTAAACTGGCAGGCTGGGCAAGGAGAGCATTAATCAGAGAAGCAGCTAAGAGGACCTCTGAAGGAGCTGCAGAGATCCACAGCTCAGGTGGGAGGATCTGTCCACAGGACAACTATTAGTTGTGCACTCCACAAATCTGGCCTTTATGCAAGAGTGGCAAGAAGAAAGCTATTGTTGAAAGAAAGTCATAAGAAGTCACGTTTGCAGTTTGCAAGAAGCCATGTGGGGACACTGCAAACATGTGGAAGAAGGTGCTCTGGTCAGATGAGACCAAATTTTTACTTTTTGGCCTAAAAGCAAAACACTATATGTGGCAGAAAACTAACACTGCACATCACCCTGAACACACCATCTCCACTGTGAAACATGGTGGTGGAAGCATCATGTTGTAGGGATGCTTTTCATCAGAAGGGACAGGGAAGCTGGTCAGAGTTGATGGGAAGATGGATGGAGCCAAATGCAGGGCAATCTTAGAAGAAAACCTGTTAGAGTCTGCAGGAATCGAGACTGGGGCAGAGGTTCACCTTCCAGCAGGACAATGACCCTAAAAGTACAGCCAGAGCTACAATGGAATGGTTTAGATCAAAGCATATTCACGTGTTAGAATGGGCCAGTCAAAGTCCAGACCTAAATCCAATTGAGAATCTGTGGAAAGACTTGAAAATTGCTGTTCACAGAAGCTCTCCATCCAATCTGTCAGAGCTTGAGCTATTTTGCAAAGAAGAACGGGCATAAATGTCACTCTCTAGATGTACAAAAAGTGGCCACTGCCCCCACCTTTAACTGGTCTTTGTAGCAAGGAGCACTGGAAGGGCAATGTATGTCAAACAAATATAAAGAGATTTCCAAGCTCAAACTTACCAACCAGCCATCGACCAACCTATTGACCTGTCTAACAATATGCGTTAAGAACAGGTGTTTAGTTGCACACATTTGCAAATACATGCCTAAGCTGCAGGCCCCACCAAGGCACCCTGTTTCCTGCAGTCCCTAACAACTGAAAGTCTCCATCTTGGAAGCACATGCATTTATAATGGATAGGTAGGGGACAAGTAAGCCTGGAAGGAGCCACCCCTCCTTAAAGATTCAGGGTCACACTGAACACCCAACACATAGCACTATGGCAGCAAGGGCGTCAGTGTCTTATTGTTAGACAGGTCAATTTGGTTTGTCCCTGGCTGGTTGGTAAGTTTGAGCTTGGAAATCTCTTTATATTTGTTTGACATACATTGCCTTCCAGTACTCCTTGCTACAAAGACCAGTTATAGGTGGGGGCAGTGGCCACTTTTTGTACCTGTGAAAACTGTATTGTTTTCATAATGGCACTTTTAAATGTTGTCTTTTAAAAGTTATTAGGACAATGTGACATAAGCTATAAAGTGATAAACAGTAAAATTATGTTAAAAATGAAAACTGTAGCATGGAAATGAGAAAGAAACTCAAAAAAGTGTTGGAAGCCCAGGTGAGACACAGCTGTGCGGCACTGGTAGTGGATAAAGGAGATGAAACTTGGCTATAACTGTCATTCAGCAATGCCTGACCAGTGAGTATCCATGAAGGTACATGAAGAGAGGCTTAGCTGAGATCAACCCCCTACTGCAATCACAGAGAGCAATAATACTTGCTGGCTTTGCAACTGATGAATTGCAGATGAGGGGTGTTATAGCACATCTGTAAACCTTGACTGGTGTGAGGTGTACTTATGTACTTAAAGAAAATTGGCACATATTTCAACTTCCAGAAAGGATTAGGCTTCTAAGAAGAGACTGAAATAATATTATATGGCTACTATGCTGTCAGCTGATAAAAATACAAAGCAGTATTATAATATTTTCCAAGCTATTAAAAAAAACACACATTTTTTACATTGCAAAATTATTTTTTGCTGGAGATATTCAATGGACAGTTAAATGTATATTATGGATCAGTAGATTTTACTGCTGACAGCTCCAGGCAACAGTACCTTCCAGAATAGAGCTGTCAGAAAATCTTTGAAGTTTTGGCACAGCAGCTCTCCAGGACTTGGTGAGCATGGTTTAGCTTAGTTTCAGTTTTAAGGTGGAGGTTGGATTTTTTGATGGCAAGTTGAGTATAGTAAGAAGTGTGTGTGTTGGGGGTAAATGTTAAAATATAATTTTGGTATTGGGCAAAGTTTTAGGGTTAGGATGAGGGTTAAGTGTTAGAGTAAAGTATAGATGTCAAGGCTCAAAGGGGCTAGAGGTTAAGTGTTAGAAAGAGGGTTTTGTTACATTTTTGAGGCTCCAGAAGAGAAAGGTTGTGTCAAGAGGTGCTTTAGTTTGGGAGATAGGTTAGAAATAAAAGGGTTTGCAGCTCTTCTCAGTTCCAAATGCTCTACACTGAAAACTACTAACACTGCACTTTTTTTAAGCACAGAAACACACCTCCTACAATATAATTATACATTAGAAAGAAATCACAATTTATCAGATTGATGCTGTTAGTCACTATTGTATTTCCTTAGTTAACCATATATACCGTATGTGAGTCTACTCTATAGAATATGTTTATGAGAGTCAACAAGGAATTAAACCATTAAAGACATAACCACAAACAAATTGCAGTATAAAAGTACACTGTGTGGTGTTACATACCTAATACAAAACATAATCTCCAATACATGTATGATCTAAGAAGAGTGTTTCTGTAAATCACTGATAATGGTAGACAATCTATACTTCCTCCAGATTTCAACTGTCTGTTTTACTAAACACATTAAAGTGATTGTAAATGATCACCTTGTAAAACAACTCATTTAGTTTAAAATAGAATTGAAAGGCAAAACATTTTTGAATAGATATAAAAAAAAACATTATAACTACTTTTTTTCCTTTTTTTATAAGTGATCACATTCCTTCTCACATTCCCTCTGTTCTCAGCTGCATAACACCTGGGGAGAGGAGAAGCAGCAGCACACTGAGCTTTCCAGTGAATATTTAAGTGTTTTATGGTTTATAGTATACATATAGATGTCTGCTAGAGTGGACTGCCAGTAAATAAAGGAAATATCTTTAACCATTTTTTTAGGTTAAAAAACACATTATACAAACACGTTTCTTCATTTATTATTAATATAAATGAGTCGGGGTATACCTTCTATCCCATTATTTACCAGCAAGTGATAACTGAAATGCTTGAGTTCCTGAGGAGGAAACGTATAGGAAATATTTTTACATTTTTTTTTACCCTATTTTATCTTCTTGCATCTTGAGATAAATCAATACCCAACACTTCAACTTCAAGACTACGCACTTCAATATAACAAATGTCTCTATTAACGGTATATTATTTTACTATTATTACAAAAAATAAATAAACTATTTCTAAAGATACCCAATCTTTTATACTAAATAATGTGCTGTATAGGGTACTTCCCCATAAGCCTGTGCCATTTTTTAATTCGATTTCATCTTTCTCTAAAGGGTCTATTGATGTTTTCACATAAGATTCACACAATTTTCACCCAAGATTCATAGGCCTTTCCAATTAAATCATATTAGAAAATGTGTTACATTTTTGAATCTTCCGTGAAAATATTTATAAATATGTTGCTAACATTTTAGATCATGCTATCTGAGACTGCACCATGTGTACTCTCTGAGTTCTTTTATGCAACCACCTTCTGAGTACAGCCCCTTAACAGCTGAAAGAATTGCCAAGATTAACAAATAATTGTCATCACCCTGCTTCACTTTCAGCAGTAGAACGTGTTGGCATCTTGAAGACACTCGCCTACCTGTTAGAATAGTAAGCCAAAAAGCCATTTTATTCCAGAATTGTTTTTTGGCCCCATTAAAATACCAGTGATGTAAACATTGGGTATGGACATTCTGATCAACACTTTGGAGAACAAATTACCATTTTTTGCTAACAATAGCATAACTATAATAGTAATATATGATCTGTTGTTAAGTATATTTCTCTGAAATCAGTACTTGTATTAGTTCTATGCACCTATTATTATCTCTCCAACATTATGAACTTGTGGTTAACATAACCTACATTTATTATAGTATGTCATTACTTCATGCTTATTAAACCATATTAGGATCTTATATAACACTTTTAATGGGAATGTTTAATATTTACTTTGTAAATACATATTACTTACTGTACATTGTATTGGAGACGATGCACTGAAATAAGAGTTCTACTTACAGTTATAATTATAAAGCATTAGCTTTCATATACAGCTTACATTTGACATGATTTTTTTTAAAGTAATGAAACCAATGTACAGTATATAACTCAATCAGAACACATTTGGCATGCATTCACTATATAATCACCAACATATTTTATTTAAAGCCTAAGCACAAAATGAATGAGAAGTGCCCCTCATGTTGGTGGCTGATCTCTTAGTTAAAAACTTTCATTCTTTGTCCCTTTCCCATACTCCTGAGGTGGAAATCTTCTTGTGCTGTGTTAGGGTTAATTCAAGCCAGTAGACCTGTCACAGACATTTGTCAAGACTTTCTGACTGTGCCCACACTTTCTGCCTCCCTCTTCCATTCATAGAAGCTGTACTATAGCTTCCTGCAATTAAATGGAGGACAGATGGATACATGAAAGGCCTACCTCCTTCATTCATAGAGTGCATTTCATTGTTGGAAGCAATAGTACTGCTTCTATGAGTATTCTTACACACACAAATACATATGAAAAAAAAATATTTTGCCACCAGGGGTAGTAAGGTGGGCCTGCACAACAAAATACTTCTCCCAGTATGCAATCACTGCCTCCACCAGTATAATATTTTTATTAACTGGAAAAACTGACCATCCTACACTGGGCAAAAAGATTGTGCAGAAGGCAAGATAGGATGCACACGTTTAACACTCAGAAGTGCTGGAACTTCATCCAATCAATATGGTCCAGCATTCTAATGAAGCATGTGGAAGGGGAACAGGCTGCTGCTGATATGTGCAAGATCCTCTAGGTTCCAGAATTACTTTTAGAAAGTCTATCTATCTATCTATCTATCTATCTATCTATCTATCTATCTATCTATCTATCTATCTATCTATCTATCTATCTATCTCTGAGTTATTCTGGGACCAATATGATCTGTGTTTTAATCATGCTTAAATAAAGGTATATAGATATTTTTTTTATTGGTGTAATAATGGTATATAATGTTGGAACAACAACTTTCATCATGACCCCTACATATGTCATGGTGAAACTACATTGGTGCTCCGTCAGTTCTCACCCCTCTGAATCACTGGATACTGTATTGTATCATACTTTCTATGATTATTTTATATATTCTATATATTTACTTATTTGTTTTACCCATATACATAAGTAAGAGGGTTTACAGGGTTTAGAAATATGCTAGATTAAATCAGCCTTTTTTTCAAGCCATTCTTTTATATCCTGGTAACTACCAGTTCCACCTTACAAACGTATTGACCTGCACATGTCCTGTCAAGCATATGTTGGAGAGATACCTCAGACAGCTGAACTATTCCAGTGTATGCATCCAGGGAATCTAAGTGAAACAATATGCTTCTTCTTGTTGTACTTTGATATTTAGATTTGACATCATGCTCAGATGTCATCAATATAACAAGGACAGTGAAAAGCCAACAACACAATTCTGTACTGCACGTGAAGGTCGGAGCCGTTTGATATATGAATGGTCTATGTCTGAAGTGATTTTGTTTATATCTTTCTCGTTGACATACTGGAATTCCAATGGAAATCAGCTTTTGCTGTCCACACAATGTTACATGGTGTATTTTTAGTTACAACAAAGTATTGCTTGCAATATTATACTTACATTTCTTAAATGGTGAACTTAAAAAAAGGGAGCCGTGTAACCCTAAGTAGTAGAGTTTCTAACTTGGCCAGTATGACTGTGATGTTCAGTGCCAAAAACAAAAGTATTTACTTGTCTTTCCAATAGCCTTTAGTTAAAAAACATAAATAGGGATGATTATAACATTTTGTTAAACTGGATTTCACAATGGGTTGAATGTGAAATCCATTGATTGCACAATTTCACCAATGGGTTTTCTTTACTTTGAACTTGTTTGGGATTTTTGTATTGTTTTTAAATATCCTGTTAGAATGTTTGTCAAGAGGGGGTTAAGAGCACTGATTAATGTAGGTGGTAGGCTTTGCATTTGTGTATTTAGGAAAAAGCGCTCTTGACAGCCCCTTTGTTATGAGTAAGCACTTGATTGTGTAAAACATGTCAAAAGTTTCTGTGTATCTTTGTGCTGTTTGCCAGACATTGGTGAAATAATCTTTACTTGGATCGTCTCCCGAGTGGTATGCAGCCATTGTTTCTTCTCTTTGGGCGATCCAGAGGACCACAACCTGGTACTAACACACAGCAAAACCGTTTTCAGAAGCTCTGGTGAGTACCGGGTAAGTGCTTAGACCCCGCACCTTGGATAAGGTTGTGTCATCCGCCAGGGTGACCTGCTTGTGCATTTATCCAGCTGGTTGGTGGGAGCCTCTCTACTGCTATACCTACTGGTCTCCGTGCCTGACTCTTGACTGTGACAGAATAATCTGGCTCAAACATGGAGGCTTATATAGCAAATGCTGTGGCTCCTTTGAGGCAGCAAATTGTAGAGCTGCAGGAGTTGGGTGTTATCTACCAAGAAAAAAATTCTGAACTGGAAAGTATGGTGAAAGGGCAACAGGAGCAAATCTAGGCTCTGCAGAAGAAAGACAGTGTCAATATGAAAAGTTTTGAGACTTTTGTGAATCAGGTTTTTGATGTTCTTAACCCTGCGCTACTGCCGAAGCCAAGAATCATAGTTCGTGGCAGGGTAGATGCTCTGAACTGAATTACAATGTTGAATCTCAGATACCACTTGGAACCCAACAGCGCAAAAGAGCCAGTTCTGCCAAGGACTCTCTGAACAGATAAAACATAAGTTCACCAGAATAGAGACTCATAATGATCTCGAGGCTTTCATCCAATGATGTATCCAAATGGATCAGAGGCTTACAAAAAAGTGGAAGGAGCGACTGGGAATATTTGAAAGTAATGGTGGCATGGACAATTGCTGTGACTGATGTTATAGTGCCTGAACAAGTCAATTCCATTACCAAGTCTATCTCCCTATTGATCCATAAAGAAAATAAATTCTCTACGACCTCATTTTGTCATCCCTATAAAAATTATCACTGAAGATTGTGAAATTCCTTGCTCTGATATGCTGGACTCTGGCACTGGGGGGAACTATGGACATTGCCCAAGGCAATATTATTGAAACAAGAATACATTTGCCCTTATTGATATGGAGACAGTTGATGGTTCACTTTTATTGTCAGGAACTGTTCTTCATGAAACAGTTCCTCTGGTACTCTGTTTTTTTTAGGCTGACCGTCATGATAATATCAGCTTTCAGCTGATTACGTCACCAAAGTTTCCTGTCATCCTGGGTATTTCTTGGTTTTCTACTCAAAATCATCCCCTATTATCTAGTGAGCACGGACTATACATTTTACGTCCTCCCATTGCCAGGAACATTGTAGAGGACCTTGTCAAACAAATTCTCCACTGATCAGGGAATTACAAGATGATGTGGAATCTACTTGTATGACAGCCTGTTTCCACAATGTCATGAATTCCGAGATGTCTGTGATAAAAATAATTTTGATCAATTACCTTCTCATCGGCTGAATGATTGTCCAATTGAACTACTTCCAGGGGCAGAAATACCTTTTGATCACCCTTTTAAATCTGTTAAAACCTGAATTAAAGGTGCTCAGGGAATGGGTTGATGAGAATTTAGAAAAGGGCATTATCAAACACTCAACGTCTCCTGCGGGGGCAGCCCTGTTCTTTGTTTAGAAAAAGGACTCTGTTTTTTTCTTCTTTTTATTTCCTTTATCTTTATTAGGACTTATTAGCCCATGCTGTTCCTGATCAACATGCAGGATGCAGTACTTTTGGTTACTTTCATGGTATGGAAGATGCATATTTCAAGGTACCCAGTAGGGGCTGGTTTCACTTACAGTTTAGCTGTTGCTGATGGGCTAGACCCCCTAGACTGCTTATTTTGCCTTTTTGATACCTGGAAAGTACTGTAATGTTTTTGTACCCCGTCTTTCAAAATAAAAAAGATTGAAAGTGAAAAAAGGACTCCACCTTTGTGAGAAATGTGAGTTTGAATGAACCCAAATTCAGTACTTGGCATATATTATTTCTACAAAAGGAGTGAACATGGATCTCGGGAAGATCAAGTTAGTGGTGGATTGGCCTGCCCCTAGAAACATTAAGGAAATACAACAATTTGTTTGGTTTGCCAACTTCTACAGAAAATTTATAAGAAACTTCTCTAAGGTGAAAGCACCGATTATGCAGCTGACAGGGAAAGGGGTGCTCTTTGTGTGGTCACCTGAGGTGACCACACAGTACTTGGCATATATTATTTCTACAAAAGGAGTGAACATGGATCCCGGGAAGATCAAGGTAGTGGTGGATTGGCCTGCCCCTAGAAACATTAAGGAAATACAACAATTTGTTTGGTTTGCCAACTTTAACAGAAAATTCATAAGAAACTTCTCTAAGGTGAAAACACCAATTATGCAGCTGACAGAGAAAGGGGTGCCCTTTGTATGGTCACCTGAGGCGCAAACTGCCTTTGGTAAGCTAAAGAATCTTTTCACTTCAGCACCAATACTGGTATATCCTGAACCTGAACTACCTTTATTGTGGAAGTGTATGCTTCTGACTCTGCTGTGGGAGCTATCCTTTCTCAGTGAAGAGGAGAAGCAGCTTCATTCTTGTGCTTATTTGTCTTGTTTAATGTCTTCAGCCAAAAGGAATTATGACATTGGGAATACAGGGTTGCTGGCAATTAAAGAAGGCTTTTCTGAATGGAGGCATCTGTTGGAAGGGGCTAATCACCCTGTAAATGTACTCAGTGATCATAAACATTTTTTCTTTTCCTGGTTCAATTTTTATATCTCGTATGGACCTGAGTCAAGCAATAGTAAGGCCAATGCCTTATCAAGGTTATTGTCTGAGCCTCTCCGGAAAGGCAATTCCGAATGTACAATCCTGCCTTCAGACAGCCGCAGGTCCCAATACATTTTTGAGTCTTTCTAAAGAGGGGCATGAGAATGACCCATTTCTCAATCATCCTCCTATGGACATTAACTTTGAGTACAGGAACAGTTTTTGGACTCAAGCACTTGTCTCTATGTGTGTCAATTGGTTTGAGTAGAAACCCTGAGGTTGGTGCATGACTCTAAACTTGCTGATCATTTGGGGGTTTCTAAGACAGAGGAACTTTTATCACATTCCTTTTTGTGGCCTGGTTACAAGAAAGATGTCAAGAACTATGTGACCTCATGATCTGTGCACATAGTAAGACACTCCCAATATTCTCCTTTGGGGTTACTGCAACCACTCCCTGTTCCATCAAGACCATGAGGGTCAATTTCTATGGACTTTGTGGTTGATTTACCTCAAAAGAAATTACCACTATCATGGTAGTTGTCGACCATCTCACTAAGATTGCTCACTTTATACCAGCTAAGGGGGTACCCACTGCTGAACAAACTGCAGAACTGATAGTCCTGGGGGTCTTTAAACTGCATAGAATCCTTGATGATGTAGTGTCAGACAGAGGAGTGCAGTTTTCTTCAAAATTCTGTAAAAGCTTTTGCTCAGCATTATGTGTTTCAATTAATCTGTCCTCTGCTTTTCTTGCCCAGTCTAGCGGTCAGACTGAGAGGACCAATCAAACTCTGGAGCAGTACATTCAATGTTTTGTCAGTTGTCTTCAAGATGACATTGTGGACTATCTTCCTATGACAGAATTTGCTTATACCAATTCTTATTATAGCTCCACTGCTCAAAGTCCTTTTTTCCTAAACATCGGGTAGCATCCAGTTTTTGTTCCTGATCTCCCTATTTCAACTCCAATTCCTGCTGTTGCCACCAGATTAACTACATTGCAGGAGTTTCAGGAGAAATTGATCAAGACATTGAAGGAGGCTCAGGAATGTTACAAAAAGGCTGGTGACAGGGCCGGACTTATCATTGGGCTTGACTGGGCTCAAGCCCATGGGCCCCGCCTAATAGGGGGTCCCGCGGGCAGGGCCGGATCCACGGCAAACTCCCGGCTGCTAGCCAGCCCGTTTCGTCGGCACCGCTGCTTATTATTTAACGGGGACCGATCGGGCTTGTGTACTCTCACTTCCTGGTAGCGGTGGAATGCAAGATAGGGCTTCCCATGTCTTGCATCATTTCCAGCTGATTACATCACGTCCGCCCTATCATGCATTCCACCGCTACCAGGAAGTGAGAGTACACAAGCCTGATCGGTCCCCGTGAAATAAGCAGCGGTGCCAACAAAACGTGCTGGCTAGCAGGCGGGAGTTTGCCGCCCCCCCCGAATGTTAGAAATCATGGGGCCCCCGTACATCCTACCTGACGTGGCCCCCTTCGACCCGGTGGCATGGGGCCATAGCAAGTGACACCCTGCATCCACTGGCAAGTGACACCCTGCATCCGCTGACAAGTGACACCCTACACCTGCTGACAAGTGACACCCTGCATCCGCTGGCAAGTGACGTGGCAAGTGACACCCTGCATCTGCTGGCAAGTGACACCCTGCATCCGCTGGCAAGTGACACCCTGCATCCACTGACAAGTGACACCCTGCATCCGCTGGCAAGTGACACCCTGCATCCGCTGGCAAGTGACACCCTGCATCCATTGGCAAGTGACACCCTGCATCCGCTGACAAGTGACACCCTGCATCCGCTGGCAAGTGACACCCTGCATCCACTGACAAGTCACACCCTGCATCCACTGGCAAGTGACACCCTGCATCCGCTGGCAAGTGACACCCTGCATCCATTGGCAAGTGACACCCTGCATCCGCTGACAAGTGACGTGGCAAGTGACACCCTGCATCTGCTGACAAGTGACGTGGCAAGTGACACCCTGCATCCACTGTCAAGTGACGTGACAAGTGACACCCTGCATCCGCTGACAAGTGACGTGGCAAGTGACAATCTGCATCTGAAGGCAGGTGATGTTGGCAGGTGACACGCTCAGGCTCCAACTGATTCTGCTTGGTGAGTTGAACTATTTTATTTTATATAACAATGTAATAATAGAAATATTGCACTTCAATCATTTTTTATGCGATACAGCACTGTGTCGATTTAACTGACAATTGCGCAGTTGTGTGATGCTGTACCCAAACACTCGGCTACTCTTGTCTCCACTCGGGACTGCGAGAGGACCCTAGAGCCGCCGAGAGGACCCGAGAGCCGCCGAGAGGACCCGAGAGCTGCCGAGATACAGAGGACTCTGTATCTCGGCAGCGCCATTTTTAAACTTCAAGACTGCAATGACAAGGCTGCAAATGACAAGGCTGCAAATGACACTAGGGCAAGGCTGCAAATGACAAGGCTACACTAACAAGGCTGCAATGACACTGGACAAGGCTACAGATGGATGGACAAGGCTGCAGATGGACGATGTGCAAGGCTGCATTGATGGGCATTTAAAGGTAAGATTTTTTCTTAAACTGCCCTCCTAAAAGTTTTTTTTCCTTAAAATTCCCTCCTAAACTTGGGGTGCATGCTATACGATAAATACAGTAATGTATAGAAGGTAGGGCCCGAAAGTGACTCAAGCCCAGGGGCCCCCACCACCCTAAGTCCTGCCCTGGCTGGTGACATACGTCACTTACCTTTCATATGGGTGACAAAGTTTGGTTATTAACCAAAAATTTGAAACTACACATTTCATCTGCAAAGCTGGGCCAGTGTGTGAGACTGTTCCAGATTGCAAATCAAATTAACCCAGTCACTTTTCACTCAAAACTTCCTGACAGTATGAAGAATAAACCCATGTTTAACCAATTCCGGACCGACCCCACTGCACATATACTCCGGCAGGGAGGCCCAGCTGCGCAAAACGACGCACCTGTACATTGTTTCGTGCATGAGATACCGCTGCACACCAGGGACCGCGCAGTCCCTCGAAACACTCCACAGGGGGGCAGAGCGGCGATCTGCCTATGTAACCAATAGAGATGAGCTTCGTGTTCGAGTCGAACCCATGTTCGACTCAAACATCGTCTGTTCGCCCGTTCGCCGAATTGCGAACGATATGGGCCGTTCGCGCCAAATTCGTGTGGTGCGTCACGGCCCATAATTCACTGCGGCATCGCAGTGCATTGCTGGCTGATGATTGGCCAAGCATGCACTATGACCCGCATGCTTGGCCAATCACAGCGCCGTCTGAACAGAGAGCTGTAATTGGCCAAAGCCAAGGAGGCTTTGGCCAATTATGGCTCAGGGGATTTAGCACACGCCCCACACTATATAAGGCCGCCTGCACGGTGGCCCTGTGTAGTGTGTGTTCCGGCGTTCATAGATAGAGAGAGAGAGACAGACAGTGTCATTTGATTTGAGTTAGATAGATTAGGCAGAACAGTCAGTCAGTTAGCTGCACTTATAGTGTATTGTGTATATATATGCATCCCAGGTGTTGCCTATATATATATATATATATATATATATATATATATATATATATATACACTGTATTCAGTTTAGCTAGATCCGTTCCTGTTATCTTCTTACTGACAGGCAGGCTTGTCTTGTTACAGTATTTACAGCTACCTGAAGAAAATTGCTGGTGTTCTTTTGATCCTATTAGTACCACAGTCAGGCAGCTAGACTATTTACAGTTAGTGCAGTGCGTCCTGCTCACAGTGCTCAGCTAAAACTACAAGTTAGTGGGGTGCGTCCTGCTCACAGTGTTCAGCTAAACCTACAAGTTAGTGGGGTGCGTCCTGCTCACAGTGTTCAGCTAAACCTACAAGTTAGTGCGGTGCGTCCACCTCACAGTGTTAAGCTAAACCTACAAGTTAGTGCAGTGCGTCCTGCTCACAGTGTTCAGCTAAAACTACAAGTTAGTGCAGTGCGTCCACCTCACAGTGTTCAGCTAAACCTAGAAGTTAGTGCAGTGCATCCTGCTCACAGTGTTCAGCTAAAACTACAAGTTGGTGCTGTGCGTCCTCCTCACAGTGTTCAGCTAAACCTACAAGTTAGCGTAGTGAGACCTCTGCACAGTGTTCATCTAAAGCTACAAGTTAGTGCAGTGCGTCCTGCTCACAGTGTTCAGCTAGATCCGTTCCTGTTATCTTCTTACTGACAGGCAGGCTTGTCTTGTTCCAATATTTACAGCTACCTGAAAAAAATTGCTGGTGTTCTTTTGATCCTATTAGTACCACAGTCAGGCAGCTAGACTATTTACAGTTAGTGCAGTGCGTCCTGCTCACAGTGTTCAGCTAAAACTACAAGTTAGTGGGGTACGTCCACCTCACAGTGTTCAGCTAAACCTACAAGTTAGTGGGGTGCGTCCTGCTCACAGTGTTCAGCTAAACCTACAAGTTAGTGTGGTGCGTCCACCTCACAGTGTTCAGCTAAACCTACAAGTTAATGCGGTGCATCCTGCTCACAGTGTTCAGCTAAACCTAGAAGTTAGTGCGGTGCGTCCACCTCACAGTGTTCAGCTAAACCTAGAAGTTAGTGCGGTGCGTCCTGCTCACAGTGTTCAGCTAAAACTACAAGTTAATGCTGTGCGTCCTCCTCACAGTGTTCAGCTAAACCTACAAGTTAGCATAGTGAGACCTCTGCACAGTGTTCATCTAAAGCTACAAGTTAGTGCAGTGCGTCCTGCTCACAGTGTTCAGCTAGATCCGTTCCTGTTATCTTCTTACTGACAGGCAGGCTTGTCTTGTTACAGTATTTACAGCTACCTGAAGAAAATTGCTGGTGTTCTTTTGATCCTATTAGTACCACAGTCAGGCAGCTAGACTATTTACAGTTAGTGCAGTGCGTCCTGCTCACAGTGTTCAGCTAAAACTACAAGTTAGTGTGGTGCGTCCACCTCACAGTGTTCAGCTAAACCTAGAAGGTAGTGCGGTGCGTCCACCTCACAGTGTTCAGCTAAACCTAGAAGTTAGTGCGGTGCATCCTGCTCACAGTGTTCAGCTAAAACTACAAGTTAGTGCTGTGCGTCCTGCTCACAGTGTTCAGCTAAACCTACAAGTTAGTGTAGTGAGACCTCTGCACAGTGTTCATCTAAAGCTACAAGTTAGTGCAGTGCGTCCTGCTCACAGTGTTCAGCTAGATCCGTTCCTGTTATCTTCTTACTGACAGGCAGGCTTGTCTTGTTACAGTATTTACAGCTACCTGAAGAAAATTGCTGGTGTTCTTTTGATCCTATTAGTACCACAGTCAGGCAGCTAGACTATTTACAGTTAGTGCAGTGCGTCCTGCTCACAGTGTTCAGCTAAAACTACAAGTTAGTGGGGTGCGTCCTGCTCACAGTGTTCAGCTAAACCTACAAGTTAGTGGGGTGCGTCCTGCTCACAGTGTTCAGCTAGATCCGTTCCTGTTATCTTCTTACTGACAGGCAGGCTTGTCTTGTTACAGTATTTACAGCTACCTAAAGAAAATTGCTGGTGTTCTTTTGATCCTATTAGTACCACAGTCAGACAGCTAGACTATTTACAGTTAGTGCAGTGCGTCCTGCTCACAGTGTTCAGCTAAAACTACAAGTTAGTGGGGTACGTCCACCTCACAGTGTTCAACTAAGCCTAGAAGGTAGTGCGGTGCGCCCTGCTCACAGTGTTCAGCTAAAACTACAAGTTAGTGCGGTGCGTCCACCTCACAGTGTTCAGCTAAACCTAGAAGTTAGTGCGGTGCATCCTGCTCACAGTGTCCAGCTAAAACTACAAGTTAGTGTTGTGCGTCCTGCTCACAGTGTTCAGCTAAACCTACAAGTTAGTGTAGTGAGACCTCTGCACAGTGTTCATCTAAAGCTACAAGTTAGTGCAGTGCGTCCTGCTCACAGTGTTCAGCTAGATCCGTTCCTGTTATCTTCTTACTGACAGGCAGGCTTGTCTTGTTACAGTATTTACAGCTACCTGAAGAAAATTGCTGGTGTTCTTTTGATCCTATTAGTACCACAGTCAGGCAGCTAGACTATTTACAGTTAGTGCAGTGCATCCTGCTCACAGTGTTCAGCTAAAACTACAAGTTAGTGGGGTGCGTCCACCTCACAGTGTTCAGCTAAACCTACAAGTTAGTGGGGTGCGTCCTGCTCACAGTGTTCAGCTAAACCTACAAGTTAGTGTGGTGCGTCCACCTCACAGTGTTCAGCTAAACCTACAAGTTAGTGCGGTGCGTCCTGCTCACAGTGTTCAGCTAAAACTACAAGTTAGTGCGGTGCGTCCACCTCACAGTGTTCAGCTAAACCTAGAAGTTAGTGCGGTGCGTCCTGCTCACAGTGTTCAGCTAAAACTACAAGTTAGTGCTGTGCGTCCTCCTCACAGTGTTCAGCTAAACCTACAAGTTAGCGTAGTGAGACCTCTGCACAGTGTTCATCTAAAGCTACAAGTTAGTGCAGTGCGTCCTGCTCACAGTGTTCAGCTAGATCCGTTCCTGTTATCTTCTTACTGACAGGCAGGCTTGTCTTGTTACAGTATTTACAGCTACCTGAAGAAAATTGCTGGTGTTCTTTTGATCCTATTAGTACCACAGTCAGGCAGCTAGACTATTTACAGTTAGTGCAGTGCGTCCTGCTCACAGTGTTCAGCTAAAACTACAAGTTAGTGGGGTGCGTCCTGCTCACAGTGTTCAGCTAGATCCGTTCCTGTTATCTTCTTACTGACAGGCAGGCTTGTCTTGTTACAGTATTTACAGCTACCTGAAGAAAATTGCTGGTGTTCTTTTGATCCTATTAGTACCACAGTCAGGCAGCTAGACTATTTACAGTTAGTGCAGTGCGTCCTGCTCACAGTGTTCAGCTAAAACTACAAGTTAGTGGGGTACGTCCACCTCACAGTGTTCAGCTAAACCTAGAAGGTAGTGCGGTGCGTCCTGCTCACAGTGTTCAGCTAAAACTACAAGTTAGTGCGGTGCGTCCACCTCACAGTGTTCAGCTAAATCTAGAAGTTAGTGCGGTGCATCCTGCTCACAGTGTTCAGCTAAAACTACAAGTTAGTGCTGTGCGTCCTGCTCACAGTGTTCAGCTAAACCTACAAGTTAGTGTAATGAGACCTCTGCACAGTGTTCATCTAAAGCTACAAGTTAGTGCAGTGCGTCCTGCTCACAGTGTTCAGCTAGATCCGTTCCTGTTATCTTCTTACTGACAGGCAGGCTTGTCTTGTTACAGTATTTACAGCTACCTGAAGAAAATTGCTGGTGTTCTTTTGATCCTATTAGTACCACAGTCAGGCAGCTAGACTATTTACAGTTAGTGCAGTGCGTCCTGCTCGCAGTGTTCAGCTAAAACTACAAGTTAGTGGGGTACGTCCACCTCACAGTGTTCAGCTAAACCTACAAGTTAGTGGGGTGCGTCCTGCTCACAGTGTTCAGCTAAACCTACAAGTTAGTGTGGTGCATCCACCTCACAGTGTTCAGCTAAACCTACAAGTTAGTGCGGTGCGTCCTGCTCACAGTGTTCAGCTAAAACTACAAGTTAGTGCGGTGCGTCCACCTCACAGTGTTCAGCTAAACCTAGAAGTTAGTGCGGTGCGTCCTGCTCACAGTGTTCAGCTAAAACTACAAGTTAGTGCTGTGCGTCCTCCTCACAGTGTTCAGCTAAACCTACAAGTTAGCGTAGTGAGACCTCTGCACAGTGTTCATCTAAAGCTACAAGTTAGTGCAGTGCGTCCTGCTCACAGTGTTCAGCTAGATCCGTTCCTGTTATCTTCTTACTGACAGGCAGGCTTGTCTTGTTACAGTATTTACAGCTACCTAAAGAAAATTGCTGGTGTTCTTTTGATCCTATTAGTACCACAGTCAGACAGCTAGACTATTTACAGTTAGTGCAGTGCGTCCTGCTCACAGTGTTCAGCTAAAACTACAAGTTAGTGGGGTACGTCCACCTCACAGTGTTCAGCTAAGCCTAGAAGGTAGTGCGGTGCGCCCTGCTCACAGTGTTCAGCTAAAACTACAAGTTAGTGCGGTGCGTCCACCTCACAGTGTTCAGCTAAACCTAGAAGTTAGTGCGGTGCATCCTGCTCACAGTGTTCAGCTAAAACTACAAGTTAGTGTTGTGCGTCCTGCTCACAGTGTTCAGATAAACCTACAAGTTAGTGTAGTGAGACCTCTGCACAGTGTTCATCTAAAGCTACAAGTTAGTGCAGTGCGTCCTGCTCACAGTGTTCAGCTAGATCCGTTCCTGTTATCTTCTTACTGACAGGCAGGCTTGTCTTGTTACAGTATTTACAGCTACCTGAAGAAAATTGCTGGTGTTCTTTTGATCCTATTAGTACCACAGTCAGGCAGCTAGACTATTTACAGTTAGTGCAGTGCGTCCTGCTCACAGTGTTCAGCTAAAACTACAAGTTAGTGGGGTACGTCCACCTCACAGTGTTCAGCTAAACCTACAAGTTAGTGGGGTGCGTCCTGCTCACAGTGTTCAGCTAAACCTACAAGTTAGTGTGGTGCGTCCACCTCACAGTGTTCAGCTAAACCTACAAGTTAGTGCGGTGCGTCCTGCTCACAGTGTTCAGCTAAAACTACAAGTTAGTGCGGTGCGTCCACCTCACAGTGTTCAGCTAAACCTAGAAGTTAGTGCGGTGCGTCCTGCTCACAGTGTTCAGCTAAAACTACAAGTTAGTGCTGTGCGTCCTCCTCACAGTGTTCAGCTAAACCTACAAGTTAGCGTAGTGAGACCTCTGCACAGTGTTCATCTAAAGCTACAAGTTAGTGCAGTGCGTCCTGCTCACAGTGTTCAGCTAGATCCGTTCCTGTTATCTTCTTACTGACAGGCAGGCTTGTCTTGTTACAGTATTTACAGCTACCTGAAGAAAATTGCTGGTGTTCTTTTGATCCTATTAGTACCACAGTCAGGCAGCTAGACTATTTACAGTTAGTGCAGTGCGTCCTGCTCACAGTGTTCAGCTAAAACTACAAGTTAGTGGGGTGCGTCCTGCTCACAGTGTTCAGCTAGATCCGTTCCTGTTATCTTCTTACTGACAGGCAGGCTTGTCTTGTTACAGTATTTACAGCTACCTGAAGAAAATTGCTGGTGTTCTTTTGATCCTATTAGTACCACAGTCAGGCAGCTAGACTATTTACAGTTAGTGCAGTGCGTCCTGCTCACAGTGTTCAGCTAAAACTACAAGTTAGTGGGGTGCGTCCTGCTCACAGTGTTCAGCTAGATCCGTTCCTGTTATCTTCTTACTGACAGGCAGGCTTGTCTTGTTACAGTATTTACAGCTACCTGAAGAAAATTGCTGGTGTTCTTTTGATCCTATTAGTACCACAGTCAGGCAGCTAGACTATTTACAGTTAGTGCAGTGCGTCCTGCTCACAGTGTTCAGCTAAAACTACAAGTTAGTGGGGTGCGTCCTGCTCACAGTGTTCAGCTAGATCCGTTCCTGTTATCTTCTTACTGACAGGCAGGCTTGTCTTGTTACAGTATTTACAGCTACCTGAAGAAAATTGCTGGTGTTCTTTTGATCCTATTAGTACCACAGTCAGGCAGCTAGACTATTTACAGTTAGTGCAGTGCGTCCTGCTCACAGTGTTCAGCTAAAACTACAAGTTAGTGGGGTGCGTCCTGCTCACAGTGTTCAGCTAGATCCGTTCCTGTTATCTTCTTACTGACAGGCAGGCTTGTCTTGTTACAGTATTTACAGCTACCTGAAGAAAATTGCTGGTGTTCTTTTGATCCTATTAGTACCACAGTCAGGCAGCTAGACTATTTACAGTTAGTGCAGTGCGTCCTGCTCACAGTGTTCAGCTAAAACTACAAGTTAGTGGGGTGCGTCCTGCTCACAGTGTTCAGCTAGATCCGTTCCTGTTATCTTCTTACTGACAGGCAGGCTTGTCTTGTTACAGTATTTACAGCTACCTGAAGAAAATTGCTGGTGTTCTTTTGATCCTATTAGTACCACAGTCAGGCAGCTAGACTATTTACAGTTAGTGCAGTGCGTCCTGCTCACAGTGTTCAGCTAAAACTACAAGTTAGTGGGGTACGTCCACCTCACAGTGTTCAGCTAAACCTAGAAGGCAGTGCGGTGCGTCCTGCTCACAGTGTTCAGCTAAAACTACAAGTTAGTGCGGTGCGTCCACCTCACAGTGTTCAGCTAAACCTAGAAGTTAGTGCGGTGCATCCTGCTCACAGTGTTCAGCTAAAACTACAAGTTAGTGCTGTGCGTCCTGCTCACAGTGTTCAGCTAAACCTACAAGTTAGTGTAATGAGACCTCTGCACAGTGTTCATCTAAAGCTACAAGTTAGTGCAGTGCGTCCTGCTCACAGTGTTCAGCTAGATCCGTTCCTGTTATCTTCTTACTGACAGGCAGGCTTGTCTTGTTACAGTATTTACAGCTACCTGAAGAAAATTGCTGGTGTTCTTTTGATCCTATTAGTACCACAGTCAGGCAGCTAGACTATTTACAGTTAGTGCAGTGCGTCCTGCTCGCAGTGTTCAGCTAAAACTACAAGTTAGTGGGGTACGTCCACCTCACAGTGTTCAGCTAAACCTACAAGTTAGTGGGGTGCGTCCTGCTCACAGTGTTCAGCTAAACCTACAAGTTAGTGTGGTGCATCCACCTCACAGTGTTCAGCTAAACCTACAAGTTAGTGCGGTGCGTCCTGCTCACAGTGTTCAGCTAAAACTGCAAGTTAGTGCGGTGCGTCCACCTCACAGTGTTCAGCTAAACCTAGAAGTTAGTGCGGTGCGTCCTGCTCACAGTGTTCAGCTAAAACTACAAGTTAGTGCTGTGCGTCCTCCTCACAGTGTTCAGCTAAACCTACAAGTTAGCGTAGTGAGACCTCTGCACAGTGTTCATCTAAAGCTACAAGTTAGTGCAGTGCATCCTGCTCACAGTGTTCAGCTAGATCCGTTCCTGTTATCTTCTTACTGACAGGCAGGCTTGTCTTGTTACAGTATTTACAGCTACCTAAAGAAAATTGCTGGTGTTCTTTTGATCCTATTAGTACCACAGTCAGGCAGCTAGACTATTTACAGTTAGTGCAGTGCGTCCTGCTCACAGTGTTCAGCTAAAACTACAAGTTAGTGTGGTGCGTCCACCTCACAGTGTTCAGCTAAACCTACAAGTTAGTGGGGTGCGTCCTTTTCACAGTGTTCAGCTAGATCCGTTCCTGTTATCTTCTTACTGACAGGCAGGCTTGTCTTGTTACAATATTTACAGCTACGTGAAGAAAATTGCTGGTGTTCTTTTGATCCTATTAGTAGCACAGTCAGGCAGCTAGACTATTTACAGTTAGTGCAGTGCGTCCTGCTCACAGTGTTTAGCTAAAACTACAAGTTAGTGGGGTACGTCCACCTCACAGTGTTCAGCTAAACCTAGAAGGTAGTGCGGTGCGTCCTGCTCACAGTGTTCAGCTAAAACTACAAGTTAGTGTGGTGCGTCCACCTCACAGTGTTCAGCTAAACCTAGAAGTTAGTGCGGTGCATCCTGCTCACAGTGTTCAGCTAAAACTACAAGTTAGTGCTGTGCGTCCTGCTCACAGTGTTCAGCTATACCTACAAGTTAGTGTAGTGAGACCTCTGCACAGTGTTCATCTAAAGCTACAAGTTAGTGCAGTGCGTCCTGCTCACAGTGTTCAGCTAGATCCGTTCCTGTTATCTTCTTACTGACAGGCAGGCTTGTCTTGTTACAGTATTTACAGCTATCTGAAGAAAATTGCTGGTGTTCTTTTGATCCTATTAGTACCACAGTCAGGCAGCTAGACTATTTACAGTTAGTGCAGTGCGTCCTGCTCACAGTGTTCAGCTAAAACTACAAGTTAGTGGGGTGCGTCCTGCTCACAGTGTTCAGCTAAACCTACAAGTTAGTGGGGTGCGTCCACCTCACAGTGTTCAGCTAAACCTACAAGTTAGTGCAGTGCGTCCTGCTCACAGTGTACAGCTAAAACTACAAGTTAGTGCTGTGCGTCCTGCTCACAGTGTTCAGCTAAAACTACAAGTTAGTGTGTTGCGTCCACCTCACAGTGTTCAGCTAAAACTACAAGTTAGTGCGGTGTGTCTACCTCACAGTGTACCTGTGCGACTATGGCACCAGGACAGGGTCAGGGGAGCTTGTTTTTTTTTTCCCCACACCAGTGGGCCATGATCAGGGATGTATGTACTGTCCTGTCACCATTTGAGGAGGCCACGAGGATGGTGAGCAGTGACAGTGCATGCATCAGTGACACTGTCCCCCTTGTCTACTTGTTGGAGCACACGCTGCATGGAATAATGGACAGGGCACTTGAGGCAGAACAGAGGCAGGAAGAGGAGGACTTCCTTAGATCTCAAGGCCCCCTTTATCCATACAGTGTTCCTGCGTTCCCGCTGATCACACAGGAAGAGGAGGAGGAGGAGGAGGAGGAAGATTGTGTCAGTATGGAGGTGGAGCCTGGCACTCAGCATCAGCAGCAGTCTTTAAGGGATCAGTCCCAAGAAACACATGGACTTGTACGTGGCTGGGAGGAGGTGGCTGCGGACCATGTCGTCCTTAGTGACTCAGAGGACTCCGGACCGAATGCCTCAGCAAACCTACGCTGCATGGCCTCCCTGATCCTGCAAAGCCTGCGTAAGGTCCTCGTATTCGTGGTATCAAGGAGAAGGACCAATACTGGCTGGCAACCCTCCTTGATCCACGTTACAAGGGTAAGGTTGCGGACCTTATCTTGCCATTGCAGAGGGAGCAGAGGATGAAACATCTTCGGCAGGCCTTGCAGAAAGGTCTGTGCAACGCGTTCCCAGAGACTGTGAGGTTACAAACTCCTTTTTCTGGACAACGTGTTGCTGAGGCTTCGGTCAGTCAAAGAAGGAGCGGTGGAGAAGGTGGCCGTCTGACTGATGCGTTCCGACAATTTTTTGGTCCGCAGCCCCAAGGTATGATCGGTTCCAGCAACCATCGCCAGCGTCTATTTGACATGGTGCAGGAATACCTAGGGGCAAGATCAGACTTGGACACCTTTCCCACCGAAAATCCTCTGGGTTACTGGGTCTTCAGGATGGATCACTGGCCAGAGCTTGCACAGTATGCAATTGAGCTATTGGCCTGTCCTGCATCCAGCGTTCTTTCGGAACGCACATTCAGTGCTGCTGGAGGCTTTGTAACCGATCACAGGGTGCGTCTGTCCACCGACTCGGTCGATCGACTGACCTTCATAAAAATGAATCAGTCTTGGATCACCACCAGCTACCAAGCACCTGATGCTGATGTAACCGAATAATTTTTTTTGAAATCTCAGATCCCTTCAAAGACTGCCTATGCTGATGCTGAGTGACTATCCCTAAGTAATTATCCTCTTCCTCCTCAATCATCACACTGATAGCTTGTAAGAACATTTTTGGTTCTGGGCGCCACCACCAGTGCCTAAGGCCCAATTTTTCAGCCCCTGTTTAACAGGGGCGTGTAATTACAATTTTTGATGCAATACTTTGCAGCAGGGCTCGTTTCTGCGTTACAACTAGAGTATCTGTGAGGGGTTGCAGTGTTGTGGCACCAGCACCAGTGCCTAAGGCCCAATTTTTCAGCCCCTGTTTAACAGGGGCGTGTTATTACAATTTTTGATGCAATACTTTGCAGCAGGGCTCATTTCTGTGTTCCAACTAGAGTATCTGTGAGAGGTTGCAGTGTTGTGGCACCAGCACCAGTGCCTAAGGCCCAATTTTTCAGCCCCTGTTTAACAGGGGCATGTAATTACAATTTTTGATGCAATACTTTGCAGCAGGGCTCATTTCTGTGTTCCAACTAGAGTATCTGTGAGAGATTGCAGTGTTGTGGCACCAGCACCAGTGCCTAAGGCCCAATTTTTCAGCCCCTGTTTAACAGGGGCGTGTTATTACAATTTTTGATGCAATACTTTGCAGCAGGGCTCATTTCTGCGTTCCAACTAGAGTATCTGTGAGGGGTTGCAGTGTTGTGGCACCAGCACCAGTGCCTAAGGCCTAATTTTTCAGCCCCTGTTCAACAGGGGCATGTAATTACAATTCTTGATCTAATATTTCACAGCAGGGCCCATTTCTGCACCCACCAAGAGCGAGTGAGGACTTACAGTGTTGTGGCACCACCACCACCAAAGGCCCAATTTTTCTGCCCTTGTTCAACAGGGGCATGTAATTACAATTCTTGATCTAATATTTCAATGCAGGGCCCATTTCCGCACCCACCAAGAGCGAGTGAGGACTTACAGTGTTGTGGCACCAGCACCACCACCACCACCACCAAAGGCCCAATTTTTCTGCCCTTGTTCAACAGGGGCATGTAATTACAATTCTTGATCTAATATTTCACAGCAGGGCCCTGTGTGGGCTTACAGTGTTGTGGCCACAACAACACCTAAGGCCCAAATTTCTGCTGAGTATATAGGGCAGGCCCCTACTTTCAAACATCCAACTTACAAATGACTCCTACTTGCAAACGGAAGGAGACAACAGGAAGTGAGATGAAATCTACCTCTAGGAAGGGAACTTCTCTCCTTTAAGAGTTAATATGGGAAAAACATTTCTCCTTTCCACTGATGCTTTCCAATCCTTGTTCCACAAAAAACCCCAAATTTTCAAAAAACATTTGTCATTGGGACAAAAAGTGAGGTGAAATCTTCTGAAGAGGAGGAAAGACAGCAAAACAAATGTCACAGGGGTGATAACCCTTCCCTATGTTTTCCAAAAAGCTTAAAAAAGATTTTTTGGCTGGAGCTAAACACGTTAAAAATGTACCCGTTAAAAATTACAAACAGATTCTACTTAACAACAAACCTACAGTCCCTGTCTTGTTTGCACCGCCTGTATACTGCTGTTCAGAGTATATAGGGCCTGGTGGCCCCACACCTTATTTTAATTTGGGTGCGGGGTTCCCCTTAATATCCATACAAGACCCAAAGGGCCTGGTAATGGTCTGGAGGGTACCCATGCCGTTTGTCTCACTGATTTTCATCCATATTGCCAGGACCCGACATTACATTAAACCCGCAAGCAGTTTTAAATTAGATTTTTTCCTTTAAAAATGACATTTTGTGCAGGGACTGTTCTAAACACGGGAAACACGCGCCACTTTACAGGCATACTATAGACACACCCCAGGTACGATATTTAAAGGAATATTTCACTTTTTTTTTTTTTACTTTAAGCATCATTAAAATCACTGCTCCCGAAAAAATGGCCATTTTTAAAAGTTTTTTTTGCATTGATACAAGTCCCCTGGGGTAGGACCCGGGTCCCCAAACCCTTTTTAGGACAATACCATGCAAATTAGCCTTTAAAATGAGCACTTTTGATTTCGAACGTTCGAGTCCCATAGACGTCAATGGGGTTCTAACGTTCGTGCAAATTTTCGGTCCGTTCGCAGGTTCTGGTGCGAACCGAACCGGGGGGGGTGTTCGGCTCATCCCTAGTAACCAAGACGGATCCCCGTTTTGACAGGAGACAACACTGAGATCGTTTGTTCCTAGTGATCAGGAAAAGTGATCTCGGTGTTGTCCCAGTGAGCACATCCCCAAACACAGTTAGAAAACACAATGAGGGAACACAGTTAACCCTTTGATCGCCCCTAGTGTTATCCCCTTCCCTGCCAGTGTCATTTATACATCGATCAGTGCATTTTTTTAGCACTGATCACTGTATTGGTGTCACTGCTCCCCAGAAAGTGTCACTTCGGGTCAGATTTGTTAGCCGCATTGTCGCAGTCCCGCTAAAAATCGCAGATCGCCGCCATTACCAGTAAAAACAATTAAATAAATTAAAAGTCCCTAAATCTATCCCCTATTTTCTAGACGCTATAACTTTTGCGCAAACCAATCAATATATGCTTATTGGGATTTTTTTTACAAAAAATATGTAAGAGAATACATATTGGCCTAAACTGATGAATAAATTTGTTTTTTTTTTTACTTTTTTTTGTATATGTACTATAACAAAAGTAAAAAAAGTATATATATTTTTTTAATTAATTGTTGCACTTTTTTTGTTTATAGCGCAAAATATAAAAACTGCAGAGGTGATCAAATACCACCAAAAGAAAGCTCTATTTGTGGGAAAAAAAGGATATCAATTTTGTTTGGGTATGACTGCGCAGTTGTCAGTTAAAACAGCACAGTGCTGTATCGCAAAAATTGGCCTGTCATTAAGGAGGTAAATCTTTCCGGGACCGAAGTGGTTAATGTAACCTTGCTCCAACTATTTAATGAAAACCCCTACTTTGGAAGAATTCTACCATCCCCTCCACCAGATGCAAGGTAAAGAAGAGCTTGTGATTGAGAAATTTCTTGATTCCAGGATCAAATTACAGTATTTGGTTCAATGTGAAGGATATAGGCCAGAAAACAATTCTTGGGAACCTGAGAACGTTTATGCCCCTAAATTACTAAAATAATTCCACCAGAGGTTTCCTCACAAACTAAGGCCTAAGATATCCAGGGGACATCCTTGAAGGAGGGGAGTACTGTCAGGACCAGAATCTGAACCCATGACCTCTGCTGGATCTGGTAGTAGCTCTTCTTGCTGAGCTACCTGAGATGCTGGACAGCTCCCTGTCTGATCTTTTAGCCTTGTCTCTTGTTTCTGGTGAACTTTGAACTCTGCTCCTCCCATAAAGTTCCTGATTTAAGCTATGTTTCTGTGTTTCCTGTTTACCAGATTTATTGTGCTCTCTCCAGCCAATATCTTGCTCCTTTCCGTACCTGCAACTGTCCTTATCTCCACTACCATTGGTTACCAACCTTTGTCCCCAACTTTTCCACTATTGCTGCACCTCTCACGAACCTGACAAAGGGTAAAAAGTCAGTTATGGTGAAATGGAATGACAAGGCTGAGAAGACTTTCCAGGAGCTTAAAATTGCCTTGTGTCAGTATCCAGTGCTGGTCGCTCCGGAATTTGTTGTTCAAACCGATGCCTCCAGTGAAAGCTTAGGAGCCATTCTGTCTCAAAAGGTCAATGGGGAGGAACACCTCATAGTTTCTCTGAGTAGAAAATTGACATCAGAGAGAAATGATGCTGTGGTGGAGTGGGAGTGCCTGGCCATTAAGTTGACTCTGAACTCACTACGCTATTTTCTCCTCAGTAGGAAGTTTCGTCTGCTGTCACACCATGCCCATTGACCTGGAGGAGATAGAATAAACACATAAATGACAGAGTTACCAGGTGGTTTTTGGCATTGCCTGGTTTGTGTTCAAATTTGTAGTTGAACACAAACCAGGAAAGCAACACCTGAACGCGGATGCCCTCTCTAGGGTACACTGTAGGGTGTCCCACATTGCTTTGGGCACCTCCGTGTCGAGGCAGAGGGGGGATATGTACAGGACACTGGGAATGTGTCCAGGTTACAAGACGCACCATATATAGATACACCCCTGCCGGTTATTGTTTTCATTCTAATTAGTGCCCTTGAATAACACCTCACCCTTTATTTTTCCTTTCTGACTCTTTTCTGGGGATCTTCCCTGCACTTGACTTTTCTATGAAATTACAACTATTTCTTTCTATCTTTCTCTTATCATACTCTTCTGCAAAAAATTTAAAAAGACAGTCCTTTGGTGTGTCTTTATACCAGAAAAAATTGGTTAACCCTATGTTTTAGCATATGGTCTCCAGGCACCCCTGAATTCAGTCTGGTATTAGTCTGCAGTCCCCTTCTTTTGTTTATTATTTTTGCATGTACAAATAGCCTATACAGTATATTTTGTCGGAAAGTGGATAGATCTTCTTGGCCCTACTGAAAGATAAAGGTGGAATTAGATGGTTTCTATCATATGCAAACTATTGACTTAGGCCCCATGCACACTATTAGATTTTCTGCAGATTTTTGTCTTCAGATTTACCAAAACCATGTAGTGCAAGGGCCTGCCTGATTGGATACAAATTAAAACTCTTAAGGTTTGACCTCATATGATATGGTTTTGGTAAATCTGAAGACAAAAATCTGCAATCTAATAGTGTGTATGTGGTCTTGCTGTCATGGTGTTTGCACATCGCTAAAGGGTTTAATAAAAGCCTTTACAATGAAAAAAAATAGCACATCCCAATGCACTTAAGGTGCACCCAAGAATTGAAATGAAATAAGGAAAATCAAACGTGATATAATTAATTACATATTATGGCTATATACAACAATAATAAGTTACACCTTATGGTACCATATAAACTATTGTTTATAGAAAATATCTATATGACAGAGGATCAGTAAGGCCAGAGGGTGGTGCTTCTTTAAGACTGCAAATCCAATGTGCCTCCTTTTGTAACAGAACTTTATCAACATTTCCTCCCCTTGGATTGAGGTATACATGATCTACTGCAATAAAAGTGATTGTAATGTTTCAAAACCAGCATGCCTACAAATGGGGGTCAAAAAGCTTGTCCCGGGCATCATACAGTATATGCCACTCTGCTTGTGCCACAAGAAGCAAAATATAAGGATCTAAATGGTGACACATCTTGTAGGGTGAAAACCTCACCCTCACTCAGCCACTTACATTAAGTGCAAGCACCACAAGGGAAAGTGCTCACAAAAAAAATGTAGCAGAGGTACATCGAGAGGGGCATGTCTATGAATAATTTTTTTGCTCCCGCCTCCCGAGATACAGGTTAGCATTCAATGGGGCACAATATATCCCCATTGCTACCCCTTATACCTAGAGGTAGTAGGAGTACTGTCGGGTAAATATATTGGTGGTTAAGATATGCTCCAACAACTTCAACACAAATTGGCTCATTGCCCAGCTGGTTCTTGTAAGAATGTGTCAATTACTTGCATCCCAAGTTGGTGCAGAATACTAAAATATAGTGCCTCTATACTGTTTATATAGCAACAAGAAAGGTGCCTGGCAATACAACCAGTCTATTAAGTATTTTAAGGAGGTGTATGGTGACCTGCATAAAGGAGTGAAGGCTTGCCACACATGGAGGAAAATGGTTATACACCCACTTGCTGGCGTTTTCTGCAGAGCAATCATTTCCAGATACAATTGGGCATCCTGGTGGGTGTCTAATGCCTTTGTGAATTTTGGGGAGCGTGTAGAATGTGTGGTTCTCGCATATTTGTCAATCAAAAATAATGAAACATCTCCTTGTTGATTACATCATCAAAATATGCTTAGTGAATACTCTTAGCAAGCTGCTGCTAGAGTTCCAGAACAACAGAAGATGTGTAAACATTTATTATGTCAAATTAGTGACCCCTTAATTAGGAATTTATCTATATTCCCCATTTTCCTGTGCTCCTTGTTGTCTGTGGAATAGTTGCAACCTTAAAAAGTTTTGGGGTTTGCTCCTGGATGTGAATCCTCCTCAAAATTAGTGCTCAACATACTATCCTTACAGCCTAGTGTATAATTACCCACAGACATGGGTTCAGAATTTAAATTACTGATGGAAATGATACTGTTTTGATATTCTGTAGGAAATCCAATGCAACAATTAATGAAATCTGTCATAAATCAGGGCAAACACACCAATATATTAGTTTCAGAGTCAACATTAGGATTTTTGTCAACTCTTCGATGTTGATATTAGGATCTAGTATATGAGTTTCATTTGTATGCAAAACCACTTGTAAATACCAATTTGCCCCTATTCTTGTTTTCTTTTTTTTAATAATCATTTTATGTTATTAAACCTTTTCTTTATGTGTTTTTAGTTCTTTATCCTTTAACATAAAGCTAGCAAATTGGGGCGAAGCTTGTGCTGACATCATTACACCAGCTGGAGCTAGCAGTGGTGGTGGTTGTATTTACATGCAATTTACCCTTGTACCTATGTATTAGGGATGGGCCGAACAACCCCCCACTTTGGTTCGCACCAAAACACCTCGAACAGGCAAAAAATTCTAGCGAACATGCAAAACCGCTTCTGCCTCGAATGACTAGGCCATTTTTTGCTATACGGCACTGCATCACTTTAACTGAGAATTGCGCAGTCTTGTGACGCTCTACCCAAGCAAGATTGATGTCCTTTTTTTCCCAGAAATAGAGCTTTCTTTTGACGGTATTTGATCACCTCTGCGTTTTTTATTTTTTGCGCTATAAACAAACTTTGTGTGAGGCAAGTGGCAACCAAATAGGAGGACTCCACATACACGTACAGATGTCTTAGCAATTTGTTTAATTCGTCATAAAGAGGGTATAAAATTGTACTCAGTATGAAATATATAGCAAAGCCATTGAATATTTACACACAAATGGATAAAGTACAGTTCATAAATACATAGAAATAAAGATATAATTACATATTCCAAACAGTTCTTATACATATACACACATTAAAAAAAGCGAAATAGCAGCACATTCCAGTAACCCATGTATGGAGTAAATACTCCGTATAAGGATTAGAAAGTAACAGAGATTATAGAGTGCATGTAGCAATGATTGTTGAATTGAATAAAAACATGGTGCATCCCATCATGCTCAACGCGTTTTGTGTTACTAAGACACTTCATCAGGAGTGGGGGCATCAACTATTCTGTAAGAGATATAAAAACCATTCTACATGGATGGTGGTGCCGCCAGGAGGGGTACGCCTCTCCTCCTCTATCTTGCCTACGCGTGACGTTTGGAGTTACCTATGGGTGGGCTGGATATTTACCAAGCACCTTTAACTGCTCTTTCCCACCTGCACTATTTATGCACACAAGGTAATTATATTTGCCCATATGGATTGTTCTTTGGTTGCACTTATTCTGGCTATTTCTTAATGTATTATCACTCACTCTTGGTTATATGCACATGTCGTTATACTTACCTCACATTCATAGTTTCACTTTTGTTGGCCATGGTCTCACGGTTCTCACCTTAGTGATGTTTCCTTCACCTCTCCATCCCCTATTGTACACTGTTTTCACCTGGTCACATTAGTATCTTTATAAGAGAGCTATTCTTAGCAATTTCATGTTGTTCACAGACTCCCTTGGAGCCTTATCCTATGTTACCAATTCAACTGTATTATATATACTACACTGACTGCACTAACTGTATTATATATACTACACGGACTGCACTATATGGTCTAAACTGTATTATATACACTACACGGACTGCACTATATACTCTGAACTATATTATATATACTATACAGACTGCACTATATACTCTGAACTGTATTATATATACTACACTGACTGCGCTATATACTCTGCACTGTATTATATATACTACACTGACTGAATGCACACTACACTAACTACCTTCCTAATCTCCATTTATTCACTATATATGGACGCTGTGTAAGTAGCAGCCTTATATAGTGTGGGGCGTGGACTGAGCAGGGAGCCTTTGGCCAATCATGGCTCTCACAGCACATAGCGCTGTGATTGGCCAAAGCATGCAGATCAGGTGCATGCTTTGGCCAATCAGCAGCCGTCAATGCACTGCGATCTCGCAGTGCATTTTTGGGCGCTCCTCAGCAGACAAACTTACCGCGAGCGCCCCTATGTTCGTTTGTTCATATGTTCATCAAGCCCACTATGTAAGTAGATGCACAAATACTTACATAGTTGGTAAGGTTGAATAAAGACAACAGTCCATCCAGTTTAACCTGTGTAGGTGTGTGTGTGTATAGAAAAGTCATTTCCCATATCCCTGTATATTGTTTTTGCTAAGGTGCACATCCTAGAGTCTTTAAAACTATCTATACTTCCTGCCGACACCACCGATTGTGGAAGAAAGCTCTACATCCTCACCGCCCTGACAGTAAAAACCCCCCCTATGCAGCTTAAAGCTAAACCTCTTCTCTTCCAGTCTAATCGTGTGGCCCCGTGTCTTCCTACACTCCCTGGGACTGAAAAGTTTCATATTTACGCTGGGATCACCATTGGGATATTTATATATCTCTATCATATCTCCTCTCAGTTGTTCCTCATAATTGACGTCCTCCAGTTCCCATATTAATTTAGTTGTCCTTCTCTGGACTCTCTCCAGCTCCAGCAGATCCTTTCTGAGGATTGGTGACCAGAACTGGACGGAATACTCTAGATGCGGCTGAACCAGAGTTTTATAAAGTGGGAGAATTATCATTTTATCTCTGGAGTAAATTCACTTTTTAACGCATGCTATTATTCTGCTGGCTTTGGTAGCCATAGCTTGACACTGCATTCTATTGCTCAGTCTGTCTTCTACTAGGACCCCTAGATCCTTCTCCATCCTGGAAGCCCCTAGGGGTTCTTTGCCTAATGAGAAAATTGCATTTATATTTTTACCCCCAAGTACATTACCTTACATTTTTCAATGTTAAACTTCATTTGCCATGCAGTAGCCCAATCCATTAATTTATTCAGGTCCTCTTGCAAAGTTTCTATATACTGCTGTGGTGTTATAGCCCTACATTTTTTTGTGTCATCAGCAAACACTGAGACTGAGCTATTTATCCCACCCTCTATATCATTTATAATTTGATTAAACATAATTGGTCCCAGAACAGAGCCTTGGGGTACCCCACTAACTACTCTTGATCATTCTGAGTATATGTTATTTATCACCACCCTTTGGACACACCCCCGTAGCCAGTTTTCTATCCAAGAACAAACCTTATGACCCATGCCTGCAGACCTCAGCTTGTAGATTAAGCATTTGTGGGGGACTGTATCAAATGCTTTTGCAAAATCCAGATACACCACATCCATTGACCTACCTTTGACCAGATGGAAGCTCACTTCCTCGTAGAATGTTAATAGGTTGCTCTGGCAAGAGCGACCTTTCATAAACCTGTCCTGATTGCTGCTAATGATACTGTTTTCATCAGCAAATTCTTGGATATGGTCCCTTATCATCCCTTCAAATAGTTTTAAAACTACCAATTACAATAAATCTGTGGGTTGCACTATGGAATGCTTGCTTATCTCCTACATGGTTTAATGTAGATGGCGGAGCGGAGGTGAAAACAGTGAACCCTTGCTGCTATACTCTGAAGTTCCTGAAGTGCCACTAAACACCCTGTTACTGTGATATCCCATATGGTTCCAAGGGTGTGGATGGATGATTACTGACAACATGCTGTTATAAGACCACCTATAATTTGGAGTCTTATCGCTTGGTAAGAGGCTGCAATTGATGGTGGTGTTGAATTCACAAGGCTGCTTATTGTCATTAACAAGCAGAAACATATGGCAAGATTTCCAATGGTGGTGGAACCCTCCTACACATAACCACTTGTTTCATTTGGACATTTGCATATAGGTAGTTGACTTCCATCAGGGTCTATGTTTATTGATGTATTAATTGGTCCTTTTTATTTTTTGTGTCACTTTAGAATAGTAGTGTCTGAATTGTTTTTATTGTGGACAAGTGTTGTAGCTATGATTCCTAAAAGGAGAAGTCATCTTCTTGTCGGTGATTCAATTGTAAGAGGTGTTTCTTTAGGAAATCATGTAGAAGTGTCAAAGGAAGTTAGGTGTTTACTTGGTGCTACTGTTAGGAGAGATAAAAGTGACATTTTAAATATTACCAAGAAAGCTATTAAAGAGTGCAATGTCAATGGCACCATTTATTTGTCCTAGAATGATGCTTTTCTGTAAAGAAGGATTTTCAGAATTTGGGCCAGGATCTATACCAGTTAGGGTCTACTCTTAAATTAGACCTGTTCATAATGTACAACAAGGGAAAGTACTTTGTATAGCAGAGGTCAATGTTTGGTTAAATGATTAGTGTAAAGCAGAAAGTTTTGGTTATGATCATCATGATGCCAACAGGTGGTCTGATATTGGGCTATACAAAAAAGATGGTCTGCATTCTTTACACAAGGGCACTGAGCTTTTCAGTATGGAATTCAGGAGTTATTTGAATATGCATTTAAACTGAGAAATTGGGGCACAGATTTACAGTAATTGATGAGGAGCATTTCTGTCCCCAGCAGATTAAACAAAGTGTGAGGGTTTGTGTTGCTAAGGACTGGGTTGATGGAGTAGTTAATTCAGTTAATGTTTTTAGTGCTAAAAATACAGCAGTAGATAGTAGGTTTTGTAACGTCATATGCACTAAAGCTCATATTTTAGGCAGTAAGTTTTGTGAGATAGCTGATTGTGCTGATAGCTCTTACGTCTAGGGACAACTTGGGCTTTGTTGCAATTACAAAGACATGGTTCAAGGATTCAAATGACTGGGAAATAACTAGTGTACACACTGTACAGCAAAGACAGAGCAGGAGAGAGGGAATGTGTAGTTGTCAAAAATAGCATAAAACTAATGTTAAGTCAAAAAACAAACAAAATCTTGTCTTCCAACTAGAGAAGGATCTTCCCTTAGAATTGATGTAGTATACAAACCCCCAGAACAGCCTGAAAATTATAATAACTTTAATTGAGGAGATAACTCAAATGGCAATAAAGGTAAAGGTTTTAATTATGGGTGATTTCAACACACCTGACAACAACTGGAATTCTCACACTATAATTACAAGCAGGGGCAAGGATGTAATGGAGGTACGGAATGGGGTTTCTCTGAAACAGGTAATAAAAATGCCTAACTCGATGTGATCATATTCTAGACCTAGTAATGACAAAGAGTATGAATAATGCAAGCAAATAGCAGCAAAAGAACGTCTCAGAGACTTGAAAGAGGAAATTCCTCTTCCATTAGGGACTGGGTCTGGATCCTGGGAGGATACATGTGTAATCATAGCGGTATTCAAGACTACCTCTACAACACTTATGCCCCGTACACACGGTCGGACTTTGTTCGGACATTCCGACAACAAAATCCTAGGATTTTTTCAGACGGATGTTGGCTCAAACTTGTCTTGCATACACACGGTCACACAAAGTTGTCGGAAAATCCGATCGTTCTATACGCGGTGACGTAAAACACGTACGTCAGGACTATAAACGGGGCAGTGGCCAATAGCTTTCATCTCTTTATTTATTCTGAGCATGCGTGGCACTTTGTCCGTCGGATTTGTGTACACACGATAGGAATTTCCGACAATGGATTTTGTTGTCGGAAAATTTTATCTCCTGCTCTCCAACTTTGTGTGTCGGAAAATCCGATGGAAAATGTCCGATGGAGCCCACACACGGTCGGAATTTCCGACAACACGCTCCGACCGGACATTTTCGGAAAAATCCGACCGTGTGTACGGGGCATTACACTTGCCTTCTGGCTTTGCGGTTGCCGGCTGGCAGCCTGGCTGGGCCCTCTCCACTTGGATGATTCCTTGTGGTATCGCACACATGATGCAGAGGTTTTTTGCTCCCCTTTGGAGTCGGATCTTTTGAGTCACCCTGCTCCATCTGAAGATATTTCTACTGTAAATCACATGTTTAATAAATTTGTGTACCCCAAATAAAAACCCTTAGAAGGATTCATTCCAAAACATGGGTTGCAACATGGGACCCCCATAGCCAGCTTATGGCTAGGCTGCTATTTCGGGGTATATCTCACAGTTGTGGGTACTCTTCCTTGTGTACATGTTTATACAATCTTCTATTATGTAATGTTAAACCTACGTTTTATGGACTGTGTCTGATTTTATGATTATACACCAATAAATTGGTGTTAGCCTTTTAACTTTCCTACCTGCTTCTTAACTGCCTAAAAGTCCCTGAGGGGTTCTTTTGCTGCTATTTGCCTGCATTATTCGTATTCTCTCTACATTTGGGATGTTGGCAGCTTTGCTTTTATTCCACCTGGCTCTGCCCCTATATTAGTACTGACAAATGGGGAACAACTGTCTGATGGTGAGGTGGGAGAAAATTTGGATTATAGTGATCGCCAATGTAGTTGATTTGATATCAGAACAAGAACTGAAAAATCATATACAAAAACATCTGTGGGCACTGATTGGCACAGATTGGGCACAGACTGGGCACATTGGGCACATGTGAATGGCCATCCACATGTTGCCCACTTCCCTGGTGGTCCTAGTGGCATCCCTGGTGGTCCAGTGTGGTCATCTGAAGGGGGGGCTGCACTGATAAACAATCAGCGCAGACCCCCCCTGTCAGACGCGAGTGAGGAAGAGCCGATCAACGGCTCTTCCTATTGACATCGTGATCAACCGTGATTGACACGGCTGATCACGTGGTAAAGAGCCTCCGGAGGAGGCTCTTTACCAAGATCGGTGGAGTGCTGTGTCAGACTGACACAGCGCTCCACCGATCACCACGATGCGCGCCCCCACAGACGCATGGCGGCATGTTATCCTGCTGGACGTCATATGACACCCAGTCAGGATAACTGAAGTGGTTAAAATTGAGTTTATTGTATTTTTTTTATAGCAAAAAGTAGAAAAATCATTATTTTTCAAAATTTTGTTTTTTTTTCGTTTATATTGCAAAAAAAAAAACCACAGAGGTGATCAAATACCACCAAAAGAAAGCTCTATTTGTGGGGAAAAAAGGGGGCAAATTTCGTTTGGGTACAGTATTGCATGATGCGCAATTACCAGTTAAAGCAGCGCAGTGCCAAATTGTAAAAAGTGCTCTGGTCAGGAAGGGGGTAAAACCTTCCGGGGCTGAAGTGGTTAAAGTAATCCCCAGTAACCCCAAAATTTCATAGTGTGATTGGCAGGTAATTTTTTCAAAAGCTGGGGTCAAAGTGTATATATTTACAATCAGAAAAATATTTCACCAATTCAACCTGCATGAGAGGGGTGTTAAGAAAATGCATTACTAGACCTACTGATTACAAACAGCACAGACCTGTTCGCAGATGTGGAAACATGGGGCAAGTTAGGAAACAACGACCACAGGTCAATTACATTCAGTATAAATCACAGAAATAAGAAGCACATAATACAGGTACTGTCACATACCTTACAGCAGAGCCCGAGATGATGAGGGTGGCCTCTTGCACGGTTCCGGTCCGAGCACTCCTGGTGGTGGAGACAGGGACTGCTAGTTAGTGCAATGGAAGGGTACAGGTGCCTGCAGGCAGAAGGCTGAAGCTTGGAGACACAGGAACCTCTGTAAAGAAGATGTGGAAGCTGATCACCAGACTTGTTCAGTGGGAGCCAGGTAGGTAAGTACAGATTCGGGATCAACTGCAGAGTCAGGAACAGGCAGAGGTTGGCAACAGGCTGGCAGTGGGGTACACAATCAGAAGGCAGACTCACTGTTTAAACAGGGCGCCGTGCGCCAGGATTCGTGGATGCGTGTGTGCGTGTGTACGCGCTAAAACGCACTCGCTCGTATGGACGCGCCATTGCGCATTCCTGCTCCGAATCTCACTCTCTCTCTGACAGGTACACTGAATTTCAAAAGAGCCAACTTCCTTAAACTGCGCTCTTTACTACATGATTTTAAATTGGATAAAATCCTAGGAACAAGGAACTCTGATGAAAAATGGGAGTGCTTTAAGAGCATACTAAATAAAGGTATTGGCCAGTGCATTTCAATGGGCAATACGTATAAAAGAGCTAAAATTAATCCTGGGTGGCTAAGCTCTAACATTAAAATACATATAAAAGCAAAAGAAAGCACCTTCAAAAAATTAAGGCTGAGGGACCTTCCAACAATATAAAGAATGCAATAAGAAATGTAGGAGCACAATCAGGTCTGCTAAAACAGACCATGAAAGCGGAGGAGAGTAAAAAAAATGCCAAGAAATGTTTTAATTGTATTAACAGTAAGAAAGTGAGGCCAGAGCATATTGGCCCCTTAAAGGATGATGAAGGGAATTTGGTTACAAAAGACAAGGAGAAGACAAAGTTTTTAAAAGCATTCTTCTCCTCGGTTTTCACAAACGAAAAAGGGGGATATAGTAATCAAGACTTTAATGTTAATAACAATGAATATATGTGGCGCTTTCTCAGTGAATGTAGTAATGCTGTAATAAATCATCAGGTGTAATAATAGCCAAATAACTAATTATACAATGGCAAATAAAGTGCTAAGTGCAAAAAATCCTCAATCCATTAATAGGTGAAAAAACCTTCACAGTGCAAATTAATAAAATCTAATCAATTAACCACTCGTCAGCCAGCCGCCGCAGTTGTACTACGGCAGAATGGCACGACTGGACGAAACGATGTTATGTAACATTGTGGCCACTAGGGGGCACGTGCGCACCCCCTGCTCCCCCCCCCCCCAAGCTGATACGAGTGCCCGGCGGTCACGATCGCCGCTGACACACAGAGAACCCGGATCTGTGTGTGTAAACACACAGTTTCCGGTTCTCTGAGGGGAGAACAGACAGATCATCTGTTCATACAGAGTATGAACAATGATCTGTCATCTCCCATGCACAGTCCCCTCCCCCTTTCAGTTAGAACACACACTAGGGAACACATTAACCCCTTGATCGCCCCCTAGTGTTTACCCCTTCACTGCCAGCACCATTTTTACAGTAATCAATGCATTTTTAGAGCATTGATCGTTGTATTAATGCAAATGGTCCCAAAAATGTGTCAAAATTGTCCAATGTGTCTGCCATAATGTCGCAGTCCCGATAAAAATCACAGATCGCCGCCATTACTTGTAAAAAAAAAAAAATTAATAATAAAAATGCCATAAAACTATCCCCTATTTTGTAGACGCTATCATTTTTGCTCAAACCAATCAATATACGCTTATTGTCATTTTTTTTACCAAAAATATGTAGAAGAATACATATCGGCCTAAAATGAGAAAAAAGAAAAAAAAATAGTTTTTTAATATATTTTTGGGGGATATTTATTATAGCAAAATGTAAAAAATAATGCATTTTTTTCAAACTTTACGCTCTTTTTTGTTTATAGCGCAAAAACTAAAAACCGCAGAGGTGATCAAATACCACCAAAAGAAAGCTCTATTGGTGGGAAAAAAGGACATCAATTTTGTTTGGGTGCAACGTCGCACAACAGCGCAAGTGTCAGTTAAAGCAACGCAGTGCCGAATCGCAAAAAGTGCTCTGATCAGGAAGGGGGTAAAATCTTCCAGGGCTGAAGCTGGTAAAATAAAGCAATAATAATCATTAATGAATTAATATAACTTAAAGTGCAAAAATAATTGTGACAGAAAGTCACCGATCAAAGTGCAGACCAATGTATCAATTTCCTCAATAATGCTTCACCATCCGTGTGTACAGTGTGCCCCAGCCTCTCACCTCAAAAGAAGATCCCTACAGGTCTAGACACACTAATGATGAATCTCTCATATGCATCCACAGCAGTAAGGCTCTCTCCTTGTAATCCTCTACTAGATAGGGCAGCGGTGTTCACAGATACAGGCAGGTGTTTCCATTAAACCATAGCTATCTCCTCCACCTCCTCCACTTTTCACCAAACAAGGCTCACATGCAATAAAAATAGGTCTCCATGTGTAGTAATCCAATAGGATAATATAAAAAAAAACCTAGCAACTCACATGTAAAATCACAGTCATCAGCTTTCTTATGTGTCAGGGACTTCCGGTCTCGGCCGTGAGGTTCATCCGGGTCCTCCCTACGCATTAAGTCACCGTTCACGTGACTTCATCAAGGGTATGGTGTCAGGTGAACAAGGCCGGCTTAAATACAGTCCTTTGTTGCCATAACAACAATCACAATTATTCGGCACATCACAAATTGGACACAGGTATGGGGCGTGACACAGTATCCTGTCTAGCAGTAACTAGCAAATTAATTAAAACAAATATTTAAAATCGATTAAAATATTCTAAATATCGCAATCCGACAGCGACACCAATAGCGACATCTAATGGTAACTAACTCATATAACATCTACAAAATCTGCTCTCAATAACGGAGGACATCTAGTGGTATAGATGGTCAATGACAAGGTTATAAACACTCTCTCAAATCACAGACATCTAGTGGTGAAATTGAACAATGGCAGGTATGAGATCATAAATGGCAAATAGCGGCATCTAACGGTAGAATAATAAAACTAAATATACTCATCCATTAAATAAATCAATAATTAGAAACAATTCAAATCGAACTCTACATTATGCCCCAGAGGGGCCAGAGACTGTAGTTCATGTATCCATCGCGATTCAGCTTGACTCAACTTCATAATTTTGTTATCACCTCTCCAATGTGGCTTGAATTTTTCTATGTCAATCACTATTAGTGTAGACGGATCTTTATTGTGATATTGAGCAAAGTGCCTAGTCAGGCTATGCTTTGGGAAACCATTTTTTATATTCTGTGTGTGTTCCCTTAACCGCTTCCATAACGGTCTTTTAGTTCTACCTACATATTGAATTTTACAAGGGCACTCTAATGCCCTGTACACACAGTCGGATTTTCAGACGGAAAATGTGCGATCGGAGCGTGTTGTCGGAAATTCTGACCGCGTGTCTCCATCGGACATTTTCCATCGGATTTTCTGACACACAAAGTTTGAGATCAGGCTATAAAATTTTCCAACAACAAAATCCGATCGCGTCAATTCTGACCGTGTGTGGACAATTCCGACGCACAAAGTGCCACGCATGCTCAGAAGAAATTCCGATATGGAACAGCTCGGTCTGGTAAAATTAGCGTTCGGAATGGATAGAGCACTTTCGTCAGGCTGCAATGTTTAAAATTGTTTAATACAGCGCATTCTCTTCTTCTTTATAATGCTAGAAGAATGAAGTAGTTTTGCTGCTGATATTCACACAGAGTTCTCACAAACTTCTTTCTTAATTATTTATCGTGATTTCATCAATATATTTTGATTTGTCACATCTGACAAAAAAGATATATGTTTTTTTTTTGGTTTGTATTGTTTTCAAGCCTGATCGTGATTTTAATTTTTTTTTATTATTTGATTTTACATCCTGAATATTTTTGGGTGTGTTTTGTGTGTCAAGTTACCACAACACCATTATTATCTTGTATTATTTAATCTCAAGAAGATTGCTTGGTGTTGGTGTCTCTTGTTAATTTCACATTGTAGTTTTGAAATGTACCTGCCTCCTCACAAACAAACTGTCCTTTTTGAAGGAAAACACACATAGGCAATTATAATTGAAACACAAAATCCTTTATTAAGGGCTCAGAACCAAACAAAGAGGGAGGCAACGCTGGAGAAACAGCAGAAATTGGCGAAGCCTTTGGCCCCCAGGGCATACATCAATTATTTTACAGAAAAATTAGTGGCCTGAGGAGTCCATATCTAAGGGAGTGCAGTCTGGTCCAGAAGTCCAAGAGATCCTGAACAGCAGCAGATGACATGTATGTCCCCAGACTGTGGTCATACAATAGCCTGCATCTTTTGTCAGGCCAGACTGAACCCAGGTCATCACTCTCTGGTCTTCCTTCCATGCTTCCTTCCATGCTGTGGCTCTGGTGGTGGAGTTGTGGCAGGAGGAGGATGGTCCAACTCACACAGGTGGGTTTTGTGTGTGATTTCTCCCCTCACCCCCTTAGTTAGTGTTTTGTAAAGAAGGTCCTCACACAGGAGACGTTGACGCCTCCTGCATGCCCTGCAGTTTTGTGGCAGCCATGGAGGCAAAGGCCTCTTCAGGAGTGGGGGTGGCTCTGAGGGACGCAGAAGCCTCCTGAATCAGCCTGAGTGGTGAATCCTGCATGTTACTCCCCTTCCTGGGTCTTTTGGTTGGAAGGCGGAGGGGAGGAACCTGCGATTCTGTCAGGCTCCTACTGGGCCCGGCCTTCTCCTGGCTGCCACTTAGCCCCGCCTCCTCCTGGCTGCCACTAACCCCCGCCTCCTCCTGACTGCCACATTCCACAGCCTCCTCCTGTATGCCACATTCCAGAGCCTCGTCCTGGCTGAGGTCTTCCTGTGTATGAAAAAGGGACATAGTTTTAGTTTTTTCTTCATCAATCACACACAATTTTCACCTCATGACTGTTGCAAATTGAATGTTAACAAATATAACAGACTATCATTCTGAGCCCAGCATTTTTCATTCTTGTCCCAATCATTTTTGCCCACTACTGTCTATTGATATGTCAACTGCTCCGTACACACGTCAGACTTTCCGACGGAAAATGTGCAATCGGAGCTTGTTGTCGGAAATTCCAACCGTGTGTGGGCTCCATCGGATTTTCCGACACACAAAGTTTGAGAGCAGGCTATAAAATTTTCCGACAACAAAATCCGTTGTCGGAAATTCCGATCGTGTGTACACAAATCCGACACACAAAGTGCCACGCATGCTCCAAATAAATTAAGAGACGAAAGCTATTGGCTACTGCCCCGTTTATAGTCACGACGTACGTGTTTTACGTCACCGTGTTTAGAAGGATCGGATTTTCCGACAACTTTGTGTGGCCGTGTGTATGCAAGACAAGTTTGAGCCAACATCCGTCGGAAAAAATCCATGGATTTTGTTGTCGAAATGTCCGATCAATGTCCGACCGTGTGAACGGGGCAAAACACTTTATTAAATCAGCAATTAGTGATCAATAATAACATCTAGTAAACATTTATGTATTGACCAGAAATCTGTAGAACAATGCTATACCTGGCTCCAGCTGGGCTCCTACACTTCTTCCTGGCTGGAAGTCCCAGGTTGGACATCGGAAGCCTCAGCTGGGGTGGAAGGTAGGGTGGAAGGAAGAGTGGAAGGAAGAGTGGAGAGGGATTCCCTGACTCCAGTCTGGTCTGACAGAAATCGCAGTCTCTCATAGTACCACAGCCTGGGGACATAAAGGTCATCTGCTGCAGCTCCGGATCTCTGGGAATCCGTGACCTTCTTGCGCTCCCTAAGATAAGTGCTCCTCAGGCCACCAATTTTGGCTTTTAAATAGGGGATGGTTGCTGTGGGGACCACCGGCTTCACCAACTCCAGCAGTTTCTCCAGCGCTGCCTGCCTCTTTTGTTTATTGTTGTATTGGGGGTATTTCACCTGCCACAGACAGGGCAGCTCCCTGTACTTGTCTATGAACAGGGGGAGGAAGTTGTGGTCATTGAAGCCATCCATTTTATCTGCAAGACACAACACAAGACAAACCCTAATGTCAGGCGAAACTCTCCTAATCATGTTACAATATAGGCCTCAATCTAGAAGCAGTATAGGCCCAAGTTAAGATCTTACCTTCGTTATCACGATCGGCGCCTCCGATACTACTTCCTCCGCTCACAGATCGTACATACTACGCACACGTGTTACGCTTTATATACACTGCGCATGCATGAAACTCCGCCTGCCCCTGACGTTCTTTCTAGTCTATTCCCCGCCCCTTCTCGTTCGGCGCAGTGGGGGAAGAGCACATGGCGGAGACACAGCAGGTGCGTGCTAATTACAGCAACGAGGAGGAGGAAAGCCCAAAGCCAGAAACATCCCAATCCCGGAAGAGATTATTTAAGGCCTCAAATATGTCCTTTGGGGAGATGTTGGAGATGGTCGACATCCTGAAGAGGACCGATTATGACGGGAAATATGGACCTTACCCCAACCCCAATGTCAGAAAGGCCAAGATCATGGCGAAAGTGGTCAAAAGTCTGCACCGGAATTTTGGGGTATGGCGATCCAAGGATCAGCTCAGGAAGCGGTGGTCGGACCTCAAATTAAGGGAGCATGAGCAGAACAGAAGGATCAGGAGAGTGCTGCAAAAATGTAAGTAGTTGTGCTGTGTTCCTATTCTTTATTTTTATTACGTTTGTGCTGCTCCATGTGCTTTTCTTTACTGTTGTACAGTTTAAAATGGCAACTTTCATGTTCATGGGCACATTGTTCGTTCGTATGAAACATTGTTCGTTCGGCATAGAAAACACCATTGTTTTGGCCATATGCATTTGAATACATTTTTTCTAGCCTACTTCTCTTAAAATAATTTTTGAGTCTAGATGGGTTTGTAACTAGAATGTAATGCAAACTAGATTCTGTGTAAGGAGAGGACACTCAGCAGCTGTTTACACATCTGGATGCTGGAGCACTAGTGTGGGACACCAGAACACCCTTTTTATTAGGGGGCCCACACAGGTGCTCCAGTGTATACTATAGGGGTGTCTCCATCTGTGAAGCTTGTCTAAAACAGGTAAGTATTTAAGCTTGGCAAAGGAAAAAAATATTTCTTCATCTTGGAACTCAGCCAAAACAGACAATTGTACCCCACTTCCAAGCAATGTTTCATATTCCTATTTCTGCCATGAAATATCTGTGTGCTAAGTATACCTATTTTTTTTTTACATAGGGGAGAAAAGACTTGGAGGACAACACTCATCCGAGGAGACCACAGACCCCCCACCTCATGAGGAAGGTGAAATCCCCCAAAGCCAAGCAGAGGAGGAAGGGGACGTGGTGGAAATAGTCACCACAACAGGTGAGTGTCTGCGACCACAGGCTCAGGTAAGAGATGGATGCCGGCATATTTATAATACATGGTATGTTTTTGTTTCTATATTTTTAGGTGATCGTGATGTTGTGGATCCAGGTCATTTCACCAGTGAGAGTGCCCAGATCCTGATCGGGGAGATCATGGGGTGTAATAGAGACTTGGAAAACATCCAGAAATACATCAATGATGTTCAAAACAAAATGAAGAACATCACTAATGTTTTATGGAGAGTTTAAAACACCTCCAAATCCCTTTCCTTCCCTTTTTGTGGTCTTTGTAATTTAAATTTTTTTTTTAATTTTTTGCCATTTTATAGAAAAGCCAAATTTTGAAGATGCACACAGTGTGTCAACATGTGCTATCTGCCATCACGGGAGATCAATGTATGCATTTTGGGGGTGCAACCCCTTCCTCAATAATAAAGTAGCTGTGAGGAAGGGGTTGCACCCACAAAACACGTCCCTTGATCCCCCGTGATGGCAGCTAGAACATGTTGACATTCGGCAATTTGTGTGCATCTTCAAAATTTGGCTTTTCCAGGGGTGACTTCACCCCATCTGAACGCAATATCAAACACAGTTTATAAATACTCATGTCTGATATTGCCTTCAATTTCTACTAAAGTTGAACTTTGTAAGTTCCAGATTTGTGTATTTCTTGTTTGTTTGAAATATGCCTGTTTTACCTTAAATGGAAATTTCTACTTTTATTAATGTGACTCAAAAAATTGTTATACAACAAATATGTTGGTTTGTTTTAAAAACCTTTTAGAAATGCACATGTGATTGTGCTGGTATTAAAAAGATTGATACTCAAGAATATGTGGATTATTGTTTCAATGCTCCTAAAATTTTGTTAAGGTAAAATTGGTGTTTTCAGTGACAATGGGGGTTATTTCCTAAGGGCAAATCCACTTTGCACTACAAGTGCAGTTTCAGTGCAGGCTCAAGTGCACTTGTATTGCAAAGTGTATTTTCCTTTAGTAAATAACACCCAACAGTGCTTTTTTTAAGGTTACACAATCATGACATTTTCAGGACTCCCCACATTTCTGTCAGGGTCAGCTTAAAAGAAACACAAGCAGAAAATGTCAGCAAAGATTTTAGTAGTTAAATTTTTTTATTTGAAAAATGTATCAGACATCATCTGGCATATTGATGGCCCCTCTACCCGCAAAGTAATCAAGGTATCTAAGACGGACCTCGCGGGCACTCAGGGGGGGCAAGCCAGGACGGCCACTTTCAAGCGCCTTCAGGGTTGGTTCATTTCCTTGAATTCCAGCCTCAGGCCCAACTGAGGCAGCACAGTTGGCAGAATTTTGCCTTAAAAAGTTGTGTAGAACACAGCACGCCAGGATGATATGATTCAGTTTATACTCCGCCATATGTATGGGTGTAAGAAATAGGCAGAACCGGCTGGCCATGATTCCAAACGTGTTCTCCACCACTCTTCTGGCTCTGGCCAGCCGGTAATTAAAAACCCTCTGGTCCGGGGTAAGGATCCTCATCTTGAATGGCCGCATAAGATGGTCCCCCAGCGCAAATGCTTCATCAGCAACGAAGACGAATGGGAGTCCTTCCACATTGTCTTCTGGAGGTGGCAAGTCCAAGCTGCCATTCTGGAGACACCTGTAGAACTCCGTCTGGGCGATGACTCCACCATCGGACATCTGGCCATTCTTCCCCATGTCCACATACCGGAACTCATAAGTAGCCGACACCACTGCCAACATCACAATACTATTGAACCCCTTATAATTATAATAGTATGACCCCGAGTTGGGTGGTGGGATGATGTGGACGTGTTTCCCATCAATTGCCCCTCCACAGTTAGGAAAGTCCCACCGCTGGGCAAAGTGGGAGGCCACGGTCTGCCATTCCTGTGGGTTGGAAGGAAACTGTGGAGTCAAACAAGAAAAATAAATTAATCATTCTGCACATAAACAGGGAAAGCAGATTAGTGATCCCCCCCCCCCCATGGGCCATTTGTAAAATTTTATGGGGGGAGATGTTTTGGACAGGTAACCCTCTCCACTCCATTGAGAGATGAATGCATAAATAATGTGTGTTACTTTGGCCAGCCCCCCTTACTTTACACTATTGGCAGCCCACTGGACAGGTAAGAAGTGTCATAATACAAAGAGATAAATACACACTGTAAACATTTTAGCACATTTTTACATTCTGCTATTACCTATCAAGATAATAATAGGATACAAAAACTTTTAACATTACCATTTGAAGGTATTCAGGTAGGCCCTTGCACTACATGCTTTGGGGAATTCATCCATAAATCTGACCACAAAAGAGGTGGGTATAGTGTGTATGGGTTTGGCAAAGTCAGCAGATAGAGGATTGTTATCAGCTGAGTTAGCAGTTGGGGGGAGGGAGGGTTCCAAATGATTTTGGGACACCAAAAAAAAGCCTCTGCCACTCTGCCTGAATTTAAAGCACAAATCACATTTTTACACATTTTAGGGGGTGTTTGGTGTAAAGCACTACTATGGAGCTGACAAAATACATTGTTAAGTGACTACACAAGGTGAATATAGGGCCCAGGAGAGCATGCTGGGGAGGTAAGTGAAGGCAAATATGTATGAAGGACAAAAAAATTTTGTTAAAAAACCAGCATGCATGAGGACAAAGAGGACATTCACAGCATGTTACAATCATGGTAATTAGGGAATGAGGAAAGAAATACAATACATTAGCAAACATTAAATACAATAAAATGTGATGTTAAAGGATACAAATCTTACCTTAATATACTCCTTCTGCAGGACCTGGATGATGGCAAAACAGGTCTCTGGGATAATGATCCCCGGAGCCTGGGGGGAGATGCCTGATATAGGGGGTCAGCAAAGCCAACAAACGGTGAAATACGGGGTCCGTCATCCGGAGAAAGTTCCTAAAATCATCAGGATTATTCTCACGGATCTCACGGAGCAAAGGCATGTGACAGAACTGGTCACGCTGGAGCAACCAATTCTTGGTCCATGAACTCCTCCCCACACTGTTCATGGACTGGACTTGTGTCAAGGTCAGGACCCCAACACCAAGCCCCCGCACAGCACGAACACTAAGATGAGTACGTGTACGCAACATGGCTAGAAAACGGTCGGCTGCTCAGAACGAAGTAACAGAACGCACTGAAGAACAGCAAGGCCTGTGAAGAGCGACCTGAAAAACAGCAACAAGCGGACAAGAACGCACTGAATAATCAAATACAAACTCACTGCACGCACTGAAGACTAGATACAAACCCACAAGCACAAACTGAACAGCAGAAAACGATCTGAAAACCACGAGTCTGAAAATGCGCAAATCGTCTCTCACCAAACTTTTACTAACACGAGATTAGCAAAACGAGCCCAAAGGGTGCCGCGCTTGGTTCTGAACTGCCCTTTTATAGTCTCGTCGCTCTTGGTGATCGGAAATTCCAACAACTTTGTAGGACCGTGTGTATGCAAAACAAGTTTGAGCCAACATCCGTCGGAAAAAATCCATAGATTTTGTTGTCGGAATGTCCGATCAATGTCCAATTGTGTGTACAGGGCATTAGAGGTATACTACCCGCTCCGTTTTGCATGATTTGAATTAATCCACAATATATTCCTTCCCAGTTACCACAGATCTAAAAGCTACTTTTTTCTTCCTACTTTCTTTAGTATGTCTACATGTGAAATTTTGTGGGAAATTACTGCGCTAAACCAAAAAAATTGTGAAAAAGCGGCTAACACTCAAACAAAGTCCAAACAGAATGAAGAAAATACAGTGTAGCGCTAAAAACAGAAATTATAGAACTGTAGTGTACTTAGCCTATAACATATGTGATAATCAAAAGACAATATTCACTGTGGTGAACTGGTGGGAAAAGAGAATTTGAAATTCAACATAAAATGTCCATAAATTATACAGTGATAATTCTTCAATCAAAGTGATGATGGACAACATGCGATTATCAGTGAAGCTGTGTAGATGAAAAAAGATCCTCTGTCATAAGGAAATAGATGGGTACTCTTACCGGATGTGGTGAACCCACTTATCACCGGTAGTTTGTCAATCAAGCTTATGTGTCACGTACCTGGTCGTTGAGCCCGATATGCAGAGGGAGGCCTCTCTTACATCCCTGACTTGCGGCCCCTGATAGAATAGACAGGAAGCACAGGAGTACAGGACAGCATGAGTGCCTGGCAGGATCAACAGCTGGATGGCTGGTCTGGAGCTCCGAATGATGCTGAGACAACTGGAACAGCAGGTGGGATGCAGTAGACAGGAAGCTGAAGCAGGCAAGGCAGGAAGGCACTCACAGGATGCAGGAAGATGGTTCCAGGGATTGGAACTCAGGAGGTTCAGACAGGCCGGCTCATACACAGGCGAGCAGAACTGGTGCAGATACATGAGGCTGAAGGAGAATCACAGAGCAAACCGGGTCAACAACAGACTGGTATGGATAAGCCAAGCGATCAGACAAGAGCAAGGTCGTAGACAGGCCGGGGTCAGGTGCAGGCGGATGGCAGAGGGTGGTCACAAGGTAAGCTGGATGTCACAGGAATGGATCAGAAAACACGGATATCTCTCAGGAAACACCATAGATCAGACAGCAGGGTCCTCTTGTCAAAGTAAGGTTTAAATAGTGCGCTTGGCGCCGGCAATCGCACGCTCGCGGGTTTGTGCGCACTCGCATAGGCGCGCATTCACGCATGCGCATAGGCACAGGCACCCACAAGCATGCACCCGCTTGTGTGGTACTATGAGTTCCAGCAAGCCTTTCCTGGCATTGCCCCCCCAAGGGGCAGCCTCCAGATGCCCAACCCGGCTAACTTTTCGGGGTGAGATCTCTTGAAGGACTGGATTAGTCTCTTGGCATGGATGTTACCTTCAGGTTCCCAAGAATTTTCTTCTGGGCCGTAACCCTTCCATTTTACCATGAATTGGGTCTGATTACCTCTTTTTCGACAATCTATGATCGCTTCGACCTCATATTCTTCCTTCCCATTAACAATCACGGGTTCAAGGGGATCCGTATTTTGTCCTGGAAAGGGGTTAGTATCAGCAGGCTTAAGTAAGGAGACGTGGAAAATGGGGTGTACCCGAAAGGAATCCGGTAGTTCCAACTCGTAGGCCACCTCATTGATCCTTCTCTTCACTGAGAAAGGACCTACGAACCTAGGACCCAACTTCTTAGCAGGACAAGCTAGCCTTAGATTCATGGTGGATAGCCAGACCTGGTCCTTGGGCTTCAGGATTATTTCTCCCCGTCTTTTCCTATCAAAGGTCTCCTTGTGAAATTTTTGTGCTTTAGCCATAGTTTCCTGTAGCAATTTGTTATTTGTGCTGAAAAAGTTCATGGTTTCAAGAGCGGCTGGCACTGAACATTCTGGAAGGGAATTAGGTAAGAATGATGGATGGTACCCATAGTTTGCGAAGAAGGGAGTTTGTTTTATGGAAGAATGCGTAGAGTTATTATAAGCAAATTCAGCCAATGGTAATAGAGAAATCCAGTCGTTTTGGGAAAAATAAGAGAAGCATCGCAGGTACTGCTCAAGAGTCTGGTTGGTCCTCTCAGTCTGCCCGTTTGTCTGTGGGTGGTAGGCAGAGGAGAAGGACAATTCAATGCCAAGGGATTTGCATAAAGCTTTCCAGAATCTGGAGGTGAATTGCACTTCCCTATCCGAAATAATGTTGGCAGGGACTCCGTGTAGTCTGACAATCTCCATGATGAAAACCTGTGCCGTTTCAGGGGCAGATGGCGTTCCTTTCAAGGGAATGAAGTGTGCCATCTTGGATAGCCGGTCTACGACTACAAATATGGCAGTATGGCCTTCTGCGGGAGGAAGCTCCACAATAAAGTCCATGGAAATAAGATTCCAGGGCCTGTCTGGAACAGGCAAAGATTTAAGCAAGCCCCAGGCATTGGTTCGGTTACACTTGTTCCAGGCACAGATAGGACAGGATTCCACAAAATCTTTACAGTCTCTTGTAACCTTAAGCCACCAGAATGTACGCTGCACCAGGTCAGAAGTTTTGGATATGCCGAAGTGCCCAGCTAAAACATGGTCGTGACAAAGTTCAAGTATGGTGACTAGGGATGAGCTTCAAGTTCGAGTCGAACATCGGCTGTTCGCCACTTTGCCAAACAGTGAACAATTTAGGGTGTTCGCGGCAAATTTAATAGCCGCAGAACACCCTTTAAAAGTCTATGGGAGAAATCAAAAGTGCTAATTTTAAAGGCTTATATGCATGGTATTGTCATAAAAAGTGTTTGGGGACCTGGGTCCTGCCCCAGGGGACATGTATCAATGCAAAAAGAAGTTTTAAAAATGGACGTTTTTTCAGGAGCAGTGATTTTAATAATGCTTAAAGTGAAACAATAAAAGTGTAATATTCTTTTAAATTTCGTACCTGGGGGGTATCTATAGTATGCCTGTAAAGGGGCGCATGTTTCCCGTGTTTAGAACAGTCTGACAGCAAAATTACATTTTTAAAGGAAAAAAAGTCATTTAAAACTACTATCGGTCCGACAATACGCATTAGAGTTCATTGATAAAAATGGCATGGGATTTCCCCACAGGGGAACCCCGAACCAAAATTCTTAAAGAAAATGGCGTGGGGTCCCCCTAATTTCCATACCAGGCCCTTCAGATCTGGTATGGATATTAAGGGGAACCCTGCGCCATAATTGAAAAAAAAATGGCGTGGGGGTCCCCCTCAAAATCCATACCAGACCCTTCAGGCCTGGTATGGATTTTAAGGTGAACCCCACGCCAAAATTTTTAAAAAAATGGCGTGGGGTCCCCCAAAAATCCATACCAGACCCTTATCCAAGCACGCAACCTGGCAGGCTGCAGGAAAAGAGGGGGGGCGAGAGAGCACCCTCCCCCCTCCTGAACTGTACCAGGCCACATGCCCTCAACATTGGGAGGGTGCTTTGAGGTAGCCCCCCAAAGCACCTTGTTCCCATGTTGATGAGGACAAGGGCCTCATCCCCACAACCCTGGCTGGTGGTTGTGGGGGTCTGCGGGCGGGGGGCTTATCGGAATCTGGAAGCCCCCTTTAACAAGGGGACCCCCAGATCCCACCCTTCCTGTGTGAAATGGTAATGGGGTACAAAAGTACCTCTACCATTTCACAAAAAAAGTGTCAAAATGTTAAAAATGACAAGAGACAGTTTTTGACAATTCCTTTATTTAAAGTCTTCTTTCCATCTTCTTTGGATCTTCTTCCTTCTTCCTTCCTTCTTCCTTCGGTCTCTTCCTCCATCTTCTTCTTCCTCCGATCCTCTGCTTCTTGCTCCAGTTTTCTCGTCCGGCATCTTCCTCCGTGGTGTCTTCTTCCCTGCTTCATTCTTGGGCCGCGCCGCATCCATGGGAGGCTCCCGCTGTGTGACGCTTCTCTTCTTCTGACACTTCTTATATAACAGAGGGCGGGGCCACCCGGTGACTCTGCCCCCCTTTGACGCACAGGGACTAGACAGGGATTCCTTATGATTTTCCCCATGATGTCAGAGGGGGCGGGTCACCCGGTTACGTAACAGGTGACCCCACCCCCCCCTGACAATCGCGGGGAAAGCCATAGGGAAGTCCCCGTCAAGTCCCTGTGCGTCAAAGGGGGGCAGAGTCACCGGGTGGCCCCGCCCTCCGTTATATAAGAAGTGTCAGAAGAAGAGAAGTGTCACACAGCGGGAGCCTCCCATGGATGCGGCGCGGCCCAAGAACGAAGCGGGGAAGAAGACGCCTCGGAGGAAGATGCCGGACGAGAAAACTGGAGCAAGAAGCAGAGGATCGGAGGAAGAACCAGAGGAAGAAGAAGATGGAGGAAGAGACCGAAGGAAGAAGGAAGGAAGAAGGAAGAAGACCGAAGAAGATGGAAAGAAGACTTTAAATAAAGGAATTGTCAAAAACTGTCTCTTGTTATTTTTAACATTTTTGACACTTTTTTGTGAAATGGTAGGGGTACTTTTGTACTCCATTACCATTTCACACGGGGGGCGGGATCTGGGGGTCCCCTTGTTAAAAGGGGCTTCCAGATTCCAATAAGCCCCACACCCGCAGACCCCCACAACCACCGGGCAAGGGTTGTGGGGATAAGGCCCTTGTCCCCATCAACATGGGGACAAGGTGCTTTGGGGGGCTACCCCAAAGCACCCTCCCAATGTTGAGGGCATGTGGCCTGGTATGGTTCAGGGGGGGCACTCTCTCGCTCCCCCTCATTTCCTGCGGCCTGCCAGGTTGTGTGCTCGGATAAAGGTCTGGTATGGATTTTTGGGGGACCCCACGCCATTTTTTTTTATTTTGGCGCGGGGTTCCCCTTAAAATCCATACCAGACCTGAAGAGTCTGGTATGGATTTTGAGGGGGACCCCCATGCCATTTTTTTTTATTTTGGTGCGGGGTTCCCCTTAATATCCATACCAGACCTGAAGGGCCTGGTATGGAATTTCGGGGGACCCCCACGCATTTTTTTTCTTAATTTTGGTTCGGGGTTCCCCTGTGGGGGAATCCCATGCTGTTTTTATCAATGAACTGTTATGTGTATTGCCAGACCGACAATTCATTATAGCCGCGAGTAGTTTTAAATAACTTTTATTCCTTTAGAAATGTCATTTTGCTGTCAGACTGTTCTAAACACGGGAAACATGCGCCACTTTACAGGCATACTATAGACACCCCCCAGGTACAAAATTTTAAGGAATATTACAATTTTAGCATTATTAAAATGACTGCTCCCGAAAAAACAGCCGTTTTTAAAACTTTTTTTTGCATTGATACATGTCCCCTGGGGCAGGACCCAGATCCCCAAACACTTTTTATGACAATAACTTGCATATAAGCCTTTAAAATTAGCACTTTTGATTATTCATGTTCGAGTCCCATAGACTTTAATGGTGTTCGCGTGTTCGAACAAATTTTTTGCCTGTTCGCATGTTCTGGTGCGAATCAAACAGGGGGGTGTTCGGCTCATCCCTAATGGTGACTTTCGGGTATGAAGATTTTATCATTATGCCATAGTAGGCCATCTTTTGTAAGTAACTTTGTTTCCAGAAAGGGAGGAACATTGATGGAAGCCTGTTTGACCCAGGCAAGTAAATCTTCCTGCACCAGAAGAAAATTTTCCATGGGTAGAATGGTGTCCGGGGATGCAGTTGTTCTAAAGTCGCTGAACATACAGGACAAGGCATCTGGTTTTGTGTTTTTTGAGCCGGGCCGGTATGTAACATGCAAGAAGAATCGAGAAAAGAATAATACCCACCTGACTTGACGTGATTTAATCGTTTTGCAGTTCTCAAGTATTTCAGGTTTTTGTGATCTGTGTATACTAGAATTGGATGAGCTGCCCCTTCCAGCAGGTAGCGCCATTCTTCCAATGCAGCTTTAATTGCTAAAAGTTCCCGGTCCTCGACATCATAGTGCCAGACAGACAGACAACTTACGGGAAAAGAAGGCAATGGGAAACAGGAGAGACTTGGGTCCTTGGCGTTGCGAGAGCACTGCACTGGCAGCAACTTCAGAAGCGTCAACCTCCAAGATAAACGGTAAGGCAGGGTCAGGGTGTTTTAATACAGAGGCAGAGGTAAACAGTTTATTAAGAGAGTCAAAGGCTGCCTGGGCTTCAGGAGTCCAGTGGAAATGTATTCCCTGCTTGGTTAGCTGAGTGATAGGGGAAATAATAGCTGAAAAGCCTTTAATGAATTTCCGATAAAAGTTTGCAAATCTAACGAACCGCTGAATCCCCTTTTTATCTGTAGGAGCAGGCCTTTCCAAAATAGCAGAGATTTTAATGCCTTTGATGGAAATATTCAGCCTAAAACGCATTTAACATGTTTGTGATGACTGTCAATGGAGGAGGAGAAAATTAGAATGTCGTCCAGGTAAATGATAACAAACAAGTCCAGGTAATCTCGAAAGATATCATTGATAAAATGCTGGAAGGTGGCAGGGGCGTTGCAAAGTCCGAAAGGCATCACCAGGTACTCAAAATGTCCGAATCGAGTGCGAAATGTCGTTTTCCACTCATCACTTTCCATGATGCGTACCAAATTATAGGCACCTCGAAGGTCAAGTTTAGTAAAAATAGTTGCAGCCCCCAGTCTCTGGAAAAGTTTGTGTACTAATAGGAGAGGATAGCGATTCTTTATGGTAATTTTATTGAGTTTGCGGTAATTGATACAGGGTCAAAGTGTATGGTCTTATTTCTCCACGAAAAATATGCCAGCTCCTGCCGGAGATGTTGATGGATGGATAAAACCTTTTCTCAGGTTATCGATGTACTCCTTGAGTGTACCCAGCTCTTGTTCGGTGAGAGGGAAGATTCTCCTGAAATGTACCTCAGCCCCAAGGAGGAGCTCAATAGGGCAGTCATACACTTGGTGAGGAGGGAGTGTCTCTGTACCTTTTTTGCTAAACACATCCAGGAATTCGTGGAATACCTCCGGGACTGACTGTCGGATCTCAGAGTCCAGACATGGTAATGAAGAAGAATTATTGGAAACTTCCTGAAGACAATGTTGGTGGCAGTAAGGAGAAGGAAAGGTAACCTCTCTAGTGGCCCAATTTATGTGAGGGTTGTGGGCCCGCAGCCAGGGCATGCCGAGAATGACAGGAAACAGGGGTGATGTGATGATGTCAAGACGTAAATGCTCTTGATGGTGGCTGGTAATGGTAGCTGGCAGAGGGGTTGTCTCCTGAGTGACAGGTCCTAATTTGATAGCTGACCCATCAGCAAGATGAACAAGAAGTCCTTGGGTCTTGGGTAACAGAGGAATTGAGTGTCTGGCTGCAAAAGTAGAATCCATGAAACAACTGCATGCTCCCGAATCAATAATAGCACCTGGATGTTCTTTCCGGACAGCTGAAATAGAACAGGAAGAGCGAGGTGAGAAGAGGCATTAATCGCAGCAGGAGTTTGATCAGTAGAATTCAAGAAAGACTTACCGAGCTTAGCCGGGCAGCTTCTCACATAGTGCCCAGGTTCCCCGCAGTACATACACAGATTATTCAGGCGGCTCCGTTGACGCTCCTCTCCTGTGAGAGTGGGACGAAGCATTCCCAATTGCATCAGCTCAGATGTGTCAGGAGTTGGTGCTGATTGCACTGGAGGGACTGGATGAGAGGAGCTGGAGAGCCTTGGTAACATCCAGGTAGGACAGGGTTGACTCATATTTCTTTCGGACCTGCGTTCTCGCAGACGTCTGTCAATTTGTATGGACAAGTTGATAAGTGTATCCAGGGTCTGTGGAACTCCCACCCTAGCCAGTTCATCCTTGAGAGGATCTGACAGTCCCATGCGAAACTGGTAGTGAAGGGCTGCTTCGTTCCAGTTGGTGTCAAAGCTCCATCGCCTGAACTCAGCAACATAATCCTCTGCGGCTCTGTGACCTTGCTGCAATGAATGAAGTGCGGCCTCCGCAGTGGCAGACAGCTGTGGATCCACGTAAAGTTGTGCCATGGCGTCCAGAAATGTGGTCAGATTAGTCAGGATCGCAACTTTTTGCTCCAGTAATCGGTCTGCCCAGGACTGAGGTTCATTTTGTAACAGGGAGATCACAAAGACCACTTCGGTGGTCTCTAGTGAGAAAGTGCGTGGCTGCAGGGCGAAGAAAAGCTTGCAAGAGTTACGGAAGGCCCTGAATTTGCGACAATCTCCTGAGAATTTTTCAGGTGTGGGTACACAAGTCTCCGGGGGTAACATCACTACTGCAGGTGGAGCAGAGTTGCTGGCTGAGGTATGAGAAGTCACTTGTGATGCAGCAGGGGATGAGAGCGCCTGCACACGCTCTTCCAGGCGGGTGTAGCCTTCCTGAAAACTCTTGACAGCCTGTGTCAGGCCTGTTAGATGTAAACACGGTTCATCCATAGGAGAGGCTCCATGCACAGGCTCAGACATGACTGTCTGATACTGTGACGTACCTGGTCATTGAGCCCGATATGCAGAGGGGGCCTCTCTTATGTTCCTGATTCGTGGCCCCTGATAGAATGCAGGAAGCACAGGAGTACAGTACAGGACAGCACGAGTGCCTGGCAGGATCAACAGCTGGATGGCTGGTCTAGAGCTCCGGATGATGCTGAGACAACTGGAACAGCAGGTGGGATGCAGCAGACAGGAAGCTGAAGCAGGCAAGGCAGAAAGGCACTCACAGGATGCAGGAAGATGGTTCCAGGGATTGGAACTTAGGAGGGTCAGACAGGCCGGGTCATACACAGGCGAGCAGAACTGGTGTAGATACAGGAGGCTAAAGGAGAGTGAACAGAGCAAGCCGGATCAAGAACAGGCTGGTATGGATAAGCCAAGGGATCAGACAAGAGCAAGGTCATAGTCAGGCCAGGGTCAGGTGCAGGCGGATGGCAGAGAGTGGTCACAAGGTAAGCCGGATGTCACAGGAACGGATCACGAAAACACAGATATCTCTCAGGGAACGCTGTAGATCAGACAGCAGGGTCCTCTTGTCACAGTAAGGTTTAAATAGCGTGCCTGGCGCCGGCAATCGCTCACTCGCGCACACCCCTGCGCGTGCTCGTGCATGCGCACAGGCACGTATTCGCGCATGCACATACACACAGGCACCCACAAGCGCACACCCACTGTGTGGTACTATGAGTCCCAGCAAGCCTTTCCTGACATTATGTGGGCCGAATGCCTCACTATGTAGATTTAGGTGGGAGAGAGATCATTTCCAGCAGGATACGACTGGAAATTCGAAATTTGGAAATTTGAAAATTTGAAATTCGGAAATTTGAAAATTCGGGAATTCAAAATTTGGAAATTCGGAATTTAAAAAATTCGGAAAATCGAAATTCAAAAATTCAAAATTTGAAAATTCGGAAATTCGAAATTTGGAAATTCGGAAATTCGAAATTTAAAAATTTGGAAATTTAAAAATTCGGAAATTCGGAAATTCGAAATTCGGAAATTTGAAAATTCGAAAATTCAAAACTGGGAAGGAATATATTATAGATGAATTCATATCATGCAATACGGAGCGGGTAGTATACCTCTTAGAGTGCCCTTGTAAAATTAAATATGTAGGTAGAACTAAAAGACTGTTATGGAAACTGCTAAGGGAACACACACAGAATATAAAAAATGGTTTCTCAAAGCATAGCCTGTCTAGGCACTATACTCAATATCACAATAAAGATCCGTCTACACTTATGCCCCGTACACACGGTCGGATTTTCCGATGGAAAATGTCCGATCGGAGCGTGTTGTCGGACATTCCAACCATGTGTGGGCTCCATCGGACATTTTCCATTGGATTTTCTGACACACAAAGTTTGAGAGCAGGCTATAAAATTTTCCGACAATAAAATCCGATCCCGTCAATTCCGACCGTGTGTGGCCAGTTCCGACGCACAAAGTGCCACGCATGCTCAGTAAAATTCCGAGGCGGAACAGCTCGGTCTGGTAAAATTAGCGTTCGCAATGGATACAGCACTTTAGTCACGCTGCAATGTAAAAAATGGTTTAATACAGCGCACTCTCTTCTTCTTTATAATTTGAGAAGAATGAAGTCGTTTTGCTGCTCATATTCACACAGACTTCTCACAGACTTCTTTCTTTATTATTTATCGGGATTCCCTCAATATATTTTGATTTGTCACATCTGACAAAATTATTTTTGTGTTGTTTTCTTTTTTTTTTTTTTTTTTTTTTTAAAGGCTGTTTTTTATTTTTTTTGGGGGGGGGGGTTGTATTTTTTTCAAGGCTGATCTTTGTTTTATTTTTTGGTTAGTTTTACTCCCTAATATTTTTGTGTGTGTTTTGTGTGTCAAGTTACCACAACACCATTGATATCTTATATTATTTCATCTCAAGAAGGTTGCTTGGTGTTGGTGTCCCTTGTTAATTTCACATAGTATTTTTTAAATGTACCTGCCTCCTCACAAACCAAGTGTCCTTTTTTAAGGAAAACACACATAGGCAAGTAGAATTGAAACAAAAAATCCTTTATTAAGGGCTCAGAACCAAACAAAGAGGGAGGCAACACTGGAGAAACGGCAGAAATTGGCGAAGCCTTGGACCCCCAGGGCACACATCAATTATTTAACATCAAAATCGGTGGCCTGAGGAGTCCTTATCTAAGGGAGTGCAGTCTGTTCCAGAAGTCCCAGAGATCATGAAAGCGGCAGATGACATTTGTGTCCCCAGGCTGTGGTACTACAAGAGGCAGCATCTTTTGCCAGACCAGACTAGACCTAGGGTCATCACTTTCTGGTCTTCTTTCCACGCTTCCTTCCCGGCTGTGGCTCTGGTGTTGGAGATGTGGCAGGAGGAGGAGTAGGACCTGGAGGATGAGGAGGAGTAGTAGGACCTGGAGGAGGAGGAGGACTATGTGTGAGGTCACAAATGTGGGTAGCACATGTTATTTGGCCCCTCAACCCCTTATTGAGAGCTTCCAAAATTAAGGACTCACACAGGAGTCGTTGGCCCTCCTCCATCTACAGCATTTTGCAGGCAGTTATGCAAGCAAAGTCCTCCTCCACAGTGTGGGGGGTTCTCAGGGCCTCTGTAGCCTTCCAAAAGAGGCCTATGGCAGCCTCCTCCAGGTTACTCATCTTCCTGCCACTTTGTCTTTGAAGGTGTAGGGGAGGGACCTGGATATCAGGCAGCCTGCTTAGCCCAGCCACCTCCTGGCTGAGACTTCCCTGTGTATGAAAAAGGAACATGGTTTTAGTTTTTGCATCATCAATCACAATCATAAATTAGTACTCCAAACTAACATGTAGTTAACATTATTGATTGGACAAGCAGAAATATTTAGAGGAATGCTATACCTGGCTCAAGCTGGGCTCCTCCACATGTTGCTGCCTGGAAGGCCCAGGTTGGGCGTCAGAAGCCTCAGCTGGGGGGGAAGGAAGCCTGGAAGGAAGACTGGAGAGTAATGACCAGGGTTCAGCCTGACCTGACAGAAAATGCAGTCTGTCATAGTACCACAGCCTGGGGACATAAATGTCATCTGCAGCTCCTGATCTCTGGGAATCCTGGACCTTCTTGTGCTCCCTTAGATAAGTGCTCCTCAGGCCACCAATTAGGATCTTCAAATAGGTGATGTCTGCCGTGGAGATCACCGTCTTCACAAATTCCAGCAATTGATCCAGTGCTGCCTTCCTCTTTGTTTGGTTCTTATATTCAGGGTGGTTTATCTCCCATAGACAAGGCAGCTCCCTGAACATATCAAAGAAGATTGCCATAAAGTCGTTATCTTTCAAGATATCCATTTTCACTGCAAGACACAACACAAGACAAACCCTAATGTCAGGCAAAACTCTCCTAATCTTGTTACAATATAGGCCTCAATCTAGAAGCAGTATAGGCCCAAGTTTAGATCTTACCTTCGTTATCACGATCAGCGCCTCCGATACTCCTTCCTCCGCTCACAGATCGTACGTACTACGCACGCGTGTTACGCTTTATACACACTGCGCATGCGTGTAACTTCGCCCACCCCTGACATTCTTTCTAGTCTATTCCCCGCCCCTTTTCGTTCAGCGCAGTGGGGGAAGAGCACATGGCGGAGTCAGAGCAGGTGCATGCTAATTATAGCAACGAGGAGGAGGGGGAGGAAAGCCCGGAGCCAGAAACGTCTGGATCCAGAAGGAGAAGATTTAAGGCATCAAATATGTTCCTTGGGGAGATGTTGGAGATGGTCGACGTCCTGAAGAGGGCCGACTATGATGGAAAGTATGGACCTTACCTCAACCCCAATGTCCAAAAGGCCAAGATAATGGCGAAAGTGGTCAAAAGTCTGCACCGGAATTTTGGGGTACGTCGATCGAAAGATCAGCTCAGGAAGCGATGGTCGGACCTGAAATTAAGAGAGCATGAGCAGTACCGAAAGATCCGGAGAGTGCTGTTAAAAAAGTAAGTAGTTGTCCTGTGTTCCTATTCTTTTTGTGTTTATTACGTTTGTGCTGCTCCATGTGCTTTTCTTAACTGTTGTACAGTTTAAAATGTCAACTTTCATGTTCATGGGCACGTTATTCGTTCGTATCCAACATTTTTCTTTCGGCCTATAAAACACCACTGTTTTGGCCATATGCATTTGCCCACATTTTTTAGGGCCTACTTGTATGAAAATAATTTGGTTGTGTAGATGGGTTTGTTACTAGAATGAAATGCAAACTCGATTCTGTGTAAAGAGAGGAAACTCAGCAGCAGTTTTCACATCTGGACACTGGAGCACTAGTGTGGGACACAAGAACACCCTTTTTATTAGGGGGCCCACACAGGTGCTCCAGTGTATACTATAGGGGTGTCTCCATCTGTGAAGCTTGCATAAAACAGGTAAAGTATTGAAGCTTGACAAAGGACACTCAAAATTCTACATCTTGGAACTCTCCCAAAACAGACAATTGTACCCCACTTCCAAGCAATGTTTCATATTTATATTTCTGCCATCAAATATCTGTGTGCTAAGTATACCTTTTTTTTTTACATAGGGGAGAAAAGACTCGGAGGACACCCCTCATCTGAGGAGACCACAGACCCCCCACCTCTGGAAGAAGGGGAAATCCCCCAAAGGCAAGAAGAGCAGGAGGAGGAAGAAGACGTGGTGGAACTAGTCACCACAACAGGTGAGTGTCTGCGACCACAGGCTCAGGTAAGAGATGGATGCCGGCATATTTATAATACATGGTTTTTTTTTTGGTTTCTATCTTTTTAGGTGATCGTGATGTTGTGGATCCAGGGCATTTCACCTCGGAAAGTGCACAGATCCTGATTGGGGAGATCATGGGGTGTAATGTTGTATTGGAAAATATCAAGAAAAACATCAATGAAGTTATTCAAAAAAATAATAACATCATTGATGTTTTGGGAAGGGTTTAAAACCCCACCAAATCCCTTTCTTTTATGGTGTGCTACAATTTTTAAATTTTTTGTAGAATTGTAGAAAAGCCAAATTTTGAAGAGGCACACAGTGTGTCAACATGTGCTATCTGCCATCACGGGAGATCAATGGACGTGTTTTGGGGGTGCAACCCCTTCCTCAATAATAAAGTAGCTGAGAGGAAGGGGTTGCTCCCCCAAAACACGTCCCTTGATCCCCCGTGATGGCAGCTAGCACATGTTGACATTCGTAAATTGGTGTGCATCTTCAAAATTTGGCTTTTCCTGGGGTGACTTCACCCCATCTGAACGCAATATCAAACACAGTTCCTAAATACTCATGTCTGATATTGCCTTCAATTTCTACCAAATGTGAACTTTGTAAGTTCAAGATTTGTGTCTTTCTTGTTGGTTTGAAACATGCCTGTTTTATCTTAAATGGACATTTCTACTTTTTCTAATGCCACCCCAAAAATTGTTATACAACAAACATGTTGGTTTGTTTTAAAAACCTTTTCTAAATGCACATGTGATTGTGCAGGTATTAAAAAGATTGTTAATCAAGAATGTGTGGATAATTGTCTCAACGCTACAACACTTTTGTGGTGCTCTAATTGGTGTTTTCTGTGACAATGGGTGTTATTTCCTAAGGGCAAATCCACTTTGCACTACAAGTGCAGTTTCAAGTGCAGTAAATGCAAGTGCAGTAAATAACACCCAACAGTGCTTTGTAAGGTTACACAATCACGCCATTTTCAGGACTCCACACATTTCTGTCAGGGTCAGCTAAAACAAACACAAGCAGTAAATGTCACCAAAGGTTTGCTTAATGTTTTTTTTTATTTGATAAAGTATTCACACATTGTCTGGCATATTGATAGCCCCCCTACCTGCAAAGAATACCAGGTATCTTAGCCGGACATCACGGGCATTCAGGGAGGGCAAGCCAGGACGGCCACTTTCAAGCGCCGTCAGGGTCGGTTCATTTTGAATTCCGGCTTCAGGCCCAACTGAGCCAGCATAGTTGGCAGAATGTTGCCGTAAAAAGTTGTGTAGAACACAGCACGCCAGGATAATGTGATTCAGTTTATACTCCGCCATATGTATGGGTGTAAGAAATAGGCAGAACTGGCTGGCCATGATTCCAAACGTGTTTTCCACCACTCTTCTGGCTCTGGCCAGCTGGTAATTAAAAACCCTCTGGTCCGGGGTGAGGGTCCTCATCTTGAATGGCCGCATAAGATGGTCCCCCAGAGCAAAGGCTTCATCTGCAATGAAGACGAATGGGAGTTCTTCCACATTGTCTTCTGGAGGTGGCAAGTCCAAGCTGCCATTCTGGAGACACCTGTAGAACTCAGTCTGGGCAATGACTCCACCATCGGACATCCGGCCATTCTTCCCCACGTCCACATACAGGAACTCATTAGTAGCCGACACCACCGCAACATCACCCCCGCAACATCACAATACTATTGAACCCCTTATAATTATAATAGTACGACCCCGAGTTGGGTGGTGGGATGATGTGGACATGTTTCCCATCAATTGCCCCTCCGCATTTAGGAAAGTCCCACCGCTGGGCAAAGTGGGAGGCCGCAGTCTGCCATTCCTGTGGCGTGGAAGGAAACTGTTGAGGAAAACAAAAAAAAAATTAGGCTTTTTGCACATAAACATGGAAAGCAGATTAGACACAAACATTCTTGGCCAACATCAAGATAACATTGATTTATGGGAATTTTTAAAGACGAAAGTATAAGGTACACCTATCGTATTCCCCCTCCCCCCCCATCATGGGCCATTTCTAACATTATAGGGGGGAGCTCTTGGACAGGTAACCCTCTCCACTTCATTGAGAGATGAATGCTTAAATAATGTGTATTACTTGGAACAGCCCCTCCTTAGTTACACTATTGGCAGCCCACTGGACAGGTAAGAAGTGTCATAATACAAAGATATAAATACACACTGTACACATTTGAGCACATTTGAACATTCTGCTATTACCTATCAAGATAATAATAGGATACAAAAACTTGAAACAGTACCATTTGAAAGCATACAGGCAGGCCCTTGCACTACATGCTTTGGGGAATTCATCCATAAATCTGAGCACAGAAGAGATGGGTATAGTGTGTATGGGTTTGGTAAAGTCAGCAGATAGATGATTGAGGATAGATAGAGAATTGGTATCAGCTGACTTAGCAGTTGGGGAAAGGAGGGTTCCAAATGATTTGGGGACCCCCCCAAAAAAGCCTCTGACACGCTGCCTGAATTTAAAGCACAAATCACATTTAAAAACATTTTAGGGGGTGTTTGGGGTAAAGCACTACTATGGAGCTGATAAAATACATTGTTAAGTGACTACAAGAGGTGACTATAGGGCCAGGAAACCATGCTGGGGAGGTAAGTGAAGGCAAATAAGTATGAAGGACCAAAAAAAAACATAAAAATCCAGCATGCATGAGGACAAAGCGGACATTCACAGCATATTACAATCATGGTAATTAGGGAATGAGGAAAGAAATACAATATATTAGCAAAACATTATATACAATAAAATGTGATATTAAAGGATAAAAATCTTACCTTATTATACTCCTTCTGCAGGACCTGGATGATGGCAGAACAGGTCTCTGTGATAATGATCCCTAGAGCCTGGGGGGAGATGCCTGTCGAGAACTTCAAGTCCTGCAGGCTTCTCCCCGTTGCCAAGTACCGCAGGGTGGCGACGAGCCTCTGCTCCGGAGTGATGGCTTGCCTCATGCAGGTATCCTGCCTGCTAATATAGGGGGTCAGCAAAGCCAACAAACAGTGAAATACAGGGTCCATCATCCGGAGAAAGTTCCTGAAATCATCAGGATTATTCTCACGGATCTCACGGAGCAAAGGCTTATGACAGAACTGGTCACGCTGCAGCAACCAATTCTTGGTCCATGAACTCCTCCCCACCCTGTTAATGCTAGATTGGATAACCATAATAAAAAGTGAGATACAATGAAACTTGTATACAAAATGTGTAAAAAAATTGAAAAATAAAAGGCTATAATGTTCTCTAAATATCAATCATATATACTGGTCAATCATAGTCCATTTTGAAAGGAAGCAGTTCTGATCACCATGTGAGTAATCAATACAGTAGATGATAAGTGAAAGTGTCGATGTGAGAATCCCGCCACCCAGGTAAAATGGAGGCTTACCAAAAAGTTTGAACCCAAAAGAGCATATGCTCTATGGGTCAAACCAGCTTATATTGCCCACCGGCAATGGAGGAAGAGTCTTGGGAGCCGACAATAATTGGGGTCCTGAGAGCCTTCACAGGGGGATCATGTGAACAATCAATACAGTAGATGATAAGTGAAAGTGTGGATGTGAGAATCCCACCACCGAGTTGAAATGGAGGCTTACCAAAAAGTTTGAACCCAAAAGAGCGTATGCTCTATGGGTCAAACCAGCTTTTATTGCCCACCGGCAATGGAGGAAGAGTCTTGGGAGCCAGACACCCTGAAGACAACACTGACAGCCCAAGATCCCCCTGTGAAGGCTCTCAGGACCCCAATTATTGTCGGCTCCCAAGACTCCTTCTCCATTGCCGGTGGGGCAATATAAGCTGGTTTGACCCATAGAGCATACGCTCTTTTGGGTTCAAACTTTTTGGTAAGCCTCCATTTCAACTCGGTGGTGGGATTCTCACATCCACACTTTCACTTATCATCTAATGTATTGATTGTTCACATGATCCCCCTGTGAAGGCTCTCAGGACCCAAATTATTGTCGGCTCCCAAGACTCTTCCTCTATTGCTGGCGGGCAATATAAGCTAGTTTGACCCACAGAGCATATGCTCTTTTGGGTTCAAACTTTTTGGTAAGCCTCCATTTTACCTGGGTGGCGGGATTCTCACATCGACACTTTCACTTATCATCTACTGTATTGATTACTCACATGGTGATCAGAACTGCTTCATTTCAAAATGGACTGATTGACCAGTATATATGATTGATATTCAGAGAACATTATAGACTTTTATTTTTCAATTTTTTTACACATTTTATATACAAGTTTCATTGTATCTCACTTTTTATTATGGTTATCTAATTTAGCATTATAGCGCTACACTTTGTTACACCTATTGTTCAATTTCACCACTAGATGTCCGTGATTTGAGAGAGTGGTTATAACCTTGTCATTGACCATCTATACCATTAGATGTCCTCCGTTATTGAGAGCAGATTTTGTAGATGTTATATGAGTTAGTTACCATTAGATGTCTCTAAAGGACTGTGATATTTAGGATATTTTAATCGATTTTTTTAACATAGATTTTATTGAGGAGAATTACATTACAGGATATGGCAAAAAGAAATTAAATACACCTTTTTTGTTACATGTAATAGTAGACATGAATCAGAATGGACCAATTAGTCTAGGTATTATGTCCATAGGTGGATTGCATAGCACATTCTATGATGAAAGACAACATATGAAAGACAACATATGAGAAGAGGGACGCTCATGCAGAGATAACTGGATGGATCTTCTGTAACACCAATTATACTGCTTATTGACACCAGGACAGTGAAAGATAGAAATCAGTAGGAAGTCAGAACCGAGCAGGGTATGCTTGAGGGGGGTTGAGATACCTGGGGGGTGTGTCCATCATTGTAGTAGGAGGATTTCGAAAGCCCTCCAGACAAGCGTTAATTGCCAAGGGTGTCCACTGTCCCCGGAGTTTGTTGACCAGCCCCATAGTATGAGAAAGATGTTCCAAAGTTATCCCGTTCTTCTGGAAATAATGTTGATTCCATGAAGGCTTGCCATCTGGAGTAGAGACGGTTTCTGGAGTTGGCGTGATTAAAATCGGTATTTAGTTTGTCCTTATGTAGCAGGTGTAGGAGTTCACTTTTGATCTGTGAGATCTTTGGCTGGCAGGGGGAAGTCCAGTTCTTTAGAATAGACCTTCTAGCGACTAGGAGGCATATCAGGATCCAGTCTTTGTGTGGGATGCAGGCGTTGGGAGACCATGTTAGCAATTGTCTGTCCCAATATCTAAAAATAAGAAGTAGTGGGTCATTTGGTAGCTTCAGCAAGGTTATACTATATATGTATGACAAAACTTGTTCCCAGAAGGTAGAGATATATGTGCATGACCAAAAGCGATGGGTTAGTGTCACGTACCTTACAGCGGATCCCGAAATGATGAGGGTGGCCTCTTGCACGGTTCTGGTCCAAGCACCCCTGGCGGTGGGAACAGGGAGTGCGAGGGCAACGAAAGGGTGCAGGTGCCTGCAGGCAGGAGGCTGGAACTCGGAGATATAGGAACCTTTGCTGAGGAGATGTGGAAACTGATCACCAAACTTGTTCAGCGGGAGTTAGATCAGGATCAACTGCAGAATCAGGAACAGGCAGGAGTCGGCAACAGGCTGGCAGCAGGGTACCAAGTCAGAAGGCAAAACCGTAGTCAGGAACAGGCAGGGGTTGGCAATAGATGGGCAGCAGGGTACAGAATCAGGAGGCAGAGCCGTAATCATAAGTTCAAGCCAAGGTCAGTATTGCAGGTAGAGGCAGGTTCAGCAGGCAGGGGAGATCCAAGAGAATGGTCAGAAGATAGCCGGGTTTTCAGGAACAAGGTCAATCAGGCAGAGTAACAACAGGAACACAGGAACAAGCTGAAGACAATCCAGCACTGATGCTAGGCAGATTCTCTGTTTATATAGGGTACTGTGTGCCAGGATTCACACCAGCGTACGTGCGTACGCGCATGTGCATTAGCAACTTAGCAGATTGGCACATGCGCGTTAGCACATTAGCACCTTGGCACATTGGCGCAAGCGTGTTAGCGCATTAGCGCTTTGGCACTCACAGGCGCGCGTTAACGCTTTCGCATAGAGGTGCCATTGTGCATGCCCACCCTGGATCTCATTTGTCTCTGGCTATGGTTCCGTGCATGCACATTGGCATTAGCAGAACGAGGATTGGCAGCTGCTGCATGGAGACAGGTGCTTGCTGTGTGAGTTCTCTGACAGTTAGTGAGGGTTTGGGTTGATGGCATAGCGGGCAGGTAGCACAACCTGGGCTATTTTTATCATGGAGAAAAGTGATATAGGCACGGTGGAGGATCTTCAGTTGGGTCTCTCTCCAAGATTCCTTGGGAATCAATTTTAGGGTGTTGTTATAACCTTGTAGAATTTTTTCCACAATGTCGGTGTCGTGAAAGTCTCTGCCCCAGTTTGCCTTTATGTTTCCAGATGAGGAATGACTTGTGCTCCATCCCCTGTGGGAAATTTGTATTGTCCTGGATTGGGAGATGTCTAGACAGGTAAAGTGAGAGCTTTAGGCTCTTTCTAGCTTCTCTACAGGCTATAGCAGTGTACCCTAAAAGGAGGTTTTGTTGTAAAGCTGAGGGAATAGATTTCCACTTCCCATCGGGGTCTGGTGCTTTTGATGGTGCTATGTTGCAGATCGCTAAAGAGATTTCGGATAGGGAAATGGGTGCATTTGGGGCCTCCAGTTGGGAAGAGGTGACCGTTGGTAGTGTTAGTTTGTCAAGAAAGGATTGGGCAATCTTTTTATCTATGGGGTCGGGAGCATACAGTGACGTGTAATATTGTAGCATAGCTTTGTTAATCTCCTGGTGTGAGCTTTTAATGGATCCTGATGCATCTCATAGGGAAGTGATATGAGTGGGTCGGAAAGGGCCTTTACAAAGTCTAGCCAGCAATTTACCGGCTTTGTTGCCGAATTTATGTAGTGTAGTGTCCATATGGGCTCTTTTCGTCTGTTCTAGGGTGTCTGCCCAAGAGTCAAAGGATCTTTTCATGGCCTGCCATTCAGCTCTATTTTTGGGCGAATCCATGGTATACAGTGAGCGTTGTGCCAGATGGAGTCTGGAGCTAGCTGTCTTGTAGTGTGCTAGGGTGTGTTTTTTATAGGAAGTGGCATTAGAAATAATCCGCCCTCGGAGGAAGGCTTTGCAAGCATCCCAAAAAAGGTTTTTTGCTGTTTGCATGTGACGAGTTAGCTGTGGAAAATTCTTTCCATGCTTCATCCATGTATTATTGGAATTCGGAGTGCTTATGCAAAAAGGGGGGGAAGCGCCATATTCTGGGATTAGGATGTATATTAGGGTTGTCCAAAGTCGCTGATATTGGGGCGTGATCAGATATGGATATGTCGTGGATGTCCGCTTCGGAAATAATTGGGACAAGGTTGTCAGTACAGAAGAGGTAATCGATTCTAGTGAATATGTTATGTGGGTTGGAATAGAAGGTGAATTCCCTGTCAGCTGGGTGGAAGAGTCGCCAAATGTCGTGGAAGTGGAGTGAGTCCATCGTGGATGCTAATTGGGATATGTCAGATGTCACGGGTGTTTCGCGGTGGCGTCTGGGTGAAGGTCTGTCATCTGTCGGGTGCATGGTTGTGTTGAAGTCGCCCCCAACTACATGTGGGATGTGTGGGATTTGCAGCATTCTAGTGGAGAGCTCGCTAAAGAATTGTTTGCCGGGATTGTTAGGCGCATAGATAGTGATTAGTGATCGTAAAATCCCTGTTTCCTACAGGGATATGTGCCGTGAGAAAGCAGCCTTGATCATCGGGGTCTACAGAAACAACTTCGCAGGGGAGATTTTTATGGATCAGGATAATGACCCCTGTTTTGCGTCCATCTGCATCGGAACCCAGGAATGTGCCTACCCAGAGCTTCCTCATACAATGAAAATCTGGGGACGACAGGTGGGTTTCCTGGAGTAGGGCAATGTCAGTTTTGAGCCTTTAAAGGTGGTGCAGGATTTTGAGTCTCTTGTTGGGGGATTTAAGCCCTTTCACATTCCATGAGGTGCCTTTCATGGGGGAGGAATGTGTGGAGGGGTTTGGGCTGGTATGGATGTCACAGTGGGTTTTGACTTGTAAGGAGGAGCTGGTACTCTAATGATTGACAAAGTGCCTGTTGGGTGGAAGAGTATTGGTGTCCTAGCGTCTGGTGGTGGATAGGTAGTGTGAAAGAGGGGTAGGAGGGATAAGAGGGCATTTGGAGGTGTACAAAAGGGAATCAAACAATATACAAAACATTGAGTGGACTTCACTTTTTTCCACATGGAGTCACCGAATAAGCCAGCTCCCAGTACTGACCCAAGTGTTTTGGTGGACGGTCGCCCTATAGGAGCAGTAACATCTCTCACAGCACTACTCGGGTTGTAGATAAAGGAGGGAGGTGACTGTATGCAGTAGGTCCATAGGAGGCACTTAAAGTATCAGATAGACTAAAGGTTGTTAAGAGCGGGTATAGAACAAACAACAGCAAGAATAACATCAGAACCTACCAATGTAGGCTGTAACAATAGATACCAATAAGGTAAGTGGAGCTCATACTTGGGTGACTAAAGAGAGCGCTCCTAGGCGCCCGTGTGGTGGTTAGGCAGGTATATACGGTTACCAAGTCAATGTGGAGTAGAACGGTGGTCAGGACCTGAGGGTCTGAAGTGTTTTGGAGAGTCCTTCCTAGGGCTTCTTCGATCCAATGGGTAGTTGTTTGTTGCAAGAAAAAAAAAGAGAAAAAAACTGCGTTAAGAAATAAGTGATAAAATAAAAATAATAAACGTGAGCAAATACTCATAAAAGCAGCAATTCAAAAAATATATGACACACATATAACAAATCAAATAGAAAACACCTGAATCACGCTAATAAATAACCATAAAGATTATTATATAATCTGTTGTGAAAATGATGCATCCCGAACTGATTTGGTGAGATGAATACATTGAAAAAATAACAGTATATATCTCTGTGATCACTAATAATGGTACCTAAAACCAAATTGTATCACATTTAAAGGACAAATAATAAAAAAGTCTCTCAATAGATTGTGAATAGCCCACCCGTGCAAAAACAAAAATATATAATAATATAAAAATATATATATTTTTTTAGGAGAATCTTCAGCTGTTATGTGGGGGTGGAAAGAGGACACCACTGCAGTACTTTTACTTGCCGATCCTGCTGTTATTTCTCATTTTCCTTTGACCAACCAAGCCAGCCTTGATGTAAAGGTTTTCACTGCAGTGGTGTCCTCTTTCCACCCCCAGTCTGTTGACCGTATAGCAGAAGACAGGTGAGCCGCAGCAGTCCAGCACGGGAGATACACTTACCACTACAGCTGACATGCCTTCTATGATCCTCTGTAATGGGGGATCCTCTATGTCTGGTAAGAAGTAACCCCTTCTTTACTGGTGGTGGACCATTATCTTTCGTCACATAACAGCTGAAGATTCTCCTATTTATTTTTATTTATAACTGTGTGGGAACATATTTTGTGTTGGGAGCTACTTACTATTATTATTAGATATTGGTTTGCGCATTAGTATATTCTTTTATCGAAGGTAATAACACGTCACAGAATGTACCCTCGTGACTAACAGAAGCCAGTTTTATAAATAAACTTAACACAAATAAGTCAGCAGGACCAGATGGCTTACACCCAGGGGTCCTTAAAGAGGAGTTCCGCCCCCCCCACGGAAAAATAAAAAGTCAGCACCTACAAATACTGTAGCTGTTGACTTTTAATATTAGGACACTTACCTGTCCAGGGTTCCCACGATGTTGACACCCGAAGCCGGTTTTCGGGTCGGCTCTCGGGTGCTGCCACCGCCATTCAAAGTAAGGGAAACCGTCAGTGTTCCCCACTGTACATGGGTGAAGTGTGCTGCACTTTCTAATTGGCCCAGTGGTGGAGGAAGGAGGAGGGGTCCAAACTTCTGAGGGACGGTGCCTCATCGCAGTCTCCCAGAAGTGGGGAAGGATACCTGTCAAAAACAGGCACCTGTTCCCCCCTCCCCCCTGAAAGGTGCCAAATGTGGCACCGGAGGGGGGGGAGCATATAAGTGGAAGTTGCACTTTTAGGTGGAACTCCGCTTTAAGGAACTCAGTCAGGTGATAGCTAGGCCATTGTTCCTAATTTTTTTGGACAGCTTACTGATTGTAATGGATACCAGCTGATTAGAGAAATACCAATGTGGTACCAATATTTAAAAAATGGCCGAGATATATCCTTGGAAACTACAGGCCAGTCAGCCTAACATCAATAGTCTGTAAGCTATTAGAGGGGATGATAAGGGATTATACAGTATCCAAGATTTTAGTAATGAAAACAGTATCATTAGTAGTAATCAGCATGGATTCATGAAGGATCATTCTTGCCAGATCTATTAACATTCCATGAAGGAAGTGAGTTTCCATCTAGATAAAGGAAGGCCTGTGGATGTGGTGTATCTGGATTTTGCAAAGGCATTTGATACAGTTCCGCACAAATGTTCACTTTACAAATTCAGCTCTTTTGGCATGGACCATAGGGTACGTGGATTGAAAACTGTCTACAGGGGCGAGTCCAAAGGGTTTGTAATAAATACGAGTACTCCAAATGGTCCGGTGTGGTAAGTGGTGTGACCAATCCTGTTAAATTTTTTCATAAATGATATAGAGGATGGGATAAATAGCTCAATCCCAGTATTTGCGGATGATACAAAGCTAAGCAGGGCAATAATAGTGTGTGTTACTCTTGCGCTGTGTCTGTGAGGGGAATTTATAACCAAAACTGCTGCCTTCACTTAAATAGTATATCCATACCTACTAATATAATAAATGATTGAAGATAGTGAGGCGCTGTTAGTTTAAGTAACAGGATTCCTATGTATAAGGTGCAATTCTGTGTTCTTTTTGTGTATATCATATGTGTTCCTGTGTCTTCACAATCAGTATAATGGTTGATCAACCTAATTGATCACTACCATTATATTAACATCAAATCATAAAAAGCTGATACAAGTAAAGTGACTTCAGTGCGTAAACAATCAAAGATCATGTGTGTCAGGTCTAAACACCTGGTGATTATCACAGTACTTAGAAAGTGCTTTGTATTAAAAACAGACAAAATCTATCTTAGAATAGTAGATCAACCCAACTTAATGAATAATGCTTAACACTCAAATTCGTATACTTAAAGTGATTCTAGTGCTTAAAAAGCCAATGTTTCCTTATGTCTCAAACTTGGACACCTATTACCGGTATTTACATAGCAAAAGAAATGTTGCAAGTCCATCAATATATTCCTTATAAAAACAGTCCTTCAAACATTCCATGTGATTGTGCTCTTTCCCTAAACCGATAATTGTGACAGTTCAAGGTATGGGTAACAGTAATTCTTGCTTCCCGTGTCACCTCTGTGCTCTCTAGCCTCTCACCTAGGTATGTTAAAAGTCAGTCTAGAATGTAATCCATGGACAGTGTGTGGTCGCCTCTCGAGTTCCTCTGTGGGAATATCCAATGCTCTACTCTCTCATATGCTCTATTCCTCCGGGGGGTTCCCTCTAGTATCCTCTCAATGGGGGTATATAGAGAAAGGAGAATGTTCTCGTAGTGTAGTACCGTTAAGTATCATTTTATTAAAATAAAATATTGTATTACACTCACGCCGGGGCGTGAGTGAAGGCATACCAGAAGTGACGCCGTTTGTGGATTTTCGCTGCTGTTCAAATTTTTAATGTGAGTGTAATACAATATTTTATTTTAGAGAAGAGAATATTAGCATGCATTAAAATGGGAATTTACTCCAGAGGTAAAATGATAATTCTCCCAATCTACAAGACTCTGGTCCGGCCGCATCTTGAGTATGCCGTCCAGTTCTGGGCACCAGTCCTCAAGATGAATGTAAGACTGGAACTGGAAAGAGTTCAGAGAAGGGCAACTAAGCTAATAAAGTGACTGGAGGTTGTAAAGGAAACATTTTTATTTTTAAAAAATAACAAACTTGCCATACTTACCTGCTCTGTGCAGTGGTTTTGCACAGAGCAGCCTAATCTTCCTCTTTTCGGGTTCCCCGCTGGTGCTCTGGGCCCCTCCCCTTGCCAAGCAAGCCCCTTCCCTCATAGCAAACCCCTTGCTGTGGGGACACCCATGCGTGCTTGCTCCAGAGCTGTCTCTCTGCGTTGATAAGACACAGAGAGCATGGCTCAGCCCTGCCTCTTGATCCCGCCTCACTGGCTGTGATTGACAGCAGCGGGAACCAATGGTTCCTACTGCTGCATCTCAGCCAATCAGGAGGGAGAGAACTGGGAGAGCCTGGGGTCTCGTGCACATTGCTGGATTGAGATCGGGCTTAGGTAAGCATTAGAGGGGGCTGTGGGGGGAGCTGCACACTGAAGGTTTTTTACCTTCATGCACAAAATTCATAAAGGTAAAAAACCTTCAGCCTTTACAACCACTTTAACAATTTCCATGGGTGTACCTACCTTTTAATATGACTGTAGGTATTTGTATACCTACATACAAGTACACATTTTTTCCATGACCTGAAATTATACAGTATATCCCAGCACATTGAGACTAGTGGTTTCACAAAGGATATTCATTATATCTCCTTAGTCAGAACAACATCAGGAAGTTAGCACAGCTGCTGAAAGTGCTTTGCATGTCTGTGATTATAGACTTCCTTTACAATGCTCTGTGTCCCAAAGAAAGTTAGTAATGACAAACTTCCTATTACAAAAAGCACTATGACTGAAGTGGTACATTTCCAGCAAGCAATTTAAACTTCCGGGTGCCATTCTAACAGATCTGAGCATGCCAATATAGAAACATAAAAAAGTGACGACAGAAAAAGACTAAGTAGTCCATCGAGTCTGCTTTTTTTTTTGTTTTGTTTTTTTTTGGGGGGGGGGGCTGTTTTGTTTTTGGGGCGTTGGGGGGGGTTTGGGGGGGTTTCCATCAACTTTGTTGTCTGACTATAGATTTATGTTTATCCCAAGCATGTTTGAAGCTGTTTACTGTTGACTGTTTCACTACCTCTGTTGGTAGTTTATTCCAATCATCAACCACCCTGCCAGTAAAATAATACTTTCTCTGATTAGTTTTGAACTTTCCCCCAGTTAGTTTGAGGTCATGTCACCGTATTCTTGATTTTGGTTTCATATTGAAAAGACTTCCTTCCTGAACATTGAAGTTGTCATTTTTTGTCACAATTTTTTGGACAGTGAATATTATTTCACCTCTAACCTCTAATTGCAGTGGATGGACCAGGAATCTGGTACTCCTGTATGCATGCTGCGAACCCTGCTTTGCAAATATTGGATATGGTGCTATATACAATTTTATTGTGTACAATAAATGTTATGATTTTATGAATCTATTTTGTGGTGTCATTTACTATATGCCCAGAAAAATTCCAGTGCTACAAAAACTCCTATGCTTTATACAGCAGAGATCAGTGGTGCATGTAGTAGTAGAGGTAGGTATTAACAAACTCTTTTTTTTTGCAAGGGACATTTTGTTTCACTTGATATTTTATGCAAATGCCTTCCTGAACCTTATTCTCCCCCTTGATATATTTAAAGGTTTCAATCATGTCTCCCCTTTTCCTTCTTTCCTCCAGACTGTACATATTACATTCCTGAAGCGCTCTCGATATGTTTTATCCCCCAAACCTTTCACCATTTTTGTTACCCGTCTCTGGACTCATTCTATCTTAGCAATATCTTTTTGTAAGTGAGGTCTCCAGAATTGGACACAGTATTCAAAATGAGGTTTCACTAAAGATCTATATAGGGGAATCAGGACCCCCTTCCTCCTGCTGGTGATCCCTCTAGTGATGAATCCTAGAATTCCATTAGCTTTTCCCACTGCCTGGTCACACTGTTTGCTCATTTTGCAATCATCTGAAATAAGCACCCCCAAATCTTTTTCTTCTGTAGTGCTGGCTAACACTGTACCCCCAATGTTGTACTCTTCCAGGGGATTCTTTTTCCCTAGGTGTATTATTTTATATTTAGAAACATTGAACTGCAGTCTCCACTGCTTTGACCAATCTTCCAGCAATGCCAAATCATGTTAAATGTTACAGACACCTCCAGGGATATCAACCCTATTACACACCTTTGTGTCATCAGCAAAAAGTCATACTTTGCCCAACAAACCTTTAGTTATATCACTTACACATAGGTTAAATAAAACCAGACCCAGTACAGAGCCTTGTGGTACACCACTAGTGACTGGTCTCTGTTCTGAGTGAATCCCATTTATAACCACACTCTGGTATCTATTCTTTAGCCAACTGCATATCCACTGAACCAACCAAGGGTTAAGTCCTAGCTTGTACAACTTTTGTATTAGATCATTATGCAGAACTGTATCAAATGCCTTGCTGAAATCAAGATACGCTATGTCCACAGCACCACCCTGGTCCAAAACACTGGTAATATAATCAAAAGATTCAATCAGATTAGTCTGACATGATCTGCCCTCAAAAAAGCCATGCTGCTTTGGGTCCAACACGCTATGTATTTTTAGATGATCAATGATCCTTCTTTTCAGAAGTGATTCCATTAACTTAACTACAATTGACGTTAAACTCACTGGCCTGTAACTGACAGTTTCTACCTTGCTGCCCTTCTTGTGGATAGGTACAGTATTAGCTGTCCGCCAGTCATGAGGAACTTCTCCTGTTAGAAGAGATTGATTAAAAAGATCTGTTAATGGTCCAACAACTATATCTCAAAGTTCTCTTAGAACTCTGGGATGAATACCATCAGGGCCCATTGCTTTATTAAGCTATACCCGAGCCAGCTCCTCTTCTACCTGTCTCCAGAAATCCTAGAAATGAACCGTCATTACTCAAACAAAAATGATTCCCCAACTTGTTATCGTTAATTTATTTCTGAGAAGACTGAACAGAAGTAATTGTTTAAATGGCTTGCTACATCCTGGTCTCCCTCAACATATGTATTGTGCCCAGTTTTCATTTTGGTGATCCCATTGTATTTTTTCCTTTTATCACTAATGTACCTAAAAAATGTTTTATCTACTTTCTTAATAGACTTAGCAATTTCCTCCTCTTTCTGTGCTTTGGCAGTTCTGATAATGTGATTGGCCTCCTTTTGTCTATTTTCATATTCATGTCTGTCAGCTACACTTCCTGTTTCCTTGAATCTTTATATGCTATTTTTTTTCCTTTCCTATCCTACTTACCTCTTTAGTGAACCATGTTGTTTTTTTCTTTTGTTTATTCTTACTAACTTGCCTGACATATAATCTAGTTGCCTCCAGCAGGGTAGACTTTAATAGTGCCCACTGATTATTTTACTCCAACCTTTCAGTTAATTTTTTTAGAAATTTCCCCTTTTAAATTTAAAACTTTTGCTTTTGTATATGATTTTTCAGTTCTTGTTTTAATATCAAACCAAAGGCATTGGTGATCGCTAGAACCCAAATTCTCTCCCACCTCAACATCAGACAGTCGATCCCTATTTGTCAGTACTAGGTCTAGAACAGTGATGGCGAACCTTGTCACCCCAGATGTTTTGGAACTACATTTCCCATGATGCTCATGCGCTCTGCAGTGTAGTTGAGCATCATGGGAAATGTAGTTGCAAAACATCTGGGGTGCCAAGGTTCGCCATCACTGGTCTAGAATATGGGCACCTTGGGTTGTGTTTTTTTTACTAACTGTTTTAGAGAAACCCCATTCAGTGCTTCCATTTCATCCCAGCTCCTGTTTGTAATAGCAGTTTGAGAATTCCAGTTAAAGTCAGGCATGTTGAAGTCACCCATAATGAAATCCTCTCCCTTCATTGCCATTTATGTTATCTTATCAATCAACAAGTTATCATAATCTTCAGTCTGTCCTGGGGGTCTGTATACTACACCAATTCTAAGGGAAGATCCCTCCTTGGTTGGAAGACAGACCCAGAGGGTTTTGAGTATTACATTTGTTTTTTGAATTAATGTTAGTGTTATGCTATATTTGACATATATGGCAACTCTACCTCCCCTCTTCCCTACTCTGTCATTCCTGTATAGTGTGTACCCTGGTACAGTTATTTCACAGTCATTTGAATCATTGAACCACCTCTCTCTAATTGCAACAATTTACTAAGCTTCTTATCTTCTTACCCAGTTGATCTGTAACAGGTAAAGAAGCTCTTTAGTTAAAACCATGGCTGGCAAATCCAGCCTCCAAGCATTGCTTTGGCAGAATTTCCTTCTGAAGGTCATTTGGCAAGAAGCTGGAGCTGATAATCCAAGTCCACGGGGGCAGGTCAAGATTTATATCACAAGACAGGCATTGTGATGAGGAAGAGGCCTAAGTTTAAGCACCAGGCTCAGGACAGATCTAAGCAAGCTCACACATGTAGACCGGGCAGGGAGTTTTGTTCTTCTTGGAGAAACACCCAGTCTTCTTCCTTTTCCAAAATATCCAAAGCTCCACAGTTTTGAAGTTTTGTTCACTCAGACTAGCCAGGTAGGAGTCTAGCTTGCCATCTTCCAGCAGATGTGGGCAGACAATATAAAAAGACATCTGGGTATCGTTTTGCCTACATAAAAGGCACCACATTTACATGTGAATAAGCAGATCACTCCCAGTTTGACAGTTTACAAACTTTTTACCATTGGGCAGGACAACATTTTTTCTAGTATTCATAAATTTGCAATAAGTGCAGTGACCTCATTTAACAGTACCTCATAAAGAATTGGACCTTACCTTTTTTATTTTATTTTCCTGGTTTCCTAGTTGGTCTGGTATCCATGGCGGGCTTTGGCCGCCAGTGGTTGAAGGGCTCTGCATCATGAGGCATCTGCCTCATTCCCCGTTTCCCCATTCCACCTCAGCTTCGGGCAATTACGCATGTCCGGACCATGTGACATCATTACGCAGTGAGTTGTTACATTCGCTGCATGTGCAGCCGGCACTGACTGCCGTTGCCGGCATGTCCCCAGGTATTTGGAGTGGAGGTTTTCTCCTCATTCCCCACATGATGTTGAGGACGTGAGCACATCTGTAGGTGGGTAAATAATGTGGCGGCTCTCACTTGGCTTTCTTTCACTCCTTCCCTGTCTGTTTGAGGGGACACCATGGAAGTGGAAGTTTTTCATCCTCTTCAAAGTACTTGATAGCGATGATTAGGTAAATCCCTTTACCACGCTTTATCTTATTCCTTTGTACACTTTACTATGTTACTCAATTTTTCTGTGCTTATTTTGTTGGCACTGCTGCTCATGTTTTGCTGCATTTAATCTTCACCTCATCTGCCCTCACTGACTGTGTCATTCTCTGCTATTTTCCCCTTCAGGAACAGTCTGTTTTTGTCAGATCATCATCTGACTTCTTTTTTACCTCCCCCTTCTTTTTGAATAAGGTTATTTTCAGCTTTTTGATGTCCTGTTATATCCTGGTTGTTTGTGCCCGTTGGTGCCCCACTCTTCCCACAACTCCTGAACAAGACAGTACTTCTGGGGTGTTTTTGCTGTATCTTCCTGTTGTTACCAGAGAACAAAACTGTAATATTTGTTTATGCTTAATTAGTGGATAAGTTATGCCATGTATATACAGATTTTCTTGACAACTGTTTTTTTTTATGGTGTATATATATATACATTATCTCACAAAAGTACACCCATCAGATTTTTGTATATATTTTATTATATCTTTTCATGTGACAACACTGAAGAAATGACACTTTGCTACAATGTAATGTAGTGGGTGTACAGCTTGTATAACAGTGTCACTTTGCTGTCCCCTCAAAATAACACACAGCCATTAATGTCTAAACCGCTGGCAACAAAAGTGAACTCTGTGCAATTGGAAAGCTAACTAAAAAATGTCTAGCAAGTAGTAGTACCGTTCTTTCACTTTAAATATGTATCTATTACAAGTATGATCTCACATTTTTGATCAATTTTTAACAGCATAAGAATCCTCTCATAAGAGAACATGTGCAATAACTGATACCATACCAGGGCCACTGTTTTTCAGAGCATAGGGAGTATTGTGCCAACATTTAATTGCAAATATTATATCCTGCAGTGATATGTGTTTGCCCCTTGACAAGCTCACACCTTCAGTGGGTATTTACTGAAGTTTATAGAACACTTGATCTCTAGGCTGCCTTATTTCCCTTAATTGCAGACTATGAAATCCCTTTCTTTAATGTGTTCCTCCTATGATAAAAGCCACTTTGCAAATAATAACATCTGTGTGCTCCATGTGGGTATCAGCTTGAGGGATTTCCAGGTTAAAATAAATTTGATTTGCCTTGTAAATAAACCTTTTTAAAGTCACCTTTTTTATAGTCTATCCATGCTAGACATGAACAAGTAGAAAGCAGCTGTGCAGTGGATTTAATCGCTGAGCATGCTGTGACTGTTTATTTAAATTGGTTGACATTAGCTACAGGATTTGGATGTAGCTAGAATATAAAGTAGTGGGGTATGTGTGATACTGAAATAAGGCATGTGTTCATGAGAAATGTGCAATTACTCTATTAGGCTGATTTCAATTACATTAGTCATGTTATTTTTTGACTTTTAATTGCAACCAGTCAAATTTGAACTAAGAATAAATATACTCATAGTCACTGAAAACAGAAATGTTTAGAACTGATTCTGTTAAATGATGTAAGCTGCTATTTGCCACTGTCACCACAGAGTCTGCTCTGGTCTGCAGGTACAATGAGATTTTCCACTATTTAATATTTATATTTATAACCTTAAAATGTAAAATTTTAATTTTTTAAATGTTATTATAAAAAATGTTTGCATAATATCCAAACATATAAAGAATATAAGGATTAAACGACCCTTGGATGCAAGCCTCCATTACAATATTGCAGGTTATAAAAACAGAATTCAGGGTGCATGCCCTCTAAAAACGTAATTCAAAAACTTTGAAAAGAAACCATTTGCTTACACAATGAGATGATCTAGAGATCGTCATTTTAAAGATAGGAATTTTTATTGTGAGATTTTCACAGGCAATAAAAGCTCTAGTGGGCAATCTACCTAGATACTTGTGTAGTTCATGTGTTTCAGTAAGTAAAGGGATGAGCTGGCATCCATATTACAGTCTTATTTGTAACATAAACCCCAAAATTACATCTTTCTATATAGATGCTTCACGCTGATTAAAGTGTATGGTGGTCCTTGCATAAGAAGAGAGCTTACTTTTGTTTCCTACTACAATTCCCAACTTATAATCACAATATGAAAATTTTATTAATGTGAAGCTTTTTAATAGAGCTTTCTTTTGGTGGTATTTGATCACACCTGTTTTTTTTATTTTCTGTGCTATACATGAAAAAAGACTGAAAATTTTGTAAAAAAATGCATTATTCTTCATTTCTATTATAAAATTTTGCAAATAAGTAATTTTTCTTCATAAATTTGGGCCACAATTTATACTGCTACATATCTTTGGTAAAAATATCCCAAATTAGTGGATATTATTTAGGCCCCTTTCACACTGGGGCAGGAAGTGCGTCGGCGGTAAAGCCCCGCTATCATCAGCGGCGCTTTACCGTCATTTTAGTGGTGGTATTCGGCTGCTAGTGGGGCGGTTTTATCCCCCTGCTAGCGGCCGAGAAAGGGTTAAAAACCTCTGCAGAGGCGCTTTGCTAGCGGTATAGCCATGCAGCCCCATTGATTTCAATGGGCAGGAGCGGTGAAGGAGCGGTGTATACACCGCTCCTTCACCGCTCCGAAGATGCTGCTAGCAGAACTTTTTTTCCCGTCCTGCTAGCGCACCGCTCCAGTGTGAAAGCCCCCGGGCTTTCACACTGGAGACACAGCAGCGGCTGTTTCGGGTCGGTTTGCAGGTGCTATTTTTTGGGCAGTAGCGCCTTCAAACCGCCCCAGTGTAAAAGGGGTCTTAGTCTGTGTGAAAGTTATAGAGTCTACAAGCTATGGTGCCAATCACTGAAAATGAATCACATCTGACCACACCTGATATACTGAGGCCTATGTCATTTCTTGAGACCCTAACAAGCCAGGAAAGTACAAATACCCACAAAATGACTCCTTTTTGGAAAGTAGACATTCCAAGGTATTTAGTAAGAGGCATGGTTAGTTTTTTGAAGTTGTCATTTTTTCCCACAATTCTTTGCAAAATGAAGATTTTTTTTATTGTTATTTTTTTTTTTCACACCAAATTGTCATTATAACAGGTTATTTCACTCAAATGACATGTACATTCCACAAATGACACCCCAAAATATATTCTGCTACTCCTCCTGAGTATGGCGATACCACATGTGTGAGACTTTTACACAGCCTGACCACATCCAGAGGCCCAAAATTTGAAGTAGCACATTCAGGCGTTCTAGGAGCATAAATTACACATCCAATAATCTCAACCACCTATTACACTTTTGAAAGCCCTGGAGCACCAGGACAATGGAAACGCCCACAAAGTGACCCCATTTTGGAAAGCAAACACCCCAACTTATAATCTATGAGGCATAATAAGTCTTTTGAATGGTTCATTTTTTCCAGAAGTTTTTGGAAAATGTGGAAAAAAAATGAAAACGCATTTTTTTTACACAAAGTTGTCCATTTCTAAGATATTTCCAACACATAGCATGTACATAGCAAAAATGACACCCCAAAATATATTCTGCTACTCCTGCTGAGTATGGCGATACCACATGTGTGAGACTTTTACACAGCCTGGCCGCATACAGAGGCCCAACATTGAAGTAGCACATTCAGGCGTTCTAAGAGCATAAATTACACATCTAATCTCTCAACCACCTATTGCAATTTTGAAGGCCCTGGAGCACCAGGACAATGGAAACGCCCACAAAGCGACTCCATTTTGGAAAGAAAACACCCCAACGTATAATCTATGAGGCATAATGAGTCTTTTGAATGGTTCATTTTTTTCCAGATGTTTTTGGAACATGTGGAAAAAAATTAAAACGCATTTTTTTTTACACAAGGTTGTCCATTTCTAAGATATTTCCAACACATAGCATGTACATAGCAAAAATGACACCCTAAAATATATTCTGTTACCCCTCCTGAGTATGGCGATACCACATGTGTGAGACTTTTACACAGCCTGGCCACATACAGAGGCCCAACATTGAAGTAGCACATTCAGGCGTTCTAGGAGCATAGATTACACATCTAATTTCCTTACAATCTATCACATTTTTGAAGGCCCTTCATATTTCTAACACATAGCATGAACATACCAAGAATTACACCCTAAAATACATTCTGCTGAGCAAAGAGTAAACAAAAGATTACCTGTGGTTTTAATAGTGCAGTTGTCCACAGGAGAGCCCTGATCTAGGCAGCAGGCAGGGACGTGGTCAGCGACAGTGAATGGAATTGTCTAGGCAGCAGGCAGGAATATTGTCCATAGTCAGTACAGGCAGGGATACTGTCCATATACAGGCCAGGGTCAGTGCAAGTAGAGACATTGCCAGCAGTGCCAAAATATTGGTCCTGGTAGTAAGCAGGAACATGGTCCAAGTAGCAGGCCAGGAAAGAATGGGGACAGGGGTAGAGGCTTCTCCCACCCAAATCTCTTTGAAGCCTTCGAGTCTCCAGACCCTAATCCGAGTAAGAGAAAACTAAAAAATTTGTTTTCTTCATCCAGAAAAACATTTCTGGAGCCCCTCACATATATGAGACCCCTGTGTTCCCACTAGCATAGCAGGGTAAATGATCAGTCCAAGAAGCAAGCAAAAACGAGGTCAAACAGTCCAGGGTCAGTTCCAGAGCAGGCAGAGGTAGGTACAGTTTAGCGTTAGGCAGAAGCTTGGTCGTATAACAGGCCAGGGTCAGTTCTTGAGAAGGCAGAGGTATGTTTATCGTTAGGCAGAAGCTTGGTTGTATAACAGGTCAGGTTCGGTTCCGGAGAAGGCAGAGGTATGTACAGTTCAGTGCACTGGCATAAGGGGTGTGGAAGAAAATGACAGGAAATGGATATGGTAAAAATTACATTTACCATACTTCCTTAATAATGTAGAGAAGTATGGTACCAGCGGAAACATTCACCTTTACAGAGGCCTGGTTGGGAAGGACATTGGGGACAATAATACGTGGTGTCTCTCCTAACTCCTCCTCTGGAGCACACCTGGCATTTCTTCTGTGATCTGTGGTCTGTTTCACGGGGTGGATTTTCTCAGGAAAGTGGCGTTCATGGAGTCTGCTCACGGAATCGTAGCGAATATTTTCTGGTGGGCTTTTAGGGTACAAAAGTGCTGAGATTACTTGTTCTTGGTATTGCAGATAGGAAACGGGGGTCTCAGTAGATTTTTGGTAAATAACATAAGTGTTATACTGATCAAACTGAAAAAATAAATGGACACTTTTTTATACCAATGACAGGATTTTCTTGTGGGAAGGTAGGGTTCAATCATCTGATCATTGTAGTCCACTCCCCCCATAAACAAATTATAGTCATAGATACAAGCTGGTTTCTGGTTTGGGCCGTTTCTTCTTGAGACTTCCACGTAGGTGTCATTATGGATTGCCATGAGCATGTGGACATTTCGTCTGTTCCTCCACTTGACAGCCAATAGCTCCTGGTTCCGCAAAGATGCCGTCTCCCCTCGTCGTAGCCTTTCATTGACGAGTTTTTGCAGGAAGCCCTTTCTATTGGCTCTTACTGTACCATGTGCTGGGGTGTCCCTCTGGTGAAGATTGTGGAAGAGGAGCAAGCTTGTATAAAAATTATCCACATAAAGATTGTATCCCTTTCCAAGGAGTGGATAGACAAGCTCCCAGACCACTCTTCCGCTGGCTCCGATGTACTCTGGGCATTCAGGGGGATGCGGTTGGGAGTCCTTCCCTTCGTACACCAGGAAGGCGTAAATATACCCCGTTGCTCGGTCACAAAGTTTGTACATTTTAACCCCATATCGGGCCCTTTTGCTGGAGATAAACTGTTTGATGCCCAGCCTGCCTGTGTTTTTTCCAAGGGACTCATCCACAGAGATATTCTGTTCGGGAGTATATAACTGGGAGAATTTTTCAGAGAAATGATTTTGGAGTGGCTGAATTTTAAATAATTTGTCAAAAGCTGGGTCATTTCGGGGAGGGCACTGGGTGTTGTCATTATAGTGGAGGAACTGCATAATCATAAGGTATCTTGATCTTGGCATAATGGATGAGAAGAGTGGCATGTGGTGGATGGGGTTGGTAGACCAATAAGAGTACAATTCGTTTTTTTTGTGAGTCCCATATTAAAAGTTAGGCCTAAAAAAATGTTGAATTCCTCTACGGTAAATCCTCTCCACTTAAAGGGACGGGCGTAACTTGAACCAGGGTTGCTTACTATGTACCGCTGTGCATAGAGGTTGCACTGGCCACAATGGACGATAGTAAGTCTTCGGTGAAAATCAAATGAAAAAAATCAAGCATGGCAAAATCATCAGTGTTAACCTTGACACCTGGCTGGGCGGTGAAAGGGGGGATGTTTGCTGCTCCAGAATTAGAGGGAAGCCACGGGTGTTTTGAAGGGCATATGGAAGGCTGGCATGGCCCCTATCCCTTTGGGGCTAAGATGACACCCTACTGGTGCTTGGCCTTTGTTGCAGTGGCACTGTGCTCAAGGTGAACGGCACTGCGCTCGAGATGGACAGCACTGCGTTCGAGGTGGACGGCACTGCACTCGAGGTGGATGGCCCTGCGCTCGACGTGGATGGCCCTGCACTGCTGAAAGTAGGCTGCTGCTCCATGCCAGAACGCCTTCTTTTCACAGGCACACGTTCCTCTTCCGATGCTGTATCAGACCCACTGCTTGTCACTAGTTCATAGGCCGAATCTGAATCGGACTGAGACTCAGAGAGCTCCCCGCTGCTTTAATCGGTCATGCTTAGATGCTGTTATGCCTCCTCACTTGTAAAATATTTTTTTGCCATACTGGTGGCTGGTGAGGCTGCACTGCACTATGTGCACTATGGGGCACTGTAGTGGCACTAATGCGTTGCACTGATGGCACGGTAGTGGCACAGATGGGCACAGGTGGCACCGATTGGCAAAGTAGTGGCACCAATTGGCACTGTAGTGGCACTGAGTGTACTGTGTAGTGGCACTGATGTAGCACTGTTGGGCACTGCTGGGCACTGCTATATAGGATATATGACTCACAGTTTCTCACACGATGCTCTCCTCTCTTCTCACGCTGTATCGGTGAGGAGAGCTTTGAACTTCTAATGACCCTGGTTTGTTTACATTTGTGATCGCTCCGTCATTGGATGGAGAGATCACGTGGTAAAGGGCCGCTGTCATTGGCCCTTTACTGTGATCCGTGCTGCGCTGGGTCCCGTGAACCCGGCGAGCACAGATGTTCCCGTGTGCGCGCCCGGGGGGGCGGGAGCAAGATTCTGGGAGGACGTCAGTGTATGCCCTCCCAGAGTTATTGAGCCGCACTGTAGCCATCATTCGGCTATAGTGCGGTGGGCAAGTGGTTAAATACACTATTTGCACAATTGTTAGGTAAGTGAGTATTTTGACCAAATCATAATTTTTATGCATATTGTCCAACTCCAAGCTTTATAAACTTGAATGCTTATTGGATTTAAGCATATTAGGTGATGTGCATTTGTGTAATGAGGGAGGGTGTGGTTTAAGGAGATCAACACCCTATATCAAGGTATGCATAATTATTAGGCAGCTTCTTTTCCTCGGGCAAAATGGGCCATAAAAGAGATTTAACTGACTCTGAAAAGACAAAAATTGCAAAAAGGCTTTCAGAGGGATGTAGCACTCTTGAAATTGCTAAGATATAGGGGCCATGATCACAGAACTATCAAACGTTTTGTTGCAAATAGTCACCAGGGTTGCAAGAAACGTGTTGAGAAAACAAAGACGCAAATTAACTGCCAAAGATTTGAAAAGAATCAAACATGAAACCACCAGGAACCCATTATCCTCCAGTGTTGTCATATTCCAGAAGTGCAACCTACCTGGAGGGGCCAGAAGTACAAGGTGTTCAGTGACAGAGACATGGCCAAGGAAAGGAAGGCTGAAACCTGGCCACCACTGAACAAGCTGTATAAGTTGAAATGTCAAGACGCCAAGAAATATCTGAAGACAGATTTTTCAAAGGGTTTATGAACTAATGAGATGAGAGTGACTCTTAAGGGACCAGATGGATGGTCACAGAGCTCCACTTTGACTCATATGCTAGCAAGGTGGAGGTTGGAGGAGTATGGGCTGGTATTATTAAAGATGAGCTAGTTGGACCTTTTTGGGTTGAAGATGGACTCAAAATCAACTCCCAAACCAGTTTTTAGAAGACGCTTTCTTCAGTGGTGCAGGAAAAAGTCTGCATCTCTCAAGAAGACCATGATTTTAATGCAGGACAATGCTCTATTGCATGCATTCAAGTTCTCTACTCCATGGCTAGCCAGTAAAGGTCTTAAAGTTGAAAGAATAATGACATGGCACCTTTCCTCACCTGATCTAAACCCTATTGAGAACTTGTGGGCCCTTATTAAATGGGAGATTTACAGTGAAGGAAGACAGTATACCTCTCTGAACAGTGTCTGGGAGGCTGTGCTGCTTCACAAAAAGTTGATCGTCAACAGATAAAGGAACTGATAGACTCCATAAATGGAAGGCTTATGACTGTTATTGAAAAGAAGGATGGGTATATTTGTCACTGATTTTTTTTTTTTTTTGAAATGTCAGAAATGTTTATTCGTAAATTTTGAGTTATTTGTTTATTATTCTCATTTTAACAAATGAAAATAAACAAGTGAGATGGGAAAATCTTCGTTTTTCATGTAGTTGCATAATAATTCTGCACACTAATAGTTGCCCAATAATTCTGCACACTTATGCCGTGTACACACGGTCGGGCTTTCTGACAGGAAATGTTCAATGTGAGCTTGTTGTCGGAAAGTCCGACCGTGTGTACGCTCCATCGAACATTTGCTGTCCAAATGTTTGAGAGCAGGTTCCCAAATGATAAGGCGGCACCGATGAGGTGGCACCAATGAGTGGGCACTGACGGGCACTGACAATGGGCACTGATATGCGGCACTAGTAGGCGGCACTGATGTGCAGCACTGATGGGCATTGACAGGCGGCACTAATGGGCACTCATGGGTGGCACTGGTGGGCACTGATGGGCACTGATAGGCGACACTGATGGGCAATGAAAGGCTGCAAAGATGGGTTCTTATGGGTGGCACTGATAGGCGGCACTGCTGGGCACTGATAGGCGGCACTGATGGGCATTGATACGTGGCACTGATGGGCACTGATACGCAGCACTGATATGAGGCACTGATAGGCATCCCTGGTGGCACTGGCAGTGGTAGGCATTGTGAGTGGGCACTGATTGGCAGCTGCCTGGGCATTGATTGGCAGCTGCCTGGGCACAGATTAGTATTTCCCTGGGGGTCTAAGGGGGGCATACCTGGTGGTTCAGTGCGGATGGCCATCCTGGTGGTCCTGGATGGCATGATGGTGGTCCTGGGTGGGATCTGAGGGGGGGCTGTGCTGATAAACAATCAGCACAGACCCCCCATCAGGAGAGCAGCCGATCGGCTCTCCTCTACTCGCGTCTAGACGCGAGTGAGGAAAAGCTGATCACCGGCTCTTCCTATTTACATCGTGATCAGCCGTGATTGGACACGGCTGATCACGTGGTAAAGAGTCTCCGTCAGAGACTCTTTACCTAGATCAGAGTTGCGGTGTGTCAAACTGACCCCCGGGGGCGCGCAGCGGCTTAATATTTTGAGGACGTCATATGACGCCCAGTCAGGATATTGAAACCACTTTGCCGCCGTCATTCTGCTATATAGCGGGTGGCAATTGGTTAACATTTTGGATTGATCGAGAGCACTGTAGTTGTTCAACAATGAAATGAATTCTCAAAAATACAACGTGACTAATAATTGTGCACACGGTGTGTAAACCATGGTGTATTTTCAGTAAGCATTGAAGTAGATGTGAACACTAACTAGGTGACATTTATTTTGCTAAATTATTGTGTATCATAAACAATATTGCCACGTTTTTTCTTCTTGTAGTTTTCACCATTTTTTGCAACAAAAGTGCTGCTGATCTTCTCCTGCCACTGCACAGGAAGTGAGGTTGTGTGGTTGCTTGGGAGATATGTACTTTGACCCACAGGGGGTTAGGTGCCCAGGAGGGATGTGCTGTGGCTTCAGGATGAGGTAATGATTGAGGTGAACAGGAAACAATGTGATGATCAGGGCGTGAAGTTTATAGAGCGTGATACTATATTAACAGGATTGAGTTGGTTGTGAAGAAATGCGCTTGTTAGTGGTGAATCAGGTGGATGGGGGGGGGGGGTGCACTATGACTAAGGGTGTAAGATATTCAGGATTGAATGCAGGGTAAGGGGAGGTTGAGGTAACCAGTTAGGGATGTAGTGTGTTCAGGGTCTGTAGTACAGGGCAGAAAAGCTATTGAAGTGATTTTTTTGATCACTTAAAGCGGAGCTCCACCCAAAAAGGGAAGCTCTGCTTATCTGTCTCCCCCCCTAAGCCCCCCACCCCACCCACGACGGGTACCTGGTTTTGAAAGGTACTAGCTCCCACTTCCAGGTGATCTTGCTGCGGCTCCACCATCAGGTAGTAGGAAAAAGTGCATAAACCTCGTAGGACTCTGCAGTGTGATTTTTTTTTTTTTGGAATATACAATGGAAACTTGCCATGAAAATGTTGGATTCCACTGAAATTGTAAAGTACTAGTTAAATCTATAGTCCATGCAATTTGCTCTCTACACAGATGGTGCAAAATTTGGTTTCACACTTACCTGTCCCCCTCAGTATCTATAGACACTCACTTCAAACACATTTAATAGGGAACAGGAGACTAAATAACCACTGAATTATCAGGGCCCTGGCAGCAAGTTTCAGACTATGACTTTTTACCTACACCCATGTGTGTGAAAACGTTTCCTTTTTAGTGATGGTAACCTGACTCATATGTCTCAAGCAACTACTGTCACAATTGCTTAACTACTTCACCCCTGGAAGACTTACCCCCTTCCTGACCAGGCCATTTTTTGCGCTACGGCACTGCGTTACTTTAACTGACAATTGCGCGGTCGTGCGACACTGTACCTAAATGAAGTTTATGTCCTTTTTTCACACAAATAGAGCTTTCTTTTGGTGGTATTTGATCACCTTTGCGGTTTTTATTTTTTGCGCTATAACTATTTTTTTCTCAGTTTAGGCTGATATGTATTCTTCTACATATTTTTGGTAATAAAAAACGCGATAAGCGTATATTGATTAGTTTGCGCAAAAGTTATAGCATCTACAAAATAGGGGATAGTTTTGTAGCATTTTTATTATTAGTATTTTTTTACTAGTAATGACGGCGATCTGCGATTTTTATCGGGACTGCGACATTATGGCGGACACATCGGACACTTTTGACACATTTTTGGGACCATTGGCATTTATACAGCGATCAGTGCTATAAAAATGCACTGATTACTGTAAAAATGTCACTGGCGGGGAAGGGGTTAACACTAGGGGGCGATCAAGGGGTTAATTGTGTTCCCTGTGTGTGTTTCTAACTGTGGGAGGAGGGGACTGACCTAGAGGAAATGACAGATCGTGATTCCTAGCTATTAGGAACTCACGATCTGTCTCTCCTCACAGAACAGGGATTTGTGTGTTTACACACACACGTCCCTGTTCTGCTTCATCGTGACCGTCGGCCAAGAGCATCGACATCCCCGCAGTACAGCGGGCGCGCTATCCCACTTAAAGGAGCTGACGTATAGCTACGACGGCTCGCAGGATCGAGCCGACCTGCCGCAGTATAATGACGGCAGCTGGTCGGAAAGCGGTTAATTGGGCAACTATGTGGCAAATGAGGTTTTATGTAGATAAATGTAAAGTTATTCACTTGGGGGCTAAGAATATGCATGCATCATACATACTAGGGGGAGTACAACTGGGGGAATAAATAGTGAAGAAGGATTTGTGTGTTCTGGTAGATTATAAGCTTAATAATAGTATGCAATGCCAAGCTGCAGTTTCCAAAGCAAGCAAAATCCTTTGTTGTAATATGAGAGGTATAGACGAGAGAGAGAGAGAGAGACATAGATTTGCACCTGTACAAATTATTAGTAAGACCTCATCTGGAATATGCAGTTCAGTTTTGGGCACCATTTTTTAAAAAGGATATTGGAGAACTGGAGAAAGTGCAGAGAAGGGCAACCAAACTGATAAGAGGCATGGTGGAGCTCAGTTATGAAGAAAGATTAGAGGAACTGAATTGATTCTCTCTTGAGAAGAGAAGACTAAGTGGGGGGGGGGGGCATATGATTAACATGTATAAATACAGAAGTGATCCATATAGTGAACTTGGTGTTGAGTTGTTCACTTTAAGGTCATCACAGAGGACAAGGGGGTACTCTTTATGCCAGGAGGAAAGGAGATGTAATCTCCAAATACAGAAAGGCTACTTCACAGTAAGAGCTGTGAAAATGTGGAATAGACTCCATTGAAGAGCTGGTTCTGTCCAGCTCAGTAGATTGTTTTAAAAAAGGCCTGGACTCTTTCCTGAGTGTACATAATATAACTGGATACTAACATTTATAGGTAAAGTGGATCCAGGGAACATCCAATTGCCTCTCGGGGGATCAGGAAGGAATTTTTCCCCCTGCTGAAGTAAATTGGATAATGCTTTGCTGTTTTTTTCTTTCTTTTGCCTTCCTATGGATCAACTGTAGGTATGGGATTGTGTATATAGGATTGTAAAAAATGTTTTTTTTGCTTTCCCCATTTTATTGGTTGAACTAGATGGACTTGTGTCTTTTTTCAACCAGACTAATTATGTAACTATGTATCTACAGTGGAACCTCGGATTTCGAATAACGTGTTTTTTTTAAATCAAAAAGGTTTGTATTGAACAGGTTCATATAGTTTCCAATGTACAAGCATCATACATTAATACACTTACATGTAAACGGTACAGTCTACCCTTCATCTATTACCACAATCTTGTCTATATGCCAAAGATGTGTATAACATACCAATACTCATCAAGCCTCTGACCTTTAATCTTTAATAAACCCTCATGGACCTCCCGCAGGACACTGTAGCAATCTAGACAATATCAGTTCCCTGGGACTTAGTCGAGGGGTGTCCAACCACGGTGCCCAGATTCTCTCGAATCTGTTAGAGCTACCCCTATGTTGATAAATAAATTTTTCCATAATCAGGGTATTACCCATATGTGTAATCCAGGAGGTCACTGAGGGTGGTGAGACCGATTTCCATCCAATCAATATAAGTTTGCTTGCCTGGAATAATGCCCTCGTGAGTGCTATTCTAGTCATCTCTTCCGGGACAATTTCCTCTGGGACCCCTAATATACAATGAATTGGATCTAGGGGAATGTTAGTCTGGAACACTTGATTAAGTGTCCCCAGTACCTTGCTCCAGTACCTATGGAGTTTTGGGCATCTCCAGAGTAAGTGGATGAGATCCCCTTGTTGTCGCTCACATCTACTACACAAAGAGTCTGGCCTTCTACCCATTTTATATCATTTAAGTTGGGTGTAGTGCACTCTAAGTACTATATATAATTGGGAGACCTTTTGAGCCACATTGAGAGAGCATATATTGATAGATTGCAGAGCTTCCTCCCATTGATCTCCCGTGAGTGGACCTTCATCCTTCTCCCATAGGGACGGTGCCTTAGTTGGGTGAGCTTTTAAAAGTTGCATCAGTAACATCTGATTAAAGTGTGAGATAAACCCTTTCGTTTCGGTGCTGGACTGCAACAAATGAAAAATGGGGGTAGTTGACAGGGTCCAGGGGGTAGCGTCTCCCTGCGTGCCCGCCGCATGTCTGAGCTGGAGATAGGAGTAGTACATGGTAGTTGGTAAATTATACTTGGCTTGTAGTTCCGAAAACGGCCTCAACTTGCCATTCTGAAATATGAGATAATAAAATAATTCCAAAAGAGCACCACCTGGGACCCTGTTGTAATTTTGCTAGCTCGACATAGGAGAGATTCCCCCATACCAGAGTATATTCCATGAAACCTGTCACCTCTGGCAGTTGCCTACCCTTGTTCCAGATTTTCTGGATCAGAGTGAAAGCTGGTGTCTGTTTATTGGATTTGTGGAACAACTGGGCCTCCAGACCCATCGGGACAGTCTCCGCTCCAGATCCAATCAGCATCAACCGTGCCGATGAGCGGATCCCGAGCCATGGAGCCAATTAGATGCTGTAGTTGAGCCGCTATATAGTACAGCCAAGGGCTGGGTACTGCCAGCCCTCCGCTGTCCTTAGGGTTCTGTAATTGTTCCAATTTAATTCTAGGGGTGCCTGCGTTCCACAAGAGTCTTCTAAAAAGGCTGTTAACCACCCTAAAAATCTTTAGGTGTATCACAACCGGGGTGTTGGGTAGGAAATAAAGTAGCTGTGGCATTAATATCATTTTTATTAAATTGGCCTTACCTGCCAGCGAAAGTTTAAGCTTGTTCCATGTGTTCATTTTGTCTCTAAATCTAGACAGTAAGGGATGTATATTTAAATGACTGTTTTCCACAAGTTTAGGTGAGATTTGTATTCCCAAGTATTTGAATGAGGTTGTCACCGGGACCGAGCAGGAATCCGGCAGATCCACCACTCCCTCCTCATCCAACATCATCAGAGCCGACTTAGACCAGTTAATCGTCAGGCCAGAAAAGTGGCAGAAACCTGAGATAATGGTTATCACCTCAGTCAAAGATGTGGTGGTGTCTCCCAGGAAAAGCATCACGTCGTCAGCGTACAACATAATCGTCTCGTGGAGGTCACCATACTTGAACCTTGTGATCCCCTGACTTGCCCTCACCACAGCCGCCAGTGGCTCAATAGTGATGGCAAAGAGCAAGGGGGACAGGGGGCATCCCTGCCTTGTGCCCCTACCCAAAGCAAACGCATGAGACATCCTGCCAGACATCCTGATGGTCGCCTGTGGGGAAGCATACAGCAATTTAACCCATGCTATGAATCGGTCTCCAAACCCAAACCGGGACAATACCGCTCATAGATATCTCCAGCCCACGCTGTGAGTAACGTGGTTAACGAGCATTTCGCAATACGAGCTATTATTTTTTTAAAAATCCTGACTCGGTTTGCGAGTGTTGTCTCTCAAAAGGAGCAGGATTCAAGCCTCTGTGGTGTGCAGTACCGCATTTGGCCAGAGGTGCGGGGGCGCCAGTGACACTCAGAGCCGTTCAGAGCTGCTTGGAAATACTCGGAAACACTCAGTTTCTGAGCCTTTCCGAGGGTTTCTGAGTGCATCCGAGCAGTCTCTGAGTATTCCTGAGTCTCTCCGGCACCCCCCACCTCTGACCACATGCGGTATTGCATGCAAAAGAAGTCAATGTGGAACAAATTATCTTTGTTTCCATTCACTTCTATGAAGAAACTCGCTTTCTTCTAGAATGGATTATGCTCGGAATCCAAGGTTCCACTATGTATCAGTTTAGAAAAGCCAGACAAGACAGCCTTTTTTAATTGATATGTGTTTTAAATTCTTACTGTGTTCTGACTGGTCCTGGAAATGATCACATCTGTTTTGCATTGCAGGATGCTAACTCTATAAATTAAATCTTCAGTTCCTTGATAATGTGTGCTGGTCTTAAAGAGGCCTTGTTCCTATAATTTAGAGAATCTGGCCAAGATAATCTGTTTCACAAGTATTCTACTTGTACAGAGTGTTGCATAGGGTAGGAATGAACAAAGCTGTTCTAGATGCTATTTTGACTTTATATTATTTCCTGCATGGTCTTTTCTATTAGCAATGCAGAGGAACTAGGTAATTTATTAGACTGTAATCCTTGTACTGATAAGGATAAGAAATGCTTATCAACTGTAGGGATTCTTAAAGAGGAAGGCTTACATTGCAAAAAGGCTGAAATGTTGCCACCATAGTAGTTGCCATCATTGATGCTCTAAGTCAGGGGTAGGCAACCTCGGCACTCCAGCTGTGGTGAAACTACAAATCCCATTATGCCTCTGCCTCTAAGAGTCATGCCTGCGATTGTCAGGGTCTTGCAATGTCTCATGGGACTTGTAGTTTCAAAACAGCTGGAGAGCCGAGCTTGCCTACCCATGCTCTAAGTACTGAGTCTGAGTATGTCCATGATTGTGCTACTTCTTCTTCTGGGGTCTAATTTTTCCATAAAGTTGCAGGGCTTGGCACTACTATTGCCAAGGGAGCGAGGAGTTGATGGTTAGGTCCCTTTATCTGATGCAGACTAGGGATGAGCCAACCAGTAAAACGTCAGTTTGCCGGATGTTTGAGGAACCCAAACAGAAGCTTTCAAAATGTGAACATAGCACCAAACCCAATTGAAGTCTATGAGAGATTAGTCCTGTTACTTTTTTTGGCCTTTTTTAAGGCTAATTTGAAAGCTTTTGTTAAAAAGGACATGGATAGCTTGACACTGCCTTGGGGGATATCTAACACTGAAAAAAAAAAATACCACTCAGCAGGGAGCAGGTCTTTTAAAGCATATTAAAGGCCATATTTCAACTTTTTAAATAATGTGATTTGAGGATGCCCTAAAGCTCCATGTAAAGTTAGGGAGCAGTGTGATGTAGTCCTTTAAAAGTGACATATTTGGTTACAAGATAAACTGAAAGACAATCAGCGCAAACCAAATGTAAAGGTAAAATATGCAGGCTGAACACTAGGAGGATAACACCAACCTCAGTGACATACAATAGATAAAATAAGTGCAGCGCAAAGAAATGATCACAGAGTAATAAATAATCTAATTAATCCTGTAGGGATAACAAAGTCCTTAAGTATAGGAGAAATGGTAGAAAAGCAGGTAGCTCTCTTCTGGGGAAACTCATAACAGACTTTAATCCAAGCGGTAAATGTGGAAAGAGATTGTGCTTACCAGATCCAATTGACCCCTTGATTATAGGGGGTCCGAAACAGCATGAATGGGTCCGTGGCAGACTGCTGGGCTGGCTGTCATCTGCAGAGATCTCCTCAGGTCTGAAGTATAAAGCTGATATACCGCTAGATATTCTCTTTCTCAGTTTGGTCTGCTACCTTAGTTGGTCTGCTACCAAAGATATATTGATGATCTGTTCATGATCTGGGAAGGAGACTTGATTAGTCTCCAGCTTTTTATGTCCAGACTTAACGGCAACACCAAAAACATCCGTCTTACTTGGAATTCTGACACCATGAGCATAGCGTTTCTTGATTTAGAAATCTTTAAACATGAAGGAGCTTATCGAACACGCAATTACTGCAAACCCACCGACAGAAATGGCTATATTCCTCTGGATAGTTGCCACCATAATAACTGGCTGATGAACATTCCCAGAGGACAGTTCATACGCCTACGTCGGAACTGCTTTTTAGACAGTGATTATCACACACAAGCTAATATTATGGCAGAGAAATTTGTACTAAAGGGCTACATGAAAACTCAGATCATGGAAGAATTAACTAAAGTAGGTTCCCTTGACAGAACTACCCTGGTAGCTGATTCCAATAAATCAGAAAACAGTATCCAGGACAATTCCCAGTACAGGATAGTCCTGGACTATAACATTCAATATAAAAAAATAGAAAGAATTATTTTGAAACACTGGGCTATCCTGAAAAAGGACAATGTCTTAGGACCCTCACTTCCATCTCGTCCGAGATTTATCTACAGACGCCCACCCACGCTGCGTAATCTATTAGCCCCAAGTGTTGTTGACCCCCCGGTCATCAAAGAAAACCGTATCTTTAACTTTATGTCTGGTTTCTTTGCCTGTGGTAAATGCCCTGCGTGTAGGCAATGTAAATTCAATAACAAGAAAAAGAAAGTTTTTACTGCACACTCTACTGGCATTAATTACCAAATTAAAAACTTGATCACATGTGACACCGTGGGCGTGGTTTACATGCTTCAGTGCAGTTGTGGTCTTCAATATGTCGGACGAACGTCCCGATCATTGGGGGTCCGGATATCTGAACATGTTAGCAACATCAAGCGGGGACTCAAAACCCATTCGGTGTCCAAACATTTCAGAATCCATCACAATAGGGACCCTAAACAACTTTTTTTCTGGGGGATAGAAAAGGTCACTAGACATTGGAGGGGGGGTAATTTTATCAGACATCTCAGCCAGAGAGAATCTTTCTGGATACATGAAACCAGGGTGTCTGTCCCGAGAGGACTAAATGTGGAGTTTGATTTAAACTGTTTTATTTCTAACAAATGATATTATGCATCCTGTTTTTATATTATTTTTAGTATATTTACCATGTTGTTACTATGTATTTATATTTTGATATATTGTTGTGTTGTTACTTGTATGCAGGCGTGTTTTATTTATGTATGTGTGTAAAAATATTGTTTGTTTACCATCAGCTGGAGAATGTTGCGGGTGCACCATGGGTCATATTAATGTTTAAAAAAATTTTTTTTTTACACATTTTTTAGTACACAGTATTATTTACTTTTGCAGTTACATCTGTAACTTCTGGAAATTTCCTTGTTTCGCATTAATTAGCTCTGGTACCACTGCTGTTTATTCCATTAGCTGTGGTTAACCAAGCTTTTTTACCTTTATCATGTTCTTAAAAAATTTTTTAAGATAAATTTCCTTGTTTCTTTTAAATTTGATTGCATCGGGATGTTGTCCCCAGCAAGCTCAGATGATCTTTTCTCCTTCGGGGACTTCCGGTCCTACGGCTTTCTGACACTCCCATTAAGCGGGCGGGTATTTTAAGGCTCTACGGGTGACAGGTGCTCTCCACCCTCGCTGACGAAGTCTTTCTGACGTAACGCCGCGTACGAGGGCGGTATTGTCTGACCACCGTCACCCGCAGCCTTCTCTTGCTGACAGCTGTTCTGTCACGAACAGTCTGTCCCATCACTGAACACTGCCACAAGTATTTGTATTCATTGGCGCTCTGTTAGCGTCCTCTCTCTTTTTAAGTGACCTAATAAATGTGGATCATTGGTTACCTTACGGATCGCTCTTAGATTTTTTCTTTATGTCATTCACTCTCCCTGGGGATCTCTACCTCTCCGCCCGGCATCTCCACACGGACCTCCCCCCGCTCCTAAGGACATTGCCAAACTGAGAAAGAGAATATCTAGCGGTATATCAGCTTTATACTTCAGACCTGAGGAGATCTCTGCAGATGACAGCCAGCCCAGCAGTCTGCCACGGACCCATTCATGCTGTTTCGGACCCCCTATAATCAAGGGGTCAATTGGATCTGGTAAGCACAATCTCTTTCCACATTTACCGCTTGGATTAAAGTCTGTTATGAGTTTCCCCAGAAGAGAGCTACCTGCTTTTCTACCATTTCTCCTATACTTAAGGACTTTGTTATCCCTACAGGATTAATTAGATTATTTATTACTCTGTGATCATTTCTTTGCGCTGCACTTATTTTATCTATGGTTACAAACAGCAGTCAGGGATCTGTCATTGATCAGTAGGCACATTAATGCACACAAATGACAGATCCCAGGCTGGCTTCTGTTCGTTAACAAACCAGCCGTGGATCCTGGGTGAAGGCATTATCTAAATATGGTCATGATCATATTTTGTCAATGACTTTATACAAAATCCATATCAATGTTGTTTACAATTAGAAGCTGGCCAGCAGCAAACTGGTATCATGGTTGGACGGTGGGTTGTAATGGAAACACTGTTGGCCGGTGGGTTATCAAGATGGATGAGGATTTAAATCGTAGGACACCATTATTGGCATTGGATTTACATCAGGGATATCAGTTGATTGTTTTTAATAAAGGAATTTTCACAGTGTGAATGTTTTTATTATTACATGTTTTTGTTAAATAATAACAGAAGCAGAGAAGTTAGCCCCCCCCCCAAAAAAAAACCCATATTCCTTTTGGGGGAAAGGATGTATGGATGAGACCCAGGATTTGAGAATTAAGCACTTCTTCCCTCAACATGGGACAAAGCCCTTTGATAGAGGGGATGTTTTCCCAGGAGGGTACCTTGCAAGGCAGGTTCTGGCATGCAACCTGGCTAAATATGGCCATTTTGTTCACCCAGTCACTGAATCACAAACAGGCTATATAGGTATATATCTCGGAAGTCACAACAGACATTTATAGAAGTAAATGCAGGTCTAGATAGGAGTTAAATCCATGTGGGTGCAGAGTATCTAAATGGTGAAACTGCTACACTTATTTTATTTATTTTTAAAAGCTCACAATCCTTCCTCTCCTGTTTTTAAGGATACAATCAATCACCATAAATTGTATTTGGGACATTGACTGGGCATATTCCATAAAGTGGCAAGCTACTTTTTTTTACTGGTGTTATTAGATAAGTAGTCTCCACTCTGGTTTAAAAAGAAAAATACCAGGAGTATCCAAGAGAGGGTGGCTACATTCCTACCTACTGTGGGACCATGGAGAACATATATACCTTTATATATAGAGGACAAAAACAATCAGCCATTGGCACCACATCCCGTAATGAAATGCACAAAAGAAAAGGGGATGGGGTAAAATTAACCCAGGGGCTTTAAAGGTGCATAAATATTATAGTAATTGGAGTAAAGAAGTATGTATGCAAGAGTCTATCCTTACAAAAATGTATTTATTATATTTAATACATATTATCAAAAGTTAAAAACAGGTTTCACAATGTCCATATCTGGCTTTACAGAGACAATAAAAAAGAAAACCACTTAGTAGATACCACTCGACATGTTTCGCTCTTTATGAGCTTCATCAGGAGTTCTGGTAAATATGTGGTATACTAGGAATGAGAAACACAAAGTAAATATCACAAATTATGAGAATTATAAATAAAATCACACGGATAGAATAATTACTGCATACATATATAGCAAAATTCAATCAGAGAGTCTCATAAAGGTATTGAAATCATAACCAATTGATCAATGAGAAATGAAATAAATTCAACACAACAAAAAGAAACAATTGAATCAATAAATAATCATGATAAAGACTACCTTACCAAGCCAAATAATACATAAAGGTAAAACAATTGTTGTAGTTTAATGAACGCGATGAATGGCATTCACAAAATTGGATGGGTCTCCTCTGCCTGGGCCTCCCACATTGTTGGTCACAGAGGGGCTAAGTATAAATATATCCTTGCTGGAAATAAAAAATAAAAAATATTGATTACAAAAAATGGTCTGCAGAGCACTCAGGATTAAATATCCAGAGGTCAAGCATAAAATTACCTTAGGTTGAATCAAATGTAGATTTCTAAAGGCTATTAAAGCCTTATTGCAAAATGAAAACAGGCGCTTCACGTCTCCCTAATGAGAGATTTAGCAATAACTGGTTCTTAGCAAATCGCAGACAACAAAGGAATGTTGAAGGATATATGTACACTTCAAAGAGAAACAATGAAAGAAATCCATATCAAAAAATGTGCTGACCACAGCAGTGAATCGCTTTAGTGACAAGCAGAGTCAGTGTGTGGAAGCAGTTACCTGAAAACAAGTGTAGGCAGGCATGCAGTGGAGGGGAGAGAGAGACACAGCCTCCCCTGTTCGCAGAAGAGCCACCGACAGAGAGTATTGGCCAATTGCCGCATACTTATAGTCTCTCCATCACGGTGGCGTCTGACGTGACCGCCGGGATGCGGACGTACATTGAGGCATTCCACGTATGGGCACATAGATCGGGGCAAAGATGAGAGTGTAGCGGCATGATGTAGAATACATCAATGCCGGTACCGCGCATGCGCCGAGGATCATGACGCTGGCCGTAGATGTATCCATAGTGCGCATGTGTCGGAACAAAAAACAAGGAAGTCCCAGTCACAGAAAGAGGTGTCGCCATTTTGGAAGAGGGAAGGAGAATAAATGGTATATATAAATCCCCCCTCAAGGCCAATATCGTTATTCTAAGGGAAGGAAAAGAAAAAGAACGGATGAGATACATTCTTGTCCCCTATATAAATAGGGAATAAACTAAAGTCATTGAAATCGGTCTCAATATTATAAATACCAAAATAACCATGCTGGTAAAGAATGAATAATAAATAATAGCATATAAAAGAATAAACCCCCATGAAAAAACAAAACAAAAAGCCCCGTCTATTACAGTAACCCCCCGTTGAACTGGCACCTCTAGGGCTCCCACAGGTGAGCGATTGATTACTCACGCATCCTGTGGGTGCCCCTGGCGTCCGTGTGAACCAAAGAAGGGAAACCCAGCAGGAGAGATATCCAATTCTATTAATTAGGTATTCAAAATCTTGGTAATAATGAATAAAAAATGAATGAAGGAATGATTGAAGCTTGGGAAGAAAGTCAATTCAAACAATGGAGAAACATGAATGTATATAGACTATATATATCTGTACCATATGTTAACAACAGTTGGTCACAACTCGTCTGTGTGTATACAGAGCATATATACGTTTACTTGAAAAAAAAGGGGGAAAAGAAGAAAAAAAGGAAAATGGAAAAAAGGGGGGAGGGGGAGAACAAGAGATCTAAATCAATGTCTAATGTGATTAGAGAAAGGATTTAAAGCTAAAGGCATAGTTGAGGCCAGGATGTTTTAAAGCCGATAAGTCGTGTATCAGACGAGCCTCTCGTTGTAACAATAGCTTGTCATAGTTCCCACCTCTATCTCCAGGGGGAATGTGCTCAAGAGCAAAAAAGTGCATTTTGCTGCTATCAAAGTTATGATACAGACCTATATGCCGACTTATTGGGGTTTCCATTCCCTTCTTCTGTATCAGGGACACATGGTCCCTTATTCAACAGAAGAAGGGACGCTTGGTCTTGCCAACATAGAACATTTGGCATTCGCATACCATGATGTAGACAATACCAATAGATTGGCATGTGACAGAGAAGTTTGGTTTGAAAAAGCGACCATTGAGAAGCATAATTCCTCATGCGGCATAGATAAATCTACTGTCAAGTCTGTAGTGTGAGGCCGGGTTGCTGAGAGGGCGCCCCTTGCGGCTGAGTGCAGCGCGTCCCTGGATTTGCGTACAGGGAATGCGATGCACAGAGGTGCACGGGTTGCCAGGGATACTGCAAGCTGGCTGGTTGGTTGTAAGTAGCTAGAGTGTGTTGTGGCAGCCGTGCGGAGAGAAGTCTTGAACGGTAACAGCATGGTAAACCAGGAACAGGGTCCGCAGCCAGGCCAGGGGTCAGATACCAAAAGACAGTCCGAGAGAGGTACAGGAACAAGCCGGGTCATACACAGAGGGCAGAAGATCGGAGAGTAGTCAGCCAAGCCGGGGTCAAAGCGAGGAGATAAACAGGAACACAGGTCAAGCCGAGCAGAGATCAAGCAGGGGTCTTCAGAGTATACAAGGCACAGGAACACAGGAGCTGTTTGATAATCCAGCAAACTCCAAGTGTCAGTGGCAGGTTTAAATAGGCCGGGGGGGTGTTCCCACAAGATCAGGGCGTGCTCACTAGACTCGCCTGCCACCATGATGGTTACTGGTGGAATTGCCCACAACACGGCCATTTCCCTGGCAGTGCCCCCCCCAAGGGGCAACCCCTGGATGCCCAACCGGGCCCATCTTTCGAGCTAATGAACTCGGAATCTCTGCAAAAGTCTAGGAGCATGTATATTGGCTGCAGGTTCCCAAGAACTTTCTTCTGCTGGGTAACCCTTCCATTTTATAAGAAATTGAATGATCCTACCTCTCCGGCGGCAGTCCAGGATGGCCTCAACTTCATACTCTGTTTCATCTCCCACAGAAACTGGAGGCGGAGGATCTTCTTTCCTTCCTGAAAAAGGACTAGAGATAACAGCTTTAAGTAAGGAGACATGAAACACAGGGTGCACTTTATAAGAACTCGGGAGTGACAGTTCAAAAGCTACTGGATTAATCTCCCGTCTAATCTTGAATGGGCCAATAAATCTTGGTCCCGGGAGGGACAAGGAAGTTTAAGATTTGCTGAGGAGAGCCAAACCTCATCTCCAACCTTAAAGCTAGGGCTCTCCCCCCTCTTTTTGTCATATTGTTCCTTGTAGTCCTCTTGGGCCTTTTGCATGGTTAACCGGAGAGTTTGAAAGTTAGTCTGAATGGATTTTATCCTGTCTTGAACTGCTGGAACTGAGGTCTCTTGAATGACATTAGGTAGAAATGAAGGATGGAACCCATAGTTGGCCTAAAACGGTGATTGATCGGTGGTTGAGTGTACAAGCACAGGGGAGTAACAAGGACCAGTCATCCTGGGAAGTGGAGCAAAAACAGCGTAAATATTGTTCTAAGGTCTGATTAGTCCTTTCAGTCTGACCGTTGCTCTGGGGGTGATAGGCAGAGGATAGGCAAACTTCAATAGACAAAACTTTGCAGAGCTCTTTCCAAAATCAGGAAGTAAATTGGACCCCTCTATCCGACACAATGCTGTCAGGAAGGCCGTGAAGTCTGACTATCTCTCTTATGAAGGCCTTTGCTGTGTCTGCAGCAGAAGGAGTACCTATCATAGGCACGAAGTGTGACATCTTGGACAGACGGTCTACAACAACTAAAATCGTTCTGAATCTTTCAGAGGGTGGCAGCTCTACTATGAAGTCCATAGATATATTCCTCCATGGTTGTTCTGGTACCGGCAAAGGACGTTGCAGACCCCAAGACTTAATGTTGGACCCCTTGTTTCGCTGGCAGGTAGTGCAGGAGCTTACATACTTTTTGCAATCAGTTTTCAAGGTAGGCCACCAAAAGGATCGCTGAATAAGATCCATAGTTTTCCGTACACCGAAGTGGCCAGCAAGTTGATGATCATGTAAAGTTTGTAAGACCTGGATTCTGGCTTGTTGTGGGACAAAGATATTGTCCTGATACCAGAGATACCCCCCCTGGCTTCTTAAAGAGGAAGTCTCTGGTTCCTGGCATTGGAGGGAGGCCTGTTTAAGAGAAGAGCTTAGATCAGGTTGAATCAAAAGAAAGTTCTGTGGAGACAAGATCGTACTGGATGTTGTTTCTTCTGGGGTATCAGGAAACATTCGGGATAAAGCATCGGCCTTGCCATTCTTGGAGCCAGGGTGGTAGGTGATGTGAAAGTTGAATCGTGAAAAGAACAGAGCCCAACGAGCTTGACGGGGTCTCAGGCATTTGGCAGTGCGGAGGTACTCGAGGTTTCTGTGATCGGTGAATATCATTATTGGGTGCGTGGCTCCCTCAAGAAGGTATCTCCACTCTTCTAAGGCTGTCTTAATGGCCAGAAGCTCACGATCACCTACGGCCTGGCTCATTTTCCGGGAGGAGAAGGCCACAGGGTGAAGCAGAGACTTGGGTCCCAGGTGCTGTGAAAGTACTGCTCCTGTAGCTACCTCTGAGGCATCGACCTCTAAAATATAGGGCAGGGCAGGATCAGGGTGTCAAAGAATTGGTGCAGAAGTAAACAAAGACTTCAGTTTCTCAAAGGCAGATTGGGCTTCGGAGGACCACAGGAAGCGAACATGTAGGCGGGTTACTTGGGTTATGGGGGAGATGATGGAAGAAAAGTTCCTTATAAACCTTCTATAGAACTTTGCAAACCCTACAAACCTTTGTACACCCTTCTTGTCTGACGGAGTTGGCCAGTCTAGGATTGCCTGCACTTTCTGTGGATCCATAGCTACACCACCAGTAGAGATGATGAGCCCTAGTAATTGTATGGATTTCTTTTCAAATTCACATTTTTCTGCTTTTGCGTAAAGTCCGTGTTTTCTTAGTGTGAGTAAAACTGTCTTTACGTGAGTCCGATGGAGCTCCGAGGTGGTTGAGAAGATAAGGATGTCATCCAGATAGATGATGACGAAGTAGTCAAGATATTCCCGGAAGATGTTGTTTACGAAGTGCTGGAAAGTAGCCGGGGCATTACAGAGCCCAAACGGGATCACCAAATACTCAAAGTGCCTGAACCTCATTCTGAATGCCGTCTTCCACTCATCGCCCTCACGGATGTGAACGAGGTTGTAGGCATCCCGGAGGTCGAGTTTGGTGAACACTTGGGCTGAACGAAGTCTCTGGAAGAGTTCAGGGACCAGTGGGAGTGGATATCGGTTCTTTATGGTGATTTTATTTAATTCCCTATAGTCCACACATGGTCTTAGAGTCTTATCTTTTTTTTCGACAAAGAAAATGCCGGCACTGGCAGGAGAAGAAGAAGGACGGATGAAGCCCTTTGCCAAATTTTCGTCTATGTACTGTCGTAGTGTCCCCAAATCCACTTCAGAGAGGGGGAATATACATCCAAATGGAACTTCGGCCCCTGGAAGCAGCTCGATAGGACAATCATATGGCCGATGTGGTGGTAGAACATCGGCCTTTCTCTTATCAAAAACGTCCAGGAATTCATGGTACGCCGGGGTACATCCTGATTAGTGGAGGATACCGACTGGACTGTCAGACAATGGTGGTATCTCTGGATGCAGGGATGAGGCAATGTTGTTGGCAATAGGGGGAAGTGAACAGGACTTCCTTCTTGATCCAATTGATCTGGGGGTTATGGGCTTGGAGCCATGGGATACCCAAGATAATTGGAGACATAGGTGAACTCAAAACATCAAAACGTATGAATTCCAGATGGCCATCGGGAGAGGTAATAAGGAGAGGAGAAGTCTCTTGAGTAACAAGGCCGGAGTTAGGTAGGGTGCCATCTGCTAAACGAACTTCCAGACCCCGTTGCCAGGTTCAAGTCCATGAAGCAACTGCATGCTCCAGAGTCGATTATAGCCTGGAACCGGATCTCTTCTTCTCCCAACTGCAGTGAAATGGGAAGGACGAGTTGTGAGGGAGAAGTCCCGGAAACCTGGAAATATGCTGGAGAGTAGGTAGGTGGCTTCTTGAACTTCCTGGGACAGTCGCATAGAAAATGTCCATTTCCTCAACAATAGAGGCTGAGATTGGCTAGGATACGACGACGTCTTTCATCAGGAGTTAGTGCAGAACGTAACAGGCCAATCTGCTTGGGAACTGATCCAAAGGTGGGTGTACTGGCGGGTCTGCAGGTTCGTGATCGTTCGGACTGTCTCTCCCAAAAACATTGATCCAGTTGGATGGATAATTGGATGGGACCCTCAAGTGTAGTGGGAATCTCGATCCTGGCCAACTCATCCTTGAGGGATTCAGAGAGTCCTAGGAGGAACTGGTGTAGTAAAGCTGCCTCATTCCAGGCTGTGTCTGCGGACCACCGCCGGAAGTCCAGGGTATAGTCCTCTACTGGTCGCCTACCCTGCTGCAGAGAGTGCAGAGCGGCTTCAGCGGTGGCAGTACGCTGGGGATCCTCGTAAAGTTGTGCCATAGCTGCCAGGAATGCGTCCACCGTGCAAATGACTGGACTCTTTTGTTCCCATAAGTTATTGGCCCAGGCCTGAGGTTCATCGGACAGCAAAGAGATGAGGAACCCGACTTTAACAGTCTCTAAAGCAAAAGTCCGGGGTTGCAGGGCTAGGTACAATAGGCAGGCAGTCTTGAAGGATCTGAACTTTTTCCGGTCTCCGGAGAATTGCTCCAGAATGGGAACTCGGGGTTCTGGAGGCGGGAACATCATCAAGGGAGCCGCAGAGGATTGTTCATGAGCAGATGACTCTGACAGGTGTTGCAACTTATCCGTTAGTTGCAGATAACCTTCCTGTAATTTCTGAACTGCTTGGGTCAGAGTGGTGGCTTGTTGGCACAAAGTCTCTAATGGGGACACACCTCCACTAGCCTCAGTCATGTGCTGGATTATACTGTCAAGTCTGTAGTGTGAGGCTGGGTTGCTGAGAGGGCGCCCCTTGCGACTGAGTGCAGCGTGTCCCTGGATTTGGGTACAGGGAATGCGAAGCACAGAGCTGCACGGGTTTCCAGGGATACTGCAAGCTGGCTGGTTGGCTGTAAGTAGCTAGAGTGCGTTGTGGCAGCCGTGCGGAGAGAAGTCTTGAACGGTAACAGCAGGGTAAACCAGGAACAGGGTCCGCAGCCAGGCCAGGGGTCAGATACCAAAAGACAGTCTGAGAGAGGTACAGGAACAAGCCGGGTCATACACAGAGGGCAGAAGATTGGAGAGTAGTCAGCCAAGCCGGGGTCAGAGCGAGGAGATAAACAGGAACACAGGTCAAGCCGAGCAGAGATCAAGCAGGGGTCTTCAGAGTATACAAGGCACAGGAACACAGGAGCTGTTTGATAATCCAGCAAACTGCAAGTGTCAGTGGCGGGTTTAAATAGGCCGGAGGGGTGTTCCCACAAGATCAGGGTGTGCTCACTAGACTCGCCTGCCACCATGACGGTTACTGGCGGAATTGCCCACAACACGGCCATTTCCCTGACATCTACAAAATTGACACTTGTGACAGGGCCTACTACCTTTTCTTGATTCAGCAGGTGTTTTAATTGAGGTATCATAGTGGCTATGCACCAAAGTATCTTGGAGAGATCAGGAATGTCTGAAAGTAATTTCTGGGTAAGGCTTAAGGTGCTTGGAAACTTTATCATCTCCCATTAGGAGGTACCAGTATTTTTTGATTATGTCTCGTACCTGTTGTTATTGGCCCGAAAACCTGGTGATTATAAGAACACCTGAATTCACTTCTCTGGATTTCACATTGTGTATAAGTGAAGCTCTATTTTGATTTTTGGCTTTCCAATACGCTCTCTTTAAGCATTTATTGCTATAGCCTCGTTTACGGAGTCGAGACCGCAGCAACTGTGCTTCTTTTTCAAAATCTGACACTGCGCTGCAATTTCGTCTGATTCTTAGATATTGTCCATAAGGTACATTCATGATAAGGGGAACAGGGTGGGAACTGGTAGCGTGAAGCAAAGAATTGCCTGCAGATGGCTTACGATATAATGTAGTCCCTATGTTTCCATCCTCATTTACTACAATTTGAACATCCAAAAAGGTTAATTGATGTTGACTAAGCTCAAAGGTAAAATTTAAATTATATCTGTTAGTCCTTAGGCTGTCTAGAAAGGAGAGAAGAGTATCTTTGCTACCAAGCCAAATAAAAAAGATATCGTCAATAAAACGTCTCCAAACCGGAATTTGATCAAAATGAATTTGCATATTGTCCCTGAAGAACATATATAGCCACCCTCTTACAGAAAGTCAGATCACAGCTCCAAAAACAAGGGCATTTAGAGCTCTGAAAGAGGCTGAAAGAGGCTGACAGCAATAGAAGGTACAATTTCAAATTAGGAATATATGCTTGAGTAGTTGTTTTCCTTTTTAAACCAGAGTTTGGGGTCACTTTAGGTGATGCTACAGCTAAACCTGGGCATAGGAGGGTGGGGCTTGCCTAACTTGCTCTCAGAGCACTGTCAGCCAATAAAAGAGACAGAGAGGGGAGAAAAAGAAAGGAGAAGGAAAGGGCAGTGATCCTTTTCAGGAGAAGTACAGTCAAGCCAAGCTGCTAATTATCTGTCTGTGGTAAACTTCCAGAACCTGCATTGTATTTATATGTTATTTTGCTATAAAGCAATAATGCTGCATACACACGAACGGACTTTCCGTCAGAAAAGACTCCGACGGTCTTTCCAACGGAGTTTCCGACAGAGTTCCGCTGAAACAGACTTGCCTACACAAGATCACACCAAAGTCCGATTGTTTAGAATGCGATGACATACGACGGGACTAGAAAAAGGAAGTTCAATAAACAGTAGCCAATAGCTGCCCTTGTGTTGTTTTTGGTCCGTCGGAATAGCATACAGACGAGCAGTTTTCCCGATAGGAATTGATTCCGTTGGCAAGGTTTGAAACATTACAGCGCATAAAAAGATAAATTAATCACTATAAAACAATATATTGCGTAAATGTCCATGCAGAGAAATTCCAGATAGAGATCCAAAAGTGCGGGTGACATCCACATAAGATGAGTGACTGTAGTGTAATAAACCTCCACCAATGGTAACACCAGCCGCTCACCTCAGCAGGTGGACCCCTGAATGAATCAGTCAGGTCTAAAACAGCCTTTTCCACATTGGGAGATAAGTAGGAGCAGGTACACTTGCGGCCGGTCAGCTGTCAATCTTAGTAAGGCTCGCAGGGATCACATGCAATAAAATAAAGAACATCTAGTGCTCTCTGTATGTAGTATAAAAGTTTTTATTAAATAAAATGGACAAACTTACAAGTAAAGCACTGTTCCCCAGTGCGGAGGGTAAACAGCCTGTAGGGATATTTCACGGAGATCAGTGAGACGAGACGCGGGTGACGTCACGATCCAAGTCACGTGATGTTTTTCCGTACACGTTACGTCCCTTGTAGTAGGCGGGACTTCTTTAGCGGCGACGGCATGACGTGGTCCACCCGCTATAAATAACTCAGCTGATCACCACAGCCAATGGGCCATAATGTGTATGTAATACCATGGTAACCCATGACCGAAAACAAAAACGAAAGTGAAAGAGATAGTTCTTGTGACAGAACAACAAAGGGGGTCAGCTATAGCAGTAATAAATATCCGCAGCTAGTCCCAAATAACTAAAAATATGTGTTGTTACTAAGTGTAACTAATATAAATATAACCAGCATCCATATTAGATGTCTAATTTGTGCAACAACCCGTGTACTCGCTCGATTCCGTGGAACATCCCATTACATAACATGATAAAACTAAATCAAGATTAAAATTCATCATTATATTCAAAACATAAAATACATGTAAAATTATCGGTCAGAAATAAAACAATTAACGTCAAACTCGACGTTCAAGCCTCTGGGCACAAGGACCTTGGTCTCGTGAATCCAATGGGATTCCCTGCGACTGAGCTGGCGAAGGAAATTTCCCCCCCTCCAATGTTTATTGACCTTTTCGATACCCCAGAATTTTAATCCTCTGGGGTTTTGGCCATGTACCAGTTTAAAATGTTTAGACACATTGTGAGTTTTTAATCCTTTTTTAATGTTATTAACTTGTTCGCCTAGACGTACATGCAGGGGCCTGGAAGTCCTTCCAATGTATTGGAGGCCACATCCGCACTCCAACATATATACGACCCCAACTGTCGTGCAGGTGATCAGTTGGTCGATTTTGTATTCCTTGCCTGTGGAAGTGGCCACGAACTGTTTTCGTTTTTTGTTATTGCATTTGGAATGCCTGCAGGCTGTGCAGCACCCACAGGCATAAAAACCTGAGAGGAAGGAGAATAGTCTATTATCTGCTTGTGTAGGGGGATCTACTACTCCAGGTGCTAGACGGTCTCTTAAAGACGGAGCTTTTTTGTAAATAAAAGACGGGCGTGGTGGCAACAGGGGGCCCAGCACACGATCTTGCTTCAGGATTGACCAGTTTTTCGCAACCAGCTTCTCAAATTGTTTATATTGAACATTATAATTGAGTAGCATTTTAAAGTTGGGTGCGTTACTACTGGTATCTCTGACTTTATTGGCAACCAACTCTGACCTGTCCATAGCTAAAACTTTTTCCATATCACTCTGTAGAGCTAGTTTGTCATAACCTTTTTCCTGGAATTTAGAGGTAAGCAACATGGATTGAGTGATAAAATCACTATCATCAGTGCAGTTTCGTCTGAGCCTCACAAATTGTCCCCTGGGGATGTTACATAGCCATGATTTGTGATGGCAGCTCTCTAATGGGATAAAAGAGTTACGATCTGTAGGTTTAAGATAATTACACAGTCCAAACTTTTCATTATCCCTACGTATCTCTAAATCCAAAAACACTATTTTGTCCTCACTAAAATTCCAGGTGAGCTGGATATTTTTGGTATTGTCATCAGGAGTTTGCACAAAGGTATCCAGACTCGATTGATCGCCCTCCCAGATCATTATCAGGTCGTCTATGTACCGTTTGTAGCAAACTAGTTCTGGAGGACAGTGCTTAAACACCACATCTTCCTCCCAGTGGGCCATGAACAAGTTGGCCACACTGGGAGCAAAGCGTGCACCCATCGCGACGCCCCTCTTTTGTAAATAAAATTGACGATTGAACCAAAAATAATTCCTGGCTAGACAAAAACGTAAACATTTTAACAGAAAATTCTTGTGTCTCATTGAGAGGTCAGAAAACCTGGATAAAGCCCATTGGACTGAGGACAAAGCATCCTCATGTCCAATAATAGTATATAAGGACCCTACGTCCGCTGTCGCCAGAATGCATGGGGAAGAGCATCTAGTGGATTCAATAATTTGAATAATATGTTTCGTGTCTTTCAGAAACGCTTCAGTTTTATTCACTAGCGGTTGGAGGAAGTGATCGATGTATTGACCCACCCTGGAGGGTGGATTACTATGATCACTCTAGTAATTTTGGAAGAAGAGATATTCCTCAATATACACGTGGGGAACCTTTGCCCCTGTCTAATAGATTTGCCCCGATACAACATCATAAATCCAATGAGGAAGGGGATTTTTCGGGGGCTCAGAGTGGACCGGGGAGGGGAGTACTGATGCCCCCGCCCAACCATATGGAATGGTGGAGACATCAGTCACAACCATCCCCGCAAACAAGGGGCCACCCCAGAAAAAGAGAGAGAGAGGAAGGAGAGGGGGCAGGAGATTACAAAAAGAAAAAGCCCCATTAGGCTCCGGTATCTATAATTTGAGTAGTTGTGTCTTGAATGAAAACGAGATAAGGGTCCTCGACAGAGGGCTAAAATTCGCTCCTGTCCAAAACATGAATACATTTCAAACCTATGTGAGTATTCATAAATTTGTCAGAAACCTGAATATGAAAAAGTATTTTTTGTCAAATCCCACTAGACCTACTGTTATTGTAAAAGGTTCACATTCCGGTTTAAGGAATAAATCTACTTTCAATCCTTTGAACCCTGATAATAAGTACCTGGAGGTGTTCAAAAATATGCTATTCAATGATTTGGATAGGATGAAAGTAAGAAAGGTAATGGACCCACAGTACATCAGACAAGGTATGAAAGCCCTGGAGGCTAGAAACGACATTATAATACGCCCGGCAGATAAAGGTGGTGGTCTTGTCATTTTAGACAAATCTAATTATCTGACAGAACTTAACAGACTGTTAGATGATCCAGACACCTATCAGATTCTCAATAAGGACCCTATGCTGATGTATAAGGATGAGTTACACTGGCTTATAGAGGAGGGAAAGACACATGGGATTCTGACAAAGAAGGAAGCGTCCTATTTGGACCCCTTATTTTGTAGAACTCCAATTATCTATTGCCTTCCAAAAATCCACAAGGATTGTGTTAACCCCCCTGGGAGGCCTATAGTTAATGGCATTGATTCCATCTCCTCCAGGGTGGGTCAATACATCGATCACTTCCTCCAACCGCTAGTGAATAAAACTGAAGCGTTTCTGAAAGACACGAAACATATTATTCAAATTATTGAATCCACTAGATGCTCTTCCCCATGCATTCTGGCGACAGCGGACGTAGGGTCCTTATATACTATTATTGGACATGAAGATGCTTTGTCCTCAGTCCAATGGGCTTTATCCAGGTTTTCTGACCTCTCAATGAGACACAAGAATTTTTTGTTAAAATGTTTACGTTTTTGTCTAGCCAGGAATTATTTTTGGTTCAATCGTCAATTTTATTTACAAAAGAGGGGCGTCGCGATGGGTGCACGCTTTGCTCTCAGTGTGGCCAACTTGTTCATGGCCCACTGGGAGGAAGATGTGGTGTTTAAGCACCATCCTCCAGAACTAGTTTGCTACAAACGGTACATAGACGACCTGATAATGATCTGGGAGGGCGATCAATCGAGTCTGGATACCTTTGTGCAAACTCTTGATGTTAATACCAAAAATATCCAGCTCACCTGGAATTTTAGTGAGGACAAAATAGTGTTTTTGGATTTAGAGATACGTAGGGATAATGAAAAGTTTGGACTGTGTAATTATCTTAAACCTACAGATCGTAACTCTTTTATCCCATTAGAGAGCTGCCATCACAAATCATGGCTATGTAACATCCCCAGGGGACAATTTGTGAGGCTCAGACGAAACTGCACTGATGATAGTGATTTTATCACTCAATCCATGTTGCTTACCTCTAAATTCCAGGAAAAAGGTTATGACAAACTAGCTCTACAGAGTGATATGGAAAAAGTTTTAGCTATGGACAGGTCAGAGTTGGTTGCCAATAAAGTCAGAGATACCAGTAGTAACGCACCCAACTTTAAAATGCTACTCAATTATAATGTTCAATATAAACAATTTGAGAAGCTGGTTGCGAAAAACTGGTCAATCCTGAAGCAAGATCGTGTGCTGGGCCCCCTGTTGCCACCACGCCCGTCTTTTATTTACAAAAAAGCTCCGTCTTTAAGAGACCGTCTAGCACCTGGAGTAGTAGATCCCCCTACACAAGCAGATAATAGACTATTCTCCTTCCTCTCAGGTTTTTATGCCTGTGGGTGCTGCACAGCCTGCAGGCATTCCAAATGCAATAACAAAAAACGAAAACAGTTCGTGGCCACTTCCACAGGCAAGGAATACAAAATCGACCAACTGATCACCTGCACGACAGTTGGGGTCGTATATATGTTGGAGTGCGGATGTGGCCTCCAATACATTGGAAGGACTTCCAGGCCCCTGCATGTACGTCTAGGCGAACACGTTAATAACATTAAAAAAGGATTAAAAACTCACAATGTGTCTAAACATTTTAAACTGGTACATGGCCAAAACCCCAGAGGATTAAAATTCTGGGGTATCGAAAAGGTCAATAAACATTGGAGGGGGGGAAATTTCCTTCTCCAGCTCAGTCGCAGGGAATCCCATTGGATTCACGAGACCAAGGTCCTTGTGCCCAGAGGCTTGAACGTCGAGTTTGACGTTAATTGTTTTATTTCTGACCGATAATTTTACATGTATTTTATGTTTTGAATATAATGATGAATTTTAATCTTGATTTCGTTTTATCATGTTATGTAATGGGATGTTCCACGGAATCGAGCGAGTACACGGGTTGTTGCACAAATTAGACATCTAATATGGATGCTGGTTATATTTATATTAGTTACACTTAGTAACAACACATATTTTTAGTTATTTGGGACTAGCTGCGGATATTTATTACTGCTATAGCTGACCCCCTTTGTTGTTCTGTCACAAGAACTATCTCTTTCACTTTCGTTTTTGTTTTCGGTCATGGGTTACCATGGTATTACATACACATTATGGCCCATTGGCTGTGGTGATCAGCTGAGTTATTTATAGTGGGTGGACCACGTCATGCCGTCGCCGCTGAAGAAGTCCCACCTACTACAAGGGACGTAACGCGTACGGAAAAACATCACGTGACTTGGATCGTGACGTCACCCGCGTCTCATCTCACTGATCTCCGTGGAATATCCCTACAGGCTGTTTACCCTCCGCACTGGGGAACAGTGCTTTACTTGTAAGTTTGTCCATTTTATTTAATAAAAACTTTTATACTACATACAGAGAGCACTAGATGTTCTTTATTTTATTGCATGTGATCCCTGCGAGCCTTACTAAGATTGACAGCTGACCGGCCGCAAGTGTACCTGCTCCTACTTATCTCCCAATGTGGGAAAGGCTGTTTTAGACCTGACTGATTCATTCAGGGGTCCACCTGCTGAGGTGAGCGGCTGGTGTTACCGTTGGTGGAGGTTTATTACACTACAGTCACTCATCTTATGTGGATGTCACCCGCACTTTTGGATCTCTATCTGGAATTTCTCTGCATGGACATTTACGCAATATATTGTTTTATAGTGATTAATTTATCTTTTTATGCGCTGTACTGCTTTTTATAAATTTGATTTTTGGGATTTGATAAGTTTTATCCTCAGTATTCAGCTGCTTTAGTTCTAGTATATGTGATTAGCGCTGGTTGATTTTTTGTTACAAAGTTTGAAACATGTTCTATTTCTAGGTCCGTCAGAATTTTAGAAAGAAAAAGTCAGATGAAGCCCACACATGATCGGAATGTCCGACTGAATAATTCCATCGGACCTTTTCTGCCGGAAAGTCAGGTCGTGTGTATGCGGCATAACAGAGCTGTTTATATGAATCTGCTGGGGATTTGCATCTACCCTCAGTTGCTAACTTGTTGTGGGTTTATGAAAAGAGACAGTGCCTGATATCACTAAATCGTCTTTGCAGGTACAAGTGACTGTATAAATCAGTGGTTGTCAACTTATGAGCCAAAGTGGACCTTCAATGCGGCCCCTGACATAAGCAAAGGGCAGCACACAATGTTCAATTAATTAAATGCTTGAGAGGATTGTCCGAAACGGCAGCCCTTACAGAGGAAATGTGGGTCAGAGAGTGTGGGCATGCTATAATATAGGGATGAGCCCGATTTTCGGGTCGAACAAAAATTTGACTACAAACATCGGGTGTTCACCCGTTCGCTAAACAGCGAGCATTATGGGGCATTCATGGAAAATTTGAGCGCCGCGGAATGCCCCATAATGCACTGCGAGATCACAGTGCATTGCTGTATGATGATTGGCCAAAGCATGCACCTGACCTGCATGCTTTGGCCAATCACAGTGCGCTCTGCTAAGAGAGCCGTAATTGGCCGAAGGCAGGGTGCCTTTGGCCAGTCATGGCTCAGGGGGACTAAGCCCATGCCCCACACTATATAAGGCTGCTTACACGGCGGCCGTGTGTAGTGTTGTTAGCATAAACAGAGAGATAGCTTGATTTAGATTAAGCAGGCAGGTTAGTCAGTTGGTGGCAATGTATTTGATATATATGTACACTCAGTATAATATATATATATATATATATATATATATATATATATATATACTCTGCATTTAGTATAGACTATATATTCAGTGTTTACTCGATATTCAGTCAGTGCAGGCAGTGTATTTATATATATATATATATATATATATATATATATATATATATATATATATATATATATATATATATATCTACTCTGCATCCAGTGTAGCTATATATATATATATATATATATATATATATATATATATATATATATATATATATATATATATATATATATATATATATATACTCTGAATCCAGTGTAGCCTATCATTACAGTGCATTCTGAGGTGTACAGTTGCTAATACAGTACAGGCCGTGTACACAGTATCTAATATAGGGTGTACAGTTTCTACTACACTTCTGGTGGTGTACACAGTACACAATACAGTGCAGCCGTAGTACAGATTCTAATACAGTGCAGGCGGTGTACACAGTATCTAATACAGCGTGTACAGTTTCTACTACACTTTTGGTGGTGTACACAGTACACAATACAGTGCAGCCGTAGTACAGTTTCTAATACAGTGCAGGCGGTGTACACAGTATCTAATAGAGTGTGTACAGTTTCTACTACACTTCTGGTGGTGTACACAGTATACAATACAGTGCAGCCATTGTAGAGTTGCTAATATGGTGCAGACGGTGTACACAGTATTTAATACAGTGTGTACAGTTTCTACCACACTTCTGGTTGTGTACACAGTATACAATACAGTGCAGCTGTAGTACAGTTTCTAATACAGTGCAGGCGGTGTACACAGTATCTAATACAGTGTGTATAGTTTCTACTACACTTCTGGTGGTATACACAGTATATAATACAGTGCAGCTGTAGTACAGTTTATAATACAGTGCAGGCGGTGTACACAGTTTCTAATACAGTGTGTACAGTTTCTACTACACTTCTGGTGGTGTACACAGTATACAATACAGTGCAGCCATTGTACAGTTGCTAATACAGTGCAGGCGGTGTACACAGTATCTAATACAGTGTGTACAGTTTCTACTACACTTTTGGTGGTGTACACAGTACACAATACAGTGCAGCCGTAGTACAGTTTCTACTACTTTTCTGGTGGTGTACACAGTATCTAATACAGTGTGTACAGTTTCTACTACACTTCTGGTGGTGTACACACTTCACAATACAGTGCAGCCGTAGTACAGTTTCTAATACAGTGCAAGCCGTGTACACAGTATCTTATACAGTGTATACAGTTTCTACTACACTTCTGGTAGTGTACACAGTATACAATACAGTGAAGCCGTTGTACAGTTGCTAATACAGTGCAGGCGGTGTACACAGTATCTAATACAGTGTGTACACTTTCTACTACACTTCTGGTGGTGTACACAGTACACAATACAGTGCAGCCATAGTACAGTTTCTAATACAATGCAGGCGGTGTACACAGTATATAATACAGTGTGTACAATTTCTACTACACTTTTGGTGGTGGTGTACACAATACACAATACAGTGCAGCCGTAGTACAGTTTCTAATACAGTGCAGGTGGTTTACACAGTTTCTAATACAGTGTGTACAGTTTCAACTACACTTCTGGTGGTGTACACAGTATACAATACAGTGCAGCCATTGTACAGTTGCTAATATAGTGCAGATGGTGTACACAGTATCTAATACAGTGTGTACAGTTTCTACTACACTTTTGGTGGTGTACACAGTACACAATACAGTGCAGCCATAGTAGAGTCTCTAATACTGTGCAGGCACATTAGAGGAATGAAGGGGAATGAAGGTATAGCAATAGGTGTCCCAAGTACTTACAGCCAATCTTCTAGCAGTACACCACCATCTGATTTTAGCAGGCAAATTTCCCTACCCCAGTTGCTGAACCGTAAAAAAGAATTTCTGTCCCAGCCATCCACATGCTCAGCGTCTAAATGCCAGCTTGGCCAAATTTCTAGCACTACAACTTGCTGGTAGACTCTGCCTCCTTTCATGAATTTGTGTAATGTGCTGTACCTCAGTGGCAGGTTCCAAAACACCATTTCTTTTCACGGAAGGCAAGTCCGGCTCTCTACCAACATGTGGAAGGCAATGTTTTTTTTTCCATAAGTTTTATTAAAAGGGTTATAACATACATAGAATATATAACACACATATAACAATTATAGAACAAAAAGCATTAGATAATTGTTGTATAAAATGCGTGGACAAGTAAAGAAAAGATAAAAATTGTATAATTGTAGAATAACAAAATATCGAAAACCATTCTTTTTGATAGTAAAGTAGGTCAAACATTACTAGATGATAGAGGAATCACGTTTTATATATTTTCATAAACTTCTATCAAATGTCCACGTGTCTGAGATAATATTAGTATCAGTACTGAAGTGTAATTTTGGGGTTGGGGGATGGATTAATGGGGATGGGTTATGGAGGGAGTTAAAGGGGGTATATGATAAAGAAAGATAGAAAAGGAGGGGGAGGAAAATAGAAGGAAGGGAAGGGGTGCCTGCACCCCCTCTCTCCCCACGCTTGAGGCATCTAAAGATGTAAAGTTGTATTTTATGTTTCTGTTTTGAGCTTTGATCCAGTATATGGCCAGAAAAAAGATTCCTATAAAAGGTGTCTATATTAGACTAATGGGTGAACACTTTGTGTGTATATAGGATTCATCCACTATCTAAATAAGTTTGCTTTGTCTTAAAGCGTTGCTAGCATTACCAGGTTTGTGTATATTTAGAGATTTTTTCTTGCGAGATACTGATGAGTTCTTCTATTTTTTCCATGTTGTTGAGTCTGTGAGCCCATCCCTCTTTCGTTGGGATGGTCTCTGAGCGCCAATGGCAGGGTATGCAGTGTCTAGCAGCATTTATCATGAACATCACCATTGATTTGAGGTAAGGTTTCTTTGGAATATATGTACATATTGGGCGGGTGAAAACTCAGTATTTTTGGAAGTGACTTCTAAGATAATGTCGTGAATGGATTTCCAGAAAGGTTGAATTTTGGGGCATGACCCATCTGGTGCATTACAGCGCCAAGATTTGTTTGGGGTTGAGTTAGAAAATGTTTAAGGAAAGCAGGGGTCCTGTACCATTGTGTGAAGATTTTGAATCCACACTCTTGTGTAGCAACATTTAGGGAGCCCTAAAATATACAGGAACATATGTCATCCCATTCAAGTTCCGTGAAATTTTTATCTAAATCATGTTCCCAGGTAGTGAATGGGGTAGCAGAAAAAGTTTAAGTTTCTCTGAAGATGTCTTTGGGGGACTTCTTTAGTACAGAGCTTTTTTAGCGTTGTGAGTGGCCTTGTCCAAAATTGGGTGGTGTCTCTTCTGGTAAGGAAATGCCTTAACTGCGTGTATGTCCATGAAGGAATAGAATGGGGTGTCAGTTTGCCATTTCAGCCTTTATAGTCATGAGGGATCCTTTTTTAAAGAAGTGTTGAGCTAAGACCTCCCTATGGGGCCAGATTCTGTAAAGAAAATTAGTGTCCGTTCTGGGGGGAAAGTCTGGATTGGGCCATAGAGGTGATAGAGGACTTAGCCAAGGATTTGAGTTTGTTGGCTTGGATGAGTGTCTGAAGACTTCTAGAATGGGACCAATAAGAGGGTGTAGTTTCACTTGAGAAGGGATATGCTGTGGATGAATCCAAGGTAAAGATCTCAGACATTGGGGCATAATTTTGTGTTCTAATGTGACCCAGTCTTTGACTGAATGATGAATGTTCCAGTCGACTATACGTGCAAGGTGAGTTGCCAAATAATAGCGCTGAAGGTCAGGAAGGGCTATTCCCCCTTTACATTTTGGAATTGTGAGACGGTCAAATTTAATTCTAGGTGGCTTGCCTCTGCATATGAGGGATGAGCATGCTTGTTGGAAAGAGGTAAAAAGATGGTATTTTTATAGGAATAGTCTGCATTATGTAGAAGAAATGTGGGAGGATGGCCATTTTAAGTAAGGAAGCTCTGCCGAACCATGAAACGTTGAGAGAGTTCCAGCGTTTCAGATCCTCCCGTGTTTCCTTTAGAATTGGTGTAAAGTTGCATTGGAAGAGATCTGATAGAGAAGTTGTTATTTTAATACCTAGGTATGTTATTTATTTTTTTGCCCAAATGAAGGAAAAGTTTTTTTGGCAAATGTTAACCATGTCTGAAGTCAGAGATATGTTAAGAGCATTTGATTTTGAATGATTCATTTTTAAATAAGAAAGCTCTTGGAATGGAAATTCTCTAGATATTTGAGGAGGTTTGACAGGGAGATATGTGGCTCTCTTAGAAAAAGAAGGAGGTCATCAGCGGACGCCGTTAGTTTGAATGTTTGGTCCGTAATGGTGATACCTCTAATGTTCGGGTTTGAGCATATTTTATTCAGTAATGGCTCAAGAGTGAGGACAAATAGTAGTGGGGAAAGGGGGCGTCCCTGTCTGGTACCATTGTGGAGATGAAAGGCGTTCGACAGGTGGCCATTTACACAGACTTTTGCCGTAGGGGCTGAATAGAGTGCTCTTATGTATGCTCGTAGTCGAGATGGGATTCGGATGTGTGTAAGTGCTGCGTCCATATAGTCCCATGCCACCCTGTCGAATGCCTTTTCAGCATCTAGGGAAAGGAAGAAACCCTGTTTTGCATTGGAGGTCAGCCAGTGATGAATGTTTAGTGCTTTAATTGTGTTATCCCTGCATTCTCTGCCGGGAATGAATCCAACATGGTCCAAAGATATTATTATGGAGGGGAGTAATGGTAGCAATCTGTTAGCTAATATTTTGGAAAAACATTTTTTACATCTACATTAATAAGGGATATTGGGCGATAATTTGTAATGAGTGTAGTGTCTTTACTTTCTTTAGGGAGCACTGCAATATGAGCTTACAGAAGTTGAGGAGTGGGTTGTGCGCCTGAATGGAATGTGAGGAAAGCAGCCAGGAACCTGTGTTTTAAAGCTTCCAAGAAGGACTTATAGTATTGGAGTGGTAAGCCATCAGGGCCCGGTGCTTTACCAACCTTCATATCTTTTAACGCTCTCTCAAATTCTTGTACTAAAAGGGGAGCATCAAGTTCGCTTGATTTCTCAAGAGATATAGAGGAGGGTCCAAATTTTTTAAGGAACTCTTGAATAAGTTTTGATCTTTTTTTCAAAACAGTAAGGGCACTTAGGGGTTTGAGGGAATGTTGTATAGTGAGTGGTAATATTGTTCAAATTGATTGGCTATGTCTTCTTTGGAGGAGTGTACTATTACTTTTTTTGTCTTTAATGTGATGTACTGTAGCACTAACCTTTTTATTCTGTACTGCTTTTGCCAGAAGTCTTCCACTTTTGTTCCCTTGCTCGTAATAAATTTTATGTCTAAGAATATATTGTCTTTTTGTTCTCATGTTTAATTCTTCGAGGAGGAGCTTTCTCATTTGGGTCAATTCTTGATGTGTTGAGGATGCAATATTTATTTTATGTGATGCTTCTAGTGAATGTATTTGGTTGAAAAGGGATGAGATCTTAGCTTGTTTTTCTTTTTTCATTTTAGAGGCGATTTTTAGAAATTCTCCCCTGATGACACATTTATGTGCCTCTCATTTTCTCAGGGTATTTTGCCCGAAACTCTCGGAGAAGTCTAGGGGCATGTACATTGGCTTCAGGTTCCCAGGAGCTCTCTTCAGGTGAATACCCTTTCCATTTAATTAGGAATTGGGTTTGTCTCCCTCGCTTCCTGGAGTCCAGATTTGATTCTACTTCACATTCTGTATCCTCTCCAATAGTCACTGGTGGCGGCGGTGGCTCCGCTCTCTCTAGAAATGGATCTGGAACAGTTGGTTTAAGCAAGGAGGTGTGAAGGACCGGATGGATCCTATATGATTCAGACAGAGACAGTTTGTACGCCACTGGATTTATTTCCCGTTTTATCTGAAAAGGGCCAACATACCTTGGCCCTAGCTTCCGCGAAGGGCAGGCCAATTTCAGGTTGGCAGTAGACAGCCACACCTTGTCACCCACCTTGAAGGCAGGATTCCCCCTTAATTTCCGATCAAAGTGTTTTTTGTAATCCACTTGGGCTTTCTGTATGGACTCCCGGAGGACCTGATAATTGTTTTATATGAAAACCAGTCTGTCCTGCAAGGTGGGTACAGTAGTTTCAGGCATAGTTTCAGGCAGGGTAGAATCCATAATTGGCCCAAAATGGGGACTGGTTCATAGCTGAATGGACAGAGTTATTATAGGCGAATTCTGCCAGCGAGAGCAAGGATGCCCGGAGGTAAATTGCACCCCCCGGGCCAAAACTATGTTCTTTGGGAGTCCATGAAGTCTGATGATCTCCTTGATAAAAGTATGAGCCGTTTCGGCTGCAGAGGGAGTACCAATCATTGGTATGAAGTGGGCCATCTTGGATAGTCGGTCAACCACAACCAGGATGGTCGTGAAGTTTTCAGAGGGAGGAAGGTCATCAATAAAATCCATAGAGATCATCTCCTAGGGGCGATTAGGGATAGGCAAGGGTCATAATAACCTTTGCTATGTAGACATGTCATGCATGACTTGACGTAGGATCTGCAGTCCTGACTGAGGTTAGGCCACCAAAAGGACCACTAAATGAGCTCATTAGTCTTACGGGCCCCAAAGTGCCCTGCAAGTTGGTGGTCGTGGAATGTCCTGAGAACCTGAGACCTTGCTTTCTGAGGTACGAAGATTTTTTCCTAGTGCCAAAGTAATCCATCCAGCTTCCTTAATGATTTATGTTCAGATTCGGGGCAAGATGCAGACGCTTGTTCAATGGATGCCTTTAGGATGGGTTGAATTAGCAAAAAATTTTGCGCAGATAAGATGGTGCTTGGAGGAGCACATTCAGTAGATTCGGGGAACATTCTGGACAGGGCATCGGCTTTCCCGTTTTTGGAACCCGGGAGGTATGTCAGTTGGAAGTTAAATCTAGAAAAGAATAAGGCCCATCTGGCTTGTCGAGGTCTTAGGCGTTTTGCAGATCTTAGATATTTCAGATTTTTGTGATCTGTGAAAATCATAATTGGGTGGTTAGCACCCTCCAGCAGGTACCTCCATTCTTCAAGGGCGACTTTAATTGCCAGGAGTTCTCTGTCACCCACATCATAGTTTCTTTCGGCCTGATTCAGCTTCCTGGAGCAAAAGACTACTGGATAAAGCAGGGCCTTTGGTCCCTAAGGCAGAGAGGGCACGGCTCCCGTAGCTACTTCAGATGTGTCCACCTTGAGGACAAAGGGAAGAGCTGGGTCACCAACACGGGAACAGAGGTGAAGAGGGCCTTCAGCTGTTCAAAGACCATTTGAGAATCCTGGTTCCAGGAGAAGCGTGTGTGTAGGTGAGTGAGCTGGGTGATCGGGGCAATGATAGTCGAGAAATTTGAAATGAATTTCCTATAAAAGTTAGCAAAGCCCATGAACCTCTGGACCCCTTTCCTTTCAGAGGGTGCAGGCCATTCCAAGATTGCCGAGACCTTCTGAGGATCCATGGAAATCCTCTCCATGGAGATTATGAGTCCCAAGAACTGTATAGATTGTTTCTCGAACTCGCACTTCTCTGATTTGGCATATAAGCCATGGGTTCTTAAGGTCTTTAACACTTTTCTGACGTGCTCTCGATGGAGTTCAAGTGAAGCTGAGAAAATTAGTATGGCGTCCAAATAGACGATTAAGAACAGGTCAAGGTATTCCCTATAGATGTCATTCACAAAATGTTGGAATGTCTCTGAGGCATTACATAGCCCGAATGGCATCACAAGGGAATACCTTGTGATGCCATTCGGGAATAATGAAGAAAGCCTCCCAAAAGATAGAGATAACAGGGAAATGGCAACTTTCAGTTTTCTACTGTATATTAAATAGTCTGCTTCAACAGCAAAAACAAGTCATCAGCAACTCAAACCATACTAATGCCCTTTACACACTGTCGGATTTTCCGACTGAAAATGTGCGATCGGAGCTTGTTGTCGGAAATTCTGACCGCGTGTCTCCATCGGACATTTTCCATCGGATTTTCTGACACACAAAGTTTGAGATCAGGCTATAAAATTTTCCTACAACAAAATCCGATCGCGTCAATTCCGACCGTATGTGGACAATTCCAACGCACAAAGTGCCACGCATGCTCAGAATAAATTCCGAGACTGAAATGCTCGGTCTGGTAAAATTAGCGTTCAGAATGGATATAGAACTTTCGTCACACTCCAATGTTTTAAATGGTTTAATGCAGCGCACTCTCTTCTTCTTTATAATGCTAGAAGAATTAAGTTGCTTTGCTGCTCATATTCACACAAACTTCTCACAAACTTCTTTCTTTATTATTTATCATGATTTCATCAATATATTTTGATTTGTCACATCTGACTAAAAAATTTTCATTTTTCTTTGTTTGTATTTTTTTCAAGCCTGATCTTGTTTTTTTTTTTGTTTTTGTTTTTTTGTTTTTTTTAACTACAGAATAGTTTTGGGTGTGTTTTGTGTGTCAAGTTACCACAACACCATTGTTATCTTGTATTATTTATTAATCTCAAGGAGATTGGTTGGTGTTGGTGTCTCTTGTTAATTTACATTGTATTTTTGAAATGTACCTGCCTCCTCACAAACTGTCCTTTTATAAGGAAAACACACATAGGTGAGTATAATTGAAACAAAAATTCCTTTATAAGGGCTCATAACCAAACAAAGAGAGAGGCAACGCTGGAGAAACAGCAGAAATTGGCGAAGCCTTTGGCCCCCAGGGCACACATCAATTATTTTACTGCAAAATTGGTGGCCTGAGGAGTCCTTATCTAAGGGAATACAATCTGGTCCAGAAGTCCAAGAGATCCTGAACAGCTGCAGATGACATCTATGTTCCCAGGCTGTGGTCATACAAGAGCCTGCATCTTGCCAGACCAGACTGAACCCAGGCCATCACTCTCTGGTCTTCCTTACATGCTTCCTTCCCGGCTGTGGCTCTGGTGTTGGAGGTGTGGCAGGAGGAGGAGTAGGGCCTGGAGGAGGAGGAGGAGGAGGAGGAGGAGGAGGACATGGAGGAGGAGGACCATGGGTGAGCTCACAAATGTGGCTTTCTCATGTGAGTTGGCCCCTCAACCCCTTATGTAGAGCTTCTAAAATGACAAACTCACATAAGAGGCGTTGGCCCTCCTCCATTTGCAGCATTTTGCATGCTGTTAGGTCACCAAAGTCCTCTTCCACACTGTGGGGTGTTCTGAGGGCCTCAGTAGCCTTCAAAAAAAGGCAAATTGCAGCCTCCTCCAGGTTACTCCTCTTCCTAACACTTTTTCTTTGAAGGCGGAGGGGAGGGACCTGGGTATCGGGCAGCCTACTTGGCCCGGCCACCTCCTGGCTGAGACTTCCCTGTGTATGAAAAAGGGACAAGGTTTTAGTTTTTGGTTCATAAATCACAATCATAAATTAGTACTCCAAACTAACATAGATTTAACATAATTAATTTGACCCACAGAAATATTTTGAATAATGCTATACCTGACTCAAGCTGGGCTCCTCCACATGTTGCTGCCTGGAAGGCCCAGGTTGGACGTCAGAAGCCTCAGCTGGGGGGGGAAGGAAGCATGGAAGGAAGAGTGGAGAGTGCTGGCCTGGGTTCAGTCTGATCTGCTAGAAAATGCAGCCTGTCACAGTACCACAGCCTGGGGAGATAAATGTCATCTGCTGCTCCTGATCTCTGGGAATCCTGGACCTTCTCATGCTCCCTTAGATAAGTGCTCCTCATGCCACCAATTAGGGCCTTCAAATAGGGGATGTCTGCCGTTGGGATCACCGGCTTCACAAATTGCAGCAAATTATCCAGCACTGCCTTCCTCTTTGTTTGGTTCTTATAATCGGGGTGGTTTACCTGCCACAGACAGGGCAGCTTCCTGAACATATCTATGAATATGCTGATAAACTCCTGATCCTTCAAGATATCCATTTTCTCTGCAAGACACAGCACAAGACAAACCCTAATGTCAGGCTAAAGTCTCCTAATCTTGTCACAATATAGGCCTCAATCTAGAAGCAGTATAGCCCAAGTTTAAATCTTACCTTCGTTATCACAATCGGCGCCTCCGATACTCCTTCCTCCGCTCACAGATTGTACATACTACGCACGCGTGTTACGCTTTATATACACTGTACATGCGTAAAACTCCGCCCGCCCCTGATGTTCTTTCTGGTCTATTCCCCGCCCCTTCTCATTTGGCACAGTGGAGAAGAGCACATGGCGGAGACACAGCGGGTGCGTGCTAATTACAGCAACGAGGAGGAGGAGGAAAGCCCGGAGCCAGAAACGTCCTGATCCCAGAGGAGATGATTTAAGGCCTCAAATATGTCCTTTGGAGAGATGTTGGAGATGGTCGACATCCTGAAGAGGGCCGACTATGATGGGAAGTATGGACCTTACCCCAACCCCAATGTCAGAAAGGCCAAGATCATGGCGAAAGTTGTGAAGAGTCTGCACCGTAATTTTAGGGTACGGCGATCCAAGGATCAACTGAGGAAGCGGTGGTCAGACCTCAAATTAAGGGAGCATGATCAGTATAGAAGGATCAGGAGAGTGCTTCAAAAAAGTAAGTAGTTGTGCTGTGTTCCTATTCTTTATTTTTATTACGTTCGTGCTGCTCCATGTGCTTTCCTTAACTGTTGTATAGTTTAAAATGGCAACTTTCATGTTCATGGGCACATTATTCGTTCGTATGAAACATTGTTCGTTCGGCCTAGAAAACACCATGTTTTGTCCAGATGCAGTTCAATACATTTTTTCAGGCATACTTCTGTTAAATAAATTTTGGTGTCTAGATGGGTTTGGAACTAGAATGTAATGCAAACTAGATTCTGTGTAAGGAGAGGACACTCAGCAGCTGTTTACACATCTGGATGCTGGAGCACTAGTGTGAGACAAAAGAACACCCTTTTTATTAGGGGGCCCACACAGGTGCTCCAGTGTATACTATAGGGGTGACTCCATCTGTGAAGCTTGTACAAAACAGGTAATTATTCAAGCTTGACAAAGTAAATAAATATTTCTTCATCTTGGAACTCTGCCAAAACAGACAATTGTACCCCACTTCCAAGCAATGTTTCATATTCCTATTTCTGACATAAAATATCTGTGTGCTAAGTATACCTATTTTATTTTACATAGGGGAGAAAAGACTCGGAGGACACCACTCATCTGAGGAGGCAACAGACCCCCCCACCTCATGAGGAAGTGGAAATCCCCTAAAGCCAACAGGAGGAGGAGGAAGGAGACATGGTGGAAATTGTCACCACAACCGGTGATTTTCTGTGACCACATGCTCAGGTAACAGATGGATGCCTGCATATTTATAATACATGGTGTGTTTTTGTTTCTATATTTTTTTTAGGTGATCGTGATGTTGTGGATGAAGGTAATTTCACAAGTGAAAGTGCCCAGATCCTGATCGGGGAGATCATGGGGTGTAATAGGGACTTGGAAAACATCAAGCAAAACATCAATGATGTTCTAAACAAAATGAAGAACATCATTGATGTTTTAGGGAGAGTTTAAAACCCCTCCAAATCCCTTACTTAGTTGTGCTTTTTTTACTGAAATTTTTTTTCTCATTTTTTGACATATTCGCGAAAAGCCAAATTTTGAAAATGCACACAGTGTGTCAACATGTGCTATCTGCCATCACGGGAGATCAATGTATGCGTTTTGGCGGTGCAACCCCTTCCTCAATAATAAAGTAGCTGAGAGGAAGGGGTTGCACCCCCAAAACACGTCCCTTGATCCCCCATGATGGCAGCTAGCACATGTTGACATTCGGCAATTTGTGTGCATCTTCAAAATTTGGCTTTTCCAGGGGTGACTTCACCCCATCTGTACGCAATATCAAACACAGTTTATAAATACTCATGTCTGATATTGCCTTCAATTTCCAACAAAGTTCAACTTTGTAAGTTCCAGATTTGTGTATTTTTTGTTGGTTTTAAACATGCCTGTTTTACCTTAAATGGACATTTCTACTTTTACTAATGTGACCAAAAAAATTGTTATACAACAAACATGTTGGTTTGTTTTAAAAACCTTTTATAAATGCACATGTGATTGTGCTTGTATTAAAAAGATTGATAATCAAGAATGTGTGGCTTCTTCTTTCAATGCTCCTAAACTTTTGGTGTGGTAAAATTGGTGTTTTCTGTGACAATGGGGGTTATTTCCTAAGGGCAAATCCACTTTGCACTACAAGTGCCATTTCAGTGCAGTCTCAAGTGCATTTGTAGTGCAAAGTGTCTTTGCGTTTAGTAAATAACACCCAACAGTGCTTTCCAATGTTACACAATTTTTTATTTAAAAAATGTCTCAGACATTATCTGGCATATTGATGGCCCCCCTACCCGCAAAATATTCCATGTATCTTAGACGGACCTCGCGGGCACTCAGGGGGGACAAGCCAGGACGGCCACCTTCAAGCTCCGTCAGGGTTAATTTACATTAATTCTGGATTCAGGCCCAACGGAGCCAGCATAGTTCCAAGAATTTCTCCTTAAAAAGTTGTGGAGAACACAGCAAGCCAGGATGATGTGATTGAGTTTATACTCTGCCATGTGTATGGGTGTAAGAAATAGGCGGAACCGGCTGGCCATTATTCCAAATGTGTTCTCCACCACTCTTCTGCCTCTGGCCAGCCGGTAATTAAAAACCCTCTGGTCTGGGGTGAGGGTCCTCATAGGGAATGGCCGCATAAGATGGTCCCCCAGCACAAACGCTTTATCCGCAACGAAGACGAATGGGAGTCCTTCTGCATTGTTTTCTGGAGGTGGCAAGTCCAAGCTGCCATTCTGGAGACACCTGTAGAAATCCGTCTGGGCGATGACTCCACCATCCAACATCCAGCCATTCTTCCCTACGTCCACATACAAGAACTCGTAAGTAGCCGACACCACCGCCAACATCACAATACTATTGAACCCCTTGTAGTTGTAATAGTATGACCCCGAGTTGGGTGGTGGGATGATGTGGATGTGTTTCCCATCAATTGCCCCTCCGCAGTTAGGAAAGTCCGTTGGGCAAAGTGGGAAGCCACAGTCTGCCATTCCAGTGGGTTAGAAGGAAACTGTGGAGTCAAACAAGAATAAAAAATTAATCATTTTGCACATAAACATGGAAAGCAGATTAGACACAAACATTCTTGGCCAACATCAGTATAACTTTTTTTTTAGGGACTATTTAAAGACAAAGGTATAAGATCCACCTATCAGTCCCCCCCCCTCTCATGGGCCATTTTTTAAATTTTATGGGGGGGTGATGTTTTGGCCAGGTAACCCCCTCCACTTCATTGAGAGATGAATGCCTAAATAATGTGGATTACTTTGGCCAGCCCCTCCTTACTTTACAGTATTGGAAGCCCACTGGACAGGTAAGAAGTGTCATAATACAAAGAGATAAATACACACTGTACACATTTTAGCACATTTTTACATTCTGCTTTTACCTATCAAGTTAATAATGGGAAAAAAAAACTTAAAACAGTACCATTTAAAAGTATTCAGGCAGGCCCTTGCACTACATGCTTTGGGGAATTCGTCCATAAATATAAATATGACCACAAAAGAGGTGGGTATAGTGTGTATGGGTTTGGCAAAGTCAGCAGATAGAGGATTGGTATCAGCTGAGTTAGCAGTTGGGGGGAAGGAGGGTTCCAAAAGATTTTGTGACCAAAAAAAAAGCCTCTGGCACTCTGCCTGAATTTAAAGCACACATCACAATTTTACACATTTTAGGGGGTATTTAGGGTAAAACACTACTATGGAGCTGACAAAATACATTGTTAAGTGACTACACGAGGTGAATATAGGGCCAGGAGAGCATGCTGGGGAGGTTAGTGAAGGCAAATATGTAAGAAGGACAAAAAAAAATTACATACAAATCCTGCATGCATGAGGACAAAGGGGACATTCACAGCATATTACAATCATGGTAATTAGGGAATGAGGAAAGAAATATAATACATTAGCAAACATTAAATACAATAAAATGTGATGTTAAAGGATAAAAATCTTACCTTAATATAGTCCTTCTGCAGGACCTGGATGATGGCAGAACAGGTCTCCGGGATAATGATCCCTAGAGCCTGGGGGGAGATGCCTGTCGAGAACTTGCGGTCCTGCAGGCTTCTCCCCGCCTCCCAAGTACCGCAGGGTGGCGACTAGCCTCTGCTCAGGAGTGATGGCTTGCCTCATGCAGGTATCCTGCCTGCTGATATAGGGGTCAGCAAAGCCAACAAACGGTGAATAACGGGGTCCGTCATCCTGAGAAATCGTCAGGATTATTCTCACGGATCTCACGGAGCAAAGGCATGTGACAGAACTGGTCACGCTGGAGCAACCAGTTCTTGGTCCATGAACTCCTCCCCACCCTGTTCATGGACTGGGCTTGTGTCAAGGTAAGGACCCAAACACCAAGCCCCTGTACAGCACGAACTCTACTATGAGTACGTATACGCAACATTGCTAGAAAACGGTCGGCTGCTCAGAACAAAGTAACAGTGATTGCCAGTATTAATTGCTCATTCCTGATTTATCGACATCGTTACCTGCTTTCTTGCCTCTTTGCTTTTTGTTTTCTTCTTATCCTTCCTAAATATTTGACACTTTTTTATACAACTGACACTTCATCATCCTAATCTCACCTCTTTTGTACTGCAGAGGAAAAAGGTAAATACTTGCCTCACATTAAAAATGAGTATAGGCACCACATCCTTACAATATACAACATGCAATAAAGGGAAAATTGGGATTTTAAAGGTGCAAACAGGGTGACACAATATTTTTTTATATAAAATGTTCACATTTTATTTTGAAAAATTAATAAAAACATGGTTATAAAAAGAGTTTACATGCAATGTACTGGAACAATCTTTAAATAGTACAACCGAAGGATTGATTTCTCAACATGTTTCACCACACATCGTGGCTTCTTCAGGAGAGTAGTATCTATCAGGCACTGTATGCAGGTCTTGTAAAAAATTGGGATAGCGAATTGAATGGAAACTCAAGTAGTTAAGCTATTTAGATCAAGAAGCAACCCCAGCCGGAGGATCAATTGATAACCACAGAGGGTAGATAAAATCGTGTTTTTAACTGATGGAAGAGGTCCTGTAATAAAGGACTGACTTGGAACCAAGGAGTCCAGGTTAAACAAGCTGCTTAAGTTCGTATTCCTTCCAAGGCAGAACCCCAAAAAAAAGGGGGGGGGGAAAGGACAAACAACAAAGCCTGGATCAACTGGCAAATGAGAAAAATGACAAAATGTCATCCTCCTCCTCTCAGGCTGGATGTCCTGAAATTGCAGCAAGCTATCATAGAAGCTAACATGGAGAAGCTGGCAGTAGAAAGAGATGCTGCCGCCGCCATTGCTGAGGCAGAAGCTTTAGAAGCAGCCGTCTACGATGAGCCAAGACTAGGCAGCAGCATACCGGGTCTAAAAGAGGACCAACAAGATTCTTCACAACGCACGTCAGATTATGTCTACTAGCACTATGACCTGAGACCCCAGTGCTACAAGCAAGAAAAATCTGACAGAGTTCCAGACTTTCCAGTTCCAACCAAACCTTCTACTCCACAAGGTACCCAGCCTTCATACAAGCATCAAACACCAGTCTTCACTCCAAAGGTGTATGCAACGAGCCGGTACGAACTGCCAACCTTATGTAAGTTTGAACCCAGCGCGCCTAAAGAAGAGACTTTTAACAGGTATGCCTTTACACCGCACCAAAATACACCAGCAGCCTACCCCAATGCCAATCAAGCTACTCTAGACTTTGCCAAGTTCCTGGCCAAGAGACAGTTAGTTACCCAAGGACTTGTCAAATTCAGTGATCGCCCCCAACACTACAGGGCATGGCGATCCACTTTCCAGAGAGTCATTCAAGGTCTAGATCTATCCTGCAGGGAACAGATAGAACTCCTCGTAAAGTGGCTTGGCAATGATTCTGCTGAACATGCCAAAAGGATCAGAGACATCTGGAACAGACTGGATAGATGTTATGGCTCACCAGAAGCTATAGAAAGTATACTGTTTAAAAAGGATAGAAGACTTTCCAAAAATACCTAGCAGAGGTTACCAAAGACTCAGAGAATTCAGTGACCTGTGTATGGAGTTACAAGTTGCAAAAGCAGAAGGAGACTTACCTAGCCTTTCTTATCTTGACTCTGCTAGAGGTATTTACTCCTTAGCACAAAAACTTCCTTATGAGTTACAGATGGATTACTCATGGCTGTAACTACAAACGAAAACACAATGTGCCTTTTCCACCCTTTAGTGAGTTTGTGGACTTTGTAGACAGACAAGCAGGAATGAAAGATGACCCCAGCTTAATTTTTCCAGTGTCTTATACCACCTCTTCTGGCCCTAAACAGCTCAAAGCTCCAGTAGCAGTGCACAAAACTAACATTTCTTCCCACAGATTTGCAGAGTCTCAGCCAGAAGATCAAGACAGCGACCCTGCTAAGTTCTGCCCTCTACATAAGATACCACATCCTCTTCTGGAATGCAGAGCCTTCAGGACAAAGACCATCAAGGATCGTAAAGCTTTCCTCAAAGAGAACAACATCTGTTACAAGTGCTGCTCTTCGTCCACACATTTCGCCAAGGACTGCAAGGTGAGTGTCAAATGTACAGAATGTGACAGCACAGAGCACAACACAGCTCTACACCCAAGGCCTACTCCAAGAACTTTTTTACCTGTTCATAGGGACAAGGAGCAAGGTGGGGAGACCAAAGACTCTAGCACAGATGCCATAGCAATCACTTCACAGCGTACTGAAGTCTGCAAAGGAAGTACAGGTGGCAGATCCTACTCTAAAATCTGTCTTGTGAGAGTTTATCCAAAAGAACGCAGAGACAAAGCAGTCAAGCTCTACGTCATCTTGGATGATCAGAGTAATAAGTCATTAGCCAGACCTATGTTTTTTGACATTCTAAACCTTAAAGGCCCTAGCAGTCCTTACTCCCTTAGGACTTGTGCAGGTACAGTGGAAATGGCGGGGAGAAGAGCTGACGGCCCACAAATTGAATCTATGGATGGTAAGACATGCCTACCCTTACCGACCATAATAGAGTGCAACCAGATGCCAGACAACAGATCAGAGATTCCCACACCAGACTCAGCAGCTCACCAGACTCACTTGAATCGCATAGCACATCTCATACCAGAACTAGATGATCAGGCTCAGATAATCTTACTCCTAGGGAGTGATATCTTGCAAGTCCACAAAGTAAGAAAACTGATCAACGGTCCTAAAAATGCCCCATATGCCCAAAAACTGGATCTCGGGTGGGTCATTATAGGTGATGTTTGCCTGGGAGGGGCACACAAATCTGCATCTGTTAATAAGCTGCTCAACTAGTACCCTTGAGAGTGGTCATCCTACTCGTTTCCAACCCTGTCAAAATCACATCCTCATAAAGGAGCTACCACACAACAACCCTGTACCTCTTCCCTTCTTAAGTCCCCTCTGTGACAGCAATACCTATGACAACGACCAAAGCGACTTAGGAAGCACAGTGTTCAGGAGAACAAAGGAAGACAACCAGGTAGCAATGTCCATTGAGGATAGGCTCTTCTTAGAAGTTATGGAAAGGAGTATGGAGAAAGATGGGACTAATAGCTGGGTTGCACCTCTTCCCTTTAGACCACAAAGACGACGTTTGCCTAACAATAGAGAACTAGCATATAAACATCTCACTTCCTTAAGACACAATCTTCAAAGGAAACCAGAGATGAAAGAACATTTATTTTCCTTCATGGAGAAAATATTCCAGAATGCTGAGATAGCCCCAAACCTCAAAGACTCAGAGGAATGCTGGTACTTACCTATATTTGGGGTCTATCACCCTAAGAAGCCAGGACAGATTAGAGTGGTGTTCGATTCCAGTGCCAAACATGAGGGTGTCTCTCTAAATGATGTCCTCCTCTCTGGCCCTGATCTTAACAACAGACTATTAGGAGTACTTCTTCGCTTACGCAAAGATTCAGTCGCATTCATGGCTGACATACAACAAATGTTCTATTGCTTTCTTGTTAAAGAAGAACACCGTAACTTTCTGAGGTTTCTCTGGTTCAGGGAAAACAACCCCTCTAGAGACATCACAGAATACCGCATGAGGGTGCACATATTTGGCAACAGTCCTTCCCCTGCAGTTGCTATATATAGCCTCAGATACTCTGCTAGAGTGGGGGAGTCAGAGTATGGGTCAGATGTCAGACAGTTTGAGAACAAGGATTTCTATGTAGATGATTGCTTGAAATCACTACCCACAAATGAAGCCGCAATCAGTCTCCTCAAAAGAACTCAGGCAATGCTTGCTTGTTCCAACTTAAGACTCCACAAGATTGCTTCCAACAGTAGAGAGGTTTTAGAAGCCTTTCCTGTCCAAGATCGTTCTAACGAGTTAAAGGACTTGGATCTAGGCACAGACTAACTTCCCATGCAGCGCAGTCTTGGTTTGCTTTGGGATTTAAGATCTGACACGTTTACTTTCCAAGTAAACACAGAAGAAAAACCCTTTACCCATAGAGGTGTCCTGTCTACCATAAACAGCCTGTATGATCCCTTAGGTTTTGCAGCACCTGTCACCATCCAGGGTAAGGCACTACTGAGAGACTTAACCTGTGAGTCGCTAGATTGGGACCACCCTCTCCCCACCGACAAGAAGAACCTATGGCTAGAGTGGAAGGACTCACTAACAGCTCTATCCAACCTTAAAATTCCACAACCATATGCTCCTCTGTCATCTGCTGACATTCAGATGCAAAGACTTTGTGTGTTTTCGGATGCTTCTGTTAAAGCAATTGCTACTGTAGCTTACCTGAAAATCATAGACACTAGAGGACAGTGCCACATAGGGGTTGTAATTATAAAAGAAGAACTTGCACCACTTCTCAAACACACCATACCCAGGCTGCAAAAGCAAAACTGCACGTGGATCTTCAACCCACCTCACTCTTCTCACATGGGAGGTGTTTGGGAGAGGATGATAGGCATAGCCCGCAGAGTTCTTGATTCTATCTTCCTACAAGTAGGAACTGCAAGGCTTGCTCATGAATGTTTAGTGACATTTATGGCAGAGGTTACAGCTATCATTAACGCCAGACCTTTGACCTCCATTTCATGTGACTCTGAGGATCCAGTGGTTCTCACACCTGCCATGTTACTCACGCAAAAGACTAGTATTGCCGGTGCTCCAGCTGGAGAGTTTTGTGAGAAGGACCTTTACAAAGGTCAATGGAGACAAGTACAAACCCTTTACAACAATTTTAACTGCTGGCAAGGTAAAGAAAACCGTCAACCGCCCGTCAGTTAATAACCGATAAGCTCCACACCGCAGCCAGCGCCTGTTCCACACCTCGCTGCAGGCCAAGGTTGAAAATGTACAACCCAATGTCACAGATCATCATTAGTACCCTCCAGACCCTTGTGATGGATGACGAACCCACCGATTTGCCGAACAAACTTTGCGACCTGGGCGTTAACTTTTCGATGGAAGCGTTCTAGTCGGGGACCAGGTATTTCCACAGCTGGCAAGGCACGATTACCAACCATATGAACACCAAATTGGTATAAACTGCTTAGCATTGAGCAATGTTTGATAGCAGAGATTAAGTCCACAGACTGTGTATAAACCACATAATTGCCTCCAGCGTGAAGAATCAAAATGATGGGGCCAGACACGTGAGACCGAAGGTGCAGACACTCGGGAAGGACTTGGGGCCATCGTAAACCACGAAGCCCAAGCCAGCGGATCCTGGCAAGATCATAGGTAAAATCCAAATTCTTCCCCTGGCTCCGAACTGCCACGCAACGAGCAGCCCAGTAAATGAAGGAATCTCCCACAATCCAGACCATAGCCAGGTAACGATTTGAAATTTAAAACAATGGGTGTGGGCGGACATACAAGGAAAAAATGATATGATTCCCACCTACCCAAACGCTGGAGTTCTGCATCAGTGAAACCCATGCCCGAAGCTGTGGAGGCAGCAACGAAAAATCTGCAAAAATTAGAACCTGCTAAGAGGAGAAATCGGCATGGACAAAGACGCTAGGGGACGGGGGGCGTGAGGACAGGAAGGGGGAGGCCAAAGAAACAAAAACCGACAGCTTTGGCAAGGGCAGAAGGGTCGTTTTGTACCCTTGCGGGGGCCCCTTCTGCCCTTGCCAAAGCTGTCGGTTTTTGATGTGCGCAACAGGACCAACGCAGCACTCAGAGAAGGCAACGGGTAACATCCTACACCCGACACCTGGACCCGTTCGTCCCACATGCGACAGTAGTACGTCCGCGTCCAAGGGCGCAGCTACGCCCGGAGGAGGTTTACCAAACATCGGAAACAAGGTTCCACAAGTAGACAGGGGAGGCCCTCCAGGGAAGCCGACAGGGCGAGGGCACAGAAACGATCGAGCTGTGAACGAGAGAGAGCGTAGGCAATATCATTAGCAGTGCCAGGGACATGCCTAGTTTTAAAGCAAACGTTAAACTGAAGGCACTTTAAAACTAAAAAAACACAGCAACGACACAACCGGAGGGGATCTGCAGACTGTTGATTGACCACTTGCACCACGCTCATGTTATTGGACCAGAAAACCACCTGGCGATTGCACAACCGCTCACCCCACAGCTCGATGGCAACAATAAAAGGAAAGAGCTCCAGCAGTGTGAGGTTGCGCAAAAGATCCATGCGGGCCCATGAGGCCGGCCAACATTCAGCAGACCACTCCCCTTGGAAAAAGGCACCGAAACCACAGGAGCCTGCCGCATCAGTGTTTAGCTCCATCTGCGAGTTCAGTACCTCCTCCAGCAACCAACATGACTGGCTATTGTAGGACTGGAGAAAGGATAGCCACAAGTCATCCTGCATGGGCTTGGTGATACGGATATAATGGTGGGGGGGCAGCCACCCCCTTTGTGGCCCACGCCAGATGCCTACAGAAAGCCCTCCCCATGCGGATGACCCAGCAGCCAAAGACCAAGTGACCCAGCAAAGACTGCAGTTTTTTAGCCCCTTTTGCCAAGCGGACCAGGGAGAGTGGCCTGGCCAGCTTATCACTGAGCAGCCATCTCCACTGTGTCGATTTCAATAACCAAGAAGGCCAGAATTGTCCCAGGGCCCTCAGTCATGGTCAGTCAGGTGTCATGAAAAACAGACAGGAGCTGCTGGCACTCACTGCTTTCAGCTGGGCCCACGAAGAGGAAGTTGTCCAAATAGTAATATTACTGTAATAATGCTGTTCACTCCTAGCTGTCCTGTGTGTCTCTGTGCACCTGTTCCTAGTGTCTGTGTGTTTCCATGCACACCTGCCAGCTGGGACTGCATTCCTTATTATCCTGTGGTCCCTATGCCTCAGAACATCAAGAGATTTTTATATTGTTCTTTGACTCTGGTATATGTGGCTTACTCTTGTGTTGTCCTGCTGCTGGCCAAGTTTACACTGCTGCCATCTATTTTCTTTTATTCTTGTTAGTGCTTTGTGGCTTTAGTACATATGTGCCTGAAATTGCTCTGATTCTGGCTCCATACAACTTCCGATTCTTCATTCAACTGACCTTCTTTTGTAAGTAAGTATAGGCATCTTTCCTTTTAAAGGGCAGATGGAATAGGCTGAGAAGTGGGGTGGGAGTAGATTTAGGCATAGTTAGGTTTTGACTTGCCCTTCATTTTCAATTTCCTGCTGTTGGGCATTTTCTAACTGTTAGCTTGGGATGATTAGACAACAACAGGCAGTTGTTTCTGACAAGCTGTTCAAGAGTTGCCTTTTCTGTTGCAGCACCTCACTGTATCCTTTGAAAACAAAACAAATAAATGTAAAAACACTCTGCACCCAAAACCTCCACCTCAGGTTGGGCTATTAAAATTCAGCTTGTCATTTAGAAATTCCCACCACTGCAAGGAAGGCCTTCTCCAACATGACACATGCAGCAGGGCAGGCTAGTACCCCAAGCACATACTGGACCACGTCTACCATCATTGATACCCAGTAATTGATGAGTATGAATGCTTGTAAGCATTTTAGTTACAGCTTTAAAACCTTAAAAATAGCAATAGCAGTGATTGAGTCTGGACCAGTGATTGGTTCTCAGCACTGCCAAAGTGTATGTTTCTGCCATTCTATTTTTTTTTTCAGAGACATTTGGCCATGCTACTCATTGATTAAGAAATCCACTGGTTCTTTAGAGACATTCCTCTCTCTGTTCTCATCTACAATGTGGGATTTCTTGTAGCCAATATGTCTACGAGGCCAGTGGTCTTATCTTGCCATTTTTTATTTTTTGTTTAGGGACAAGGTTGGACTAAAAAAAATGACAAAACTACTGTTTAAAAAAATATAAAAACTCCACTATTTTATACCTATTACTTTAGGCCTGACTAACCTTTTTTTCCATAAGGGGAAATTTAGTAAACATGGAAATAATAAATTGCGTAAAAAATGTCATATACCTGCCAGTAAATCGACCTAGCTTGGTATTTAAAACAGATGGTCTCCTAAATCTTGTAGTAACATACAAGATTGATTTACTAAAGACAAATAGGCTGTTTACGTTGAAAGAGAAGCTGCACATTGCAAGGGGATTTTCCCCAGAGCTGAAATTTTACTTTGCAAAGAATACCCATGAGGAAAAGGAAAAGTGTTTTAGGATAACTCTAAAAAAAAGTAGCTGCTTTGAACTCTTGTGGAGAAGGAAGAGGAAAATGGCGCATTAGCAGCAGTATAAAAAATAAGCTGATATGCACCTTTAAGGAGAAGGAATGTGTGCCTTTTGAGGCTACCTTGTCTCATTAACCGCTTCAGCTCTGGAAGATTTTACCCCCTTCCTGACAAGAGCACTTTTTGCGATTCGGCACTGCATTGCTTTAACTGACAATTGCGCGGTCGTGCGACGTTGCACCCAAACAAAATTAACGTCCTTTTTTCCCACAAATAGAGCTTTCTTTTGGTGGTAATTTATCATGTCTGTTTTTTTTTTTTTTTTTGCGCTATAAACAAAAAAAGACCGACAATTGTGAAAAAAACGCATTATTTTTTACTTTTTACTATAATAAATATCTCCCAAAAATATATAAAAAAACAATTTTTTTCCTCAGTTTAGGCCGATATGTATTCTTCTACATATTTTTGGAAAAACAAAAATCGCAATAAGCGTATATTGATTGGTTTGCGCAAAAGTTATAGCGTCTACAAAATAGGGGATAAATTTATAGCATTTTTATTATTAATTTTTTTTTACTAGTAATGGCAGCAATCTGCGATTTTTATTATGACTGCAACATTATGGTGGACACGTCGGACAATTTTGACACATTTTTGGGACCATTGGCATTAATACAGCGATCAGTGCAATTAAAAATGCATTGATTACTGTAAAAATGTCACTGGCAGTGAAGGGGTTAACACTAGGGGCAGTGAAGGGGTTAAGTGTCTCCTAGTTTGTGTTCTAACTGAAGGGGGATGGGGACTGTTCAGGGAAGATAACAGATCATCTGTTCATACTCTGTATGAACAAACGATCTGTCTGTTCTCCCCTCAGAGAACCGGAAACTGTGGGGTTGATTTACTAAAGGCAAATAGACTGTGCACTTTTGCAGAGTGCAGTTGCCCTCTGCAAGTGCAATTGCCCTCTGCAAGTGCAATTGCTCCAGAGCTTAGTAAATGAGTTAAGGCTTGACTTTGCAAAGAGTACCCAATCCTGTGCAAGGAAAATTAAAAAAACAGCATTTTTGCTTGCACATGATTGGATGATGAAGGCAGCAGAGCTTCTGCTCATTTACTAAGCTCTGGAGCAACTGCTCTTGTAGAGGGCAACTGCACTTTCCAAAGTGCACAGTCTTTTTCCCTTTAGTAAATCAACCCCTGTGTGTTTACACACACAGTTCCGGGTTCTTCGTGTCTCAGCAGCGATTGCAGGAGCCCGGCAGTGATCGAGACCGCCGGGCACTCACATCGGCTTGGGGGGCGCGCGCGTGCCCCCTAGTGGCCACAGGGCGAAGCGACGTTACATAATGTCGTTTCGCCCAGCCGAGCCATTCTGCCGCGGTAAAACTGCGGTGGCTGGTCGACATGTGGTTAAGGTGCTTCACCCACTAAGCTGTGTGGTGCAGATTCATGTGTTTTCTTATGCATATAAGACCAACCTACATGGTTGGTACTTTACCATGGCTGATGTGCTGCGTGGTCGGCAGTAGATATGTTAAAAGGTCCACACTGCACAGCTCTCTTTTTAATGCCTATTCATGTGCTTGCATACTGTCCTTACACTAACTAATTTCTACCAAACACATACCAGAAGTCTATATTTTGAATTTTTGAGAATACAGAGATAGGCTTAATGTACACGGGGCGTTTTTACAACCTCTACTGAACGATTTAACTTGACAGATAGTAACCCACGTTTAAAACATCCGTTTTGCCACGTTTACATGCCGCGTTTAGCCGCGTTTATCCGCGTTTGCGTTTAGAAGTGCTTGAAAATGTTTTTTTTTTCTTTTAAATAGACAAAAATTAAAAAAGCCTATGAACGAAATGCAGTTAAAAAAAAGCAAGTTACCGCGTTTAGCAGCATTTGGCGTTTGAAATGCCTCTAAACACAGCTTCTGATCGCATTTTTTTGGGTTCCAAAAAAAGGCTCTAAATGCAACTGTCTAGAAACGACTATAAACGAACCTGTGTACATGTGCTGATAAGATAACATAGAGGAGAGTTCAGGAGCAGTTGAAAAAAATGCCCAACTGCTCCTAAACATCTGTTTACCAGCAGCAGTGTACATGAGGCCTTAGGATTGGGTTCAGTGAATGTATTGTTATGGTTTTGAAGTTTTTTGTGCACTCCGTTTTGACATTTTATTAAACTTTTAAGACAGCGGGGTAAAAAAAAGTTTACAAGCTTTACTAATGAACTGCTGTACTAACAAACAATTTGCAAGATGTTGAGGGCTTTGACTTTATTTTTTTAAGGAGTAAAGTTTACTATAACTTTTAGATCTGTTGTGGCTCCTACTTTCACCTGTCGATTCGGCCAAAACTAAAAAGCCTTTTCTTCAAGGTGTAATAAATCAAACTGGTGTGCTGCTACTGTATTTAAAGGCATGGTTCACATTTACCAAAATCTGCCTATGCAGCCAAGGGATGTCTGTAGATAGATAGGTAGACAAACTGTTCACCATCACAGGGGAAAGCTCTTTCTCTGATTCAAAGCCCCTCACATACGCTTTCTCTCCCCTGTAATAGCTCTTAGCTCAGCGTTTGAGAGCTTGTTCCTGTGATGATGAAGGTGAACAGTGACAACTAGGCATCTTTTAGCAACACTCTGAGCAACATCCTAGAAGTTTTCCCGTCTTTTTAGTATACAATGTGTAGACAATCCACGCTAGGTTACAAAAAATATAAATACGTATTAAGCAGCTAGCTATAAACTGTGATACCAATTTGTGATAAATATAAAGCAAAAAGCAGCGCTACAAAAATAAATGCATATGTCAGTCACTTAATAATAGTCTGCATAATTGGTGCCGGTGGCTACAATAATAACCCTGGCATTGGTGTGAGTGACCGCACTAATAATCCCCTGCATTGGTGTGAGAAACCACAACAATAATCCCAACATTGATGGTCTGTGAGAGTGGTATCTAAACCCTACCCCCATTTTGGTGGTCAGTGGCAGGATTATTTAATCACCCTCAGTAATTACTTACCAGATTACATGCTCCCACACAGCTCTCTCCCTAATGACATCAGGCCTGGCCTATACTACTTTTGTCAGGTGTAGATCACTCTGCCTGACAGTGTTAGCTTCATTTTAAAGATAGGTGCTAGAATGAAGAGGAAGTCCCAGTACAACGCACCCAGCTGCCATTCTGCAAGGTTTCCAAAAGGTGGTGTGACCAGCCCAGGACACAGGTGTATGCAGGGGTGGCCTGTCCGTTAAGGGAGCACAGGCACTGCCCCCCCTGTCCATCGCCGCCTATCCATCCATGCTTTCAGGACCCCAGCGCATGGATTCCAATGTGGGGGGGCTGTTTTTTTTAAGCACCAATTAGAGCCAGAGGCTCTAATAGGCTTCAATATAGGATGGGTTTGGGTCACAGAGAGTGCGCTCCGATCCCACCCAGATAAGTTACAACAGCGAACGAATATTCACTGTTGTAACAGTGATCCTCCTCCCAGCCAATCAGGAAGCTGGTTTTGACACTGGTCATCCGATTGGCTGAAAGGACAGGCAATCCTATTGGACACCTAGGAGGAGGAAAGGAGGAGCTGGAAGCCGCCATGGAGGAGAGGACACGGAGGCGCTGCATCACGCTGCTTGCTGCCTGCTACCCGCCACCGCTGGGGTAAGTGCCGGACCGACCGGCAAACAGCGGGGGGGTGGGTGCCGCTCAGGGGGGTGGGTGTGTGGTTGTTTGCCGCCCCCCCAGAAAAAAAAACACCAGCCGCTACTGGGTGTACGTTTAATAAACAGAGATAATTTATCTCATTTCAGTTCTCAGCAAAAAAAATCATTTGCTCTGGCAACCTGTTTGTAAAGCTGGGGAAAATTTGTTCTCAGAAAAAGAACAGAGAAGTAGTTTTTCCTCGGAGAACAGCTGAGATCTGTGTAGAAGGGGGAGAGATGCCTGTGATCTGAGTGTAAAAAGTGAAGCCAAAGTTAAAAAGACAGTTTAATCACATAAAAATAATAAGCACTGGCCACCACTTTTTTAAATCCAAAGAGTTTTTTACACACATTTTGGCACATTCTTTTAATGTGTATTTTGGCCCCTTTTTATTGCATATTTTGGCCCAATTTACACGCATTTTGAATTTTTTAACAGGTCATATTTTTTCTTTTTTAATATTTTATTGAGTTTTGGAAGGTACAAGAAAATTCGTACATTGGTAACATATGAAGTAATATAATAAGAATAAGTACAGATAATTAGGCATCATCAAGAAAATGAGTTAACAAGCTAAATCAATGAATATAGTATTGTGATACAATATAATACCAGCTGTGAACCTCATGAGCTGTGATTCCAAAAGGTGTTAACAAGGAGCATGGAAAAATAACTATAGTAAGTATGTTCAAAACAAATATATGAAGGGGGGCAGAGATGGCAGTGGGTAAATAGGTAAAGTTAGTTAGGGAAAGAAGGGAAGGTTGTTAGATCTCATCGGGGCCAGGTTCCGGCACAATGGCCTGGCATATACCGGTGAGAGGATCAGTAACTTGATCTATCCCTAATGTTCCCTACTGCAATTCAATAGTATGGTAGACAAAAAAGGGAGGGGAGAGTTAAGTGTGGGATGGGAGAAGGGAGGAAGGAATCTCCAGTGAGGTGTAGAAGTCAAGATATCCACTCATGTGATAAGTGTAACAGGGAGGAGAATGTTATATGCATTCAAGGAAGTAGCAGTCGAAGCCTGGAGGTAGGTAATGTTTGACCCAAGGTTTCCATACTGATTCAAATTTGGGTATGTTATCAAGAAGAATAGCTTTAGTTTTTGCATGAATCATGGCTGGCGTTACTCTGTGTTTAACAGATAGTATGCAGAGTGAAGTATATTTCGATGCTTTTGCTATGGTTTGTTTTGCTGCAGTGGTTACAAAGAGCAGAAGTTTAAATTGACGGTGAGTGATGTGATGTGGTTTGCTGTTCAGGAGTGCTACAGCTGGGTCAGGAGGTAAGGTGACATAAAACAGTGGAAATGATTTGAAAAATCTCCAACCAAAAAGAACTGGCAATGGGGCATTCCCACCAGATGTGGACATGTGTGCCCGGGGTAGTACAATCACAGAAGCAGTGAGAGGAATATTGAGGGCAAAATTTGGATATCCTGGCAGGTACTAAATACCATCTGGTAAGGACTTAATAATTGGTTTCAAGAGCCACTATGTTTGGAGTGGCCAATTTGGTTGCCTGGCGGAACTGGGCCCAATTCAGTTCTTGTGGTTGGAGGTGGAGGTCAGTCTCCCATTATTTTGTGTAAGATGGGAGAGAAGAGGTTGTTTGTGAGAGTAGCTACGCATATAAATCTGAAATAAGACTACGTCTGTGAGGGTCTGATGTACAGCTGCTTTCAAAGACTGTGAAATCAGGGGTCGTCGAGTCAGGGGGTGTGTAATGGCTTAAAAAAAAAATTTAATCTGAAGATAGCGGAAGGTTTCTGCAGAGGGGAGATCATGTGTTTCACATAAGGTAGGCAAGGGAGTAATAATAGTAGATTAAAAGAAACAGTGAGCGCGATTTAAACCAGCAGTAGACCAGGCGGAGAAGGAGATTGGGGAGGACCAGGCTGGGTAAAAGGAAGGATTATGGAGAAAGAAGAGAAGAGGGTTATGCTTAGATTGAAGACCGAAGCGTGTTTTTAATTTGTCCTAAATAGAAAGGCTGTGCTTAGTAATTTGGTTGGTGATTGTCTGGCATTGAGCAGGGGTTAGCCATAAGATATTTGCAGTGGAGAGGGGGTCACAGTCATCCGACTCTAATGCCACCCATAGTGGAGTTTTCTTAGTAGCATGGTATTTGGGAAGTTGTGCCAAATTGAGCTGCGTAGTAATATTTTGTAATGTCTGGTACCCCAAGTCCCCCGCGGATTCGGGGGGTCTGAGTTTGTCCCAAATGAAATGTATGGTTTTACGTTGTAAAATGCGTAAAAAATTTGAAGGGATCGTTATTGGGAGTACTCTAAATAGGTAGAGAATTTTAGGAAGGATAGACATTTTGATCACTGTTATTCTACCCATCCATGCCAAGTTGAACGTAAGTTCGACTCGAACATCGGGTGTTCGCCCGTTCGGCAAATTCTGAACATTATGGGGCGCTCATGCGAAATTTGAACGCCCCATAATGCAATGCGGAATCGCAGTGCATTTACGTCTGATGATTGGCGAAAGCATGCACCTGATCTGCGCTCTGCTGCGAGTAGCAGTGTTGGCATTGACGGAGAGAGAGAGAGATTGAGCTAGATTAGGCAGACACGTTAGTTAGTGCAGGCAGTGTATGTCATATATATACAGTGAGGCAAAAAAGTATTTAGTCAGCCACCAATTGTGCAAGTTCTCCCACTTAAAAAGATGAGAGAGGCCTGTAATTGTCATGATAGGTCTACCTCAACTATGAGAGACAAAATGTGGAAACAAATCCAGACAATCACATTGTCTGATTTTTGAAAGAATTTATTTGTAAATTATGGTGGAAAATACTGTAAGTATTTTGTCAATATGAAAAGTTCATCTCAATACTTTGTTATATATCCTTTGTTGGCAATGACAGAGGTCAAACGTTTTCTGTAAGTCTTCACAAGGTTGTCACACACTGTTGCTGGTATGTTGGCCCATTCCTCCATGCAGATCTCCTCTAGAGCAGTGATGTTTTGGGGCTGTCACTGGGTAACACGGACTTTCAACTCCTTCCAAAGGTTTTCTATGGGGTTGAGATCTAGAGACTGGCTAGGCCACTCCAGGACCTTGAAATGCTTCTGACGAAGCCACTCCTTCGGGCGGTGTGTTTGGGATCATTGTCATGCTGAAAGACCCAGCCACGTTTCATCTTCAATGCCCTTGCTGATGGGAGGAGGTTTGCACTCAAAATCTCACGATACATGGCCCCATTCATTCTTTCATGTACACGGATCAGTCGTCCTGTTCCCTTTGCAGAGAAACAGCCCCAAAGCATGATGTTGCCACCCCCATGCTTCACAGTAGGTATGGTGTTCTTTGGTTGCAACTCAGCATTCTCTCTCCTCCAAACACGACAAGTTATGTTTCTACCAAACAGTTCTACTTTGATTTCATCTGACCATATGACATTCTCCCAATCCTCTTCTGGATCATCCAAATCCTCTCTAGCAAACTTCAGACGGGCCCGCACATGTACTGGCTTAAGCAGAGGGACACGTCTGGCACTGCAGGATCTGAGTCCCTGGTGGCGTAGTGTGTTACTGATGGTAGCTTTTGTTACGTTGGTCCCAGCTCTCTGCAGGTCATTCACTAGGTCCCCTCGTGTGGTTCTGGGATTTTTGCTCACCGTTCTTGTGATCATTTTGACCCCACGGGGTGAGATCTTGCATGGAGCCCCAGATCGAGGGAGATTATCAGTGGTCTTGTATTTCTTGCATTTTCTAATTATTGCTCCCACAGTTGATTTCTTCACACCAAGCAGCTTGCCTATTGCAGATTCAGTCTTCCCAGCCTGGTGCAGGTCTACAATTTTGTTTCTGGTGTCCTTCGACAGCTCTTTGGTCTTCACCTTGGTGGAGTTTGGAGTGTGACTGTTTGAGGTTGTGGACAGGGTGTCTTTTATATTGATAACAAGTTCCAACAGGTGCCATTAATACAGGTAATGAGTGGAGGACAGAGTGATTGTCTGGATTTGTTTCCACATTTTGTCTCTCATAGTTAAGGTATGCCTATGATGACAATTACAGGCCTCTCTCATCTTTTTAAGTGGGAGAACTTGCACAATTATTGGCTGACTAAATACTTTTTTGCCCTATATATATATATATATATATATATATATATATATATACTCTGAATTTAGTGTAGACTATATATTCAGGGTAGACTCTATATACAGTCAGTGCAGGTAGTGTATTAACTACTTACCGACTGGGCACTTAAACCCCCTTCCTAACCAGACCAATTTTCAGCTTTCGGTGCGCTTACATTTTGAATGACAATTACTCAGTCATGCAACACTATATGAAGTTTTTGTCCTTTTTTTCACACAAGTAGAGCTTCCTTTTGGTGGTATTTAATCACTGCTGGGTTTTTTATTTTTTGCGCTATAAAATTGTTTCTGTTATAAAATTTTGCAAAGTAGTAATTTTTCTTCATATATTTTGGCCAAAATTTATACTGCTACATATCTTTGGTAAAAATAATCCAAATCGGTGTATATTATTTGGTCTTTGTGAAAGTTATAGAGTCCACAAGCTATGGTGCCAATCTCTGAAAATTGATTACACCTGACGGCCTATCTCATTTCTTGAGAACCTAACAAGCCAGGAAAGTACAAATACTCCCCAAATGGAAAGTAGACATTCCAAAGTATTTAGTTAGAGGCATGGTGAGTTTTTTGAAGTTGTAATTTTTTTGCCACAATTTTTTGCAAAATCAAGATTTTTTTTTTTCTTTTTTTTTCACAAAATTGTTAAATTAGCAGGTTATTTTTCACACACAGCATATGCATAGCACGAATTACACCCCAAAACACATTCTACTATTCTTCCTGAGTATGGCGATACCACATGTTTGAGACTTTTACACAGCGTGGCCACATACAGAGGCCCAACATGCAGGGAGCGTCATCAGCCGTTCTTGGAGCATAAATTACACATATAATTTTTTGACTACCTCTTGCACTTTTGAAGGCCCTGGAGAACCAGGACAATGGAAACGCCCCAAAAATGTCCCCATTTTGGAAAGAAAACAACCCAATGTATAATCTTTGAGGCATAATGAGTCTTTTGAACATGTCATTTTTTTTCTACAAGTTTTTGGAAAATGTGTAAAGAAAATGAAAACACATTTTTTTCTTACACAACGTTGTCCATTTACACAATGTTTCTAACACATAGCATGTACATACCAAAAATTACACCCCATAATAGATTCTTCTACTCCTCCTGAGTACAGCAATACCACATGTGTGAGACTTTTCCACATACAGAGTAGGGATGAGCTTCGTGTTCGAGTCGAACCCATGTTCGACTCGAACATCGGCTGTTCGGTCGTTCGCCGAATTGCGAACGATATGGGCCGTTCGCGCCAAATTCGTGTGGCGCGTCACGGCCCATAATTCACTGCGGCATCGCAGTGCATTGCTGGCTGATGATTGGCCAAGCATGCACTATGACCCGCATGCTTGGCCAATCACAGCGCCGCCTGAACAGAGAGCCGTAATTGGCCAAAGCCAAGGAGGCTTTGGCCAATTATGGCTCAGGGGATTTAGTACACGCCCCACACTATATAAGGCCGCCTGCACAGCGGCCCTGTGTAGTGTGTGTTCCGGCGTTCATTGAGAGAGAGAGAGAGACAGACAGTGACATTTGATTTGAGTTAGATAGATTAGGCAGAACAGTCAGTCAGTTAGCTGCACTTACAGTGTATTGTGTATATATATATGCATCCCAGGTGTTGCATATATATATATATATATATATATATATATACACACTGTATTCAGTTTAGCTAGATCCGTTCTTGTTATCTTCTTACTGACAGGCAGGCTTGTCTTGTTACAGTATATACAGCTACCTGAAGAAAATTGCTTGTGTTCTTTTGATCCTATTAGTACCACAGTCAGGCAGCTAGACTATTTACAGTTAGTGCAGTGCATCCTGCTCACAGTGTTCAGCTAGATCCATTCCTGTTATCTTCTTACTGACAGGCAGGCTTGTCTTGTTACAGTATATACAGCTACCTGAAGAAAATTGCTGGTGTTCTTTTGACCCTATTAGTACCACAGTCAGGCAGCTAGACTATTTACAGTTAGTGCAGTACGTCCTGCTCACAGTGTTCAGCTAAAACTACAAGTTAGTGGGGTGCGTCCTGCTCACAGTGTTCAGCTAAACCTACAAGTTAGTGGGGTGCGTCCTGCTCACAGTGTTCAGCTAAACCTAAAAGTTAGTGCGGTGCGTCCTGCTCACAGTGTTCAGCTAAACCTACAAGTTTAGTGCAGTGTGTCCTGCTCACAGTGTTCAGCTAGATCCGTTCCCATTATCTTCTTACTGACAGGCAGGCTTGTCTTGTTATAGTATATACAGCAACCTGAAGAAAATTACTGGTGTTCTTTTGATCCTAATAGTACCACAGTCAGGCAGCTAGACTATTTACAGTTAGTGCAGTGCGTCCTGCTCACAGTGTTCAGCTAAACCTACAAGTTAGTGGGGTGCGTCCTGCTCACAGTGTTCAGCTAAACCTACAAGTTAGTGTGGTGCGTCCACCTCACAGTGTTCAGCTAAACCTACAAGTTAGTGGGGTGCGTCCTGCTCAGTGTTCAGCTAAACCTACAAGTTAGTCGTGTGCGTCCTGCTCACAGTGTTCAGCTAAACCTACAAGTTAGTGTGGTGCGTCCACCTCACAGTGTTCAGCTAAACCTACAAGTTAGTGGGGTGCGTCCTGCTCACAGTGTTCAGCTAAACCTACAAGTTAGTGGGGTGCGTCATGCTCACAGTGTTCAGCTAAACCTACAAGTTTAGTCAGTGCTGTGTTTTGGCCTAGGCCAACAAGGCCCAGGCCTAGGGCGGCGCTTTGCGGGGGGGCGGCAAAAAAGCCGCCCCCCCCACCAAAACGGCATCCGCGCCCTCCTCCCACACAGCAGGGCACATCAGCAGAGTAAAGCTTAGCAGTGCAGTGGCGTCGCGGCTGCAGATGGGGCCAGAAAGCAGTGTAAGCAGGAGCTGTCAAGCCGCCCCTGTAAAGCCGTGATTCTCTCTCTGCGATTGGTCCTCTGCTGTGGCCAATCATGGGGAGGGAACAGCGGTCAGGAAGCTGGGCGGCGGCATGGCAAAACCAATTAGAGCCAGTCTCTCTCTTTCTTCTCTCTTCTCCCTTCGGCTGACAGAAAGGGGAGGGGGGTGAGCGGGGGAGTTCTCTGCTGCTGACGAGTTCTCTGGTAAATGGAGCAGCAGCGCTGTGACAGGGAGAGGAGAGATGTGGGTTGTCTGTATCTCCCCCGCTCGCCCCCCATCCCCTTTCTGTCAGCCAAAGGGAGAAGAGAGAGAGAGCGGCTCTAATTGGTTTTGCCGTGCCGCTGCCCAGCTTCCTGACTGCTGTTTCCCTCCCCATGATTGGCCACAGCAGAGGGCCAATCAGAAGACTCTGGGGGAATCATGGGAAAAGTAGTCCCTGAAGAGTGGTGGCCCCTGTGTGTCCACAGACATCATGCTACAGCCCCCAGCATGCATGCACTCTGCTGGGGGGTGTTACAGGAGGAGAAAAAGAATACTGTGCTGGGGGAAGCCAGATAGGGAGCCACACTGTACCCCTGTACCCACACCACCAGAGCCACGCTGTACCCGCACCACCAGAGCCACGCTGTACCCGCACCACCAGAGAGCAACGTTGTACCCGCACCACCAGAGCCATGCTGTACCCGCACCACCAGAGCCACGCTGTACCCGCACCACCAGAGCCACGCTGTACCCGCACCACCAGAGAGCAACGTTGTACCCACACCACCAGAGAACCATGCTGTACCCACACCACCAGAGCCACGCTGTACCCGCACCACCAGAGAGCCACGCTGTACCCGCACCACCAGAGAGCCACGCTGTACCCGCACCACCAGAGCCACGCTGTACATGCACCACCAGAGAGCCACACTGTACCTGCACCACCAAAGAGAGCCATGCTGTACCCGCACCACCAGAGGAGGAGAAAGATGAAGCCACTGCCAGGGTAAAGACATGCTGCACTACTGACTAGAGTCGGCCTGGGCAACCCAGAGCGAGCGAACGTCCAGCCAGAGGGATCACTGTTGTGGTTTCATCGGGTCTGGTAAGAGAGCCTGTTGGCCATTATCCATTACTGTTCCCAGGGACTGAGCCATTGGGAAGTGCCTAACCTGATATCCTCTAGGCCAACCCTAGTGACGCTACGGTCCCGGAGCCCACAAGTTCCGGCACTGAGTTTCGGTAACTGGCCAGACAGGGATGCGCCAGCGTGGGCACCCAGGACATTTGCCGCCCGGTGTCCCACAAGCGGCGATGGGCTTTCCGTGGCAGCCGACACCTCTCTCCCCACTGTCAGCCACACACACTCCTCAGCTCCTCCTCCCTTCTCCTTCTCGGCTCCAATATTCTAGTGTACACAGCCTGGAGGAGGAGGAGCCAGAGAGGAGGGACGCGACTTCAGTGCAAGAGCCTCCCAAAGTACCCAGCACATATCCCCTTACCCCCCAAATGAAAAGATGCTGCATCCCTCACTGTCCTCCTCCCGCGGCGTCCCTCTGTCCTCCCATGAAGATGACAGGGCGGATCTTAAAAAGGAAGGGGTGTGGCCTTGACAGGAAGGGGTGGGTCATAGTTAAATTAGGGAGTGCGCGAGCTTAGTCAGGCCTAGGGCAGCACAAAACCTTAATACACCACTGAGTTTAGTGCAGTGCGTCCTGCTCACAGTGTTCAGCTAGATCCGTTCCTGTTATCTTCTTACTGACAGGCAGGCTTGTCTTGTTATAGTATATACAGCTACCTGAAGAAAATTACTGGTGTTCTTTTGATCCTATTAGTACCACAGTCAGGCAGCTAGACTATTTACAGTTAGTGCAGTGCATCCTGCTCACAGTGTTCAGCTAAACCTACAAGTTAGTGGGGTGCATCCTGTTCACAGTGTTCAGCTAAACCCACAAGTTAGTGGGGTGCGTCCACCTCACAGTGTTCAGCTAAAGCTACCTGTAGAAGGTTGGTGGTGTTCTCATACTACAGGCAGGCAGATGATTTTGCTAGCTGCAGTATCAGTACATATATATATATATATATATATATATATATATATATATATCCCAGCTTAGTACAGCTACAGGCCATTAGTATGTCTGGAAGGCCAAGAAGGAGAGACAAACAGTCACAAGCCAATAAGAAAGGGCAAGCAGGCTCTGTGTCTAGTGCTGGTCGTGGAGACGGTGCATCCTCATCAGCACGTGGCCGTGGGACACGCTTGGCCTTTTTTTCGGCAGCTGGCCGTGTTGAGCCGCAACATGCGGAAGACTTGGTCGAGTGGATGACCAAGCCGTCCTCATCCTCCTCATCCTCTCTCACCCATGCCCAGGGTCATTTGTCTGGCAAAGCAGCGGCCTCTTCCCTCGGCTCAATGTCATCAGTGACTCCTTCCCTAGCCCCACCATGTCCTCCTGAGGAGTCCCTCGAACTGTTGGGTACATGCTCCAGGAGGATGCCCAGCGTTTGGAAGGCTCTGATGATGATACTGAGCTCGATGAAGGCAGTAACATGAGCACGGACAGAGGGGGTGCCCAAGAAGGACAGCAATCTGGCAGTCATGCTCCCCCTGCTGCAGCATACTGCCAGGTTTGCTCCAGTGATGAGGAGGGAGGGGATGATGAGGTCACTGACTCAACGTGGGTGCCTGATAGGAGAGAGGAGGAGGAGGAGGAGAAGGAGGAGGCGGCACATCACCAACGAGGCAGGATGCCCTCCAGGGGCCAGCCTAAGGGCAGCACATTGACTGCATCACACCCCAAAGCTCCACATGTGCAGGGCGCTGCAGTCTCTGCGCGTTATTCAAAAAGTTCTTTGGTGTGGGCCTTTTTTGAGACGAGTGCATCAGATCGCACCGCTGCTATTTGCAACATATGTCTCAAGCGTATCTCGCGTGGCCAAAACATCTCCCGCTTGGGTACCACATGCTTGACCAGACATATGTTGACCTGCCATACAGTTCGTTGGCAAGCGTATCTAAAAGACCCACACCAAAGAACAAAGAGGACCTCTCCTTGCTCCTCATCAGCTGAGATTTCCAACCCCACTATACCTTCAGTCCTCTCTGAGACCTGCACTGAGAGGAATGAAGGTGTAGAATTAGGTGTGTCACAGCCAAGTACTTGTGGGCAATCTGCTTTTGGTACACCGACGTCAGATTGTACCAGGCAAATTTCCCTGCCCCAGCTGCTGCACCGCCGAAAGAAGTTTGCTCCCAGCCATCCACATGCCCAGCGGTTGAATGTTAGCTTGGCAAAATTGCTAGCACTTCAACTGCTGCCTTTTCAGTTGGTAGACTCTGCCCCCTTCCGTGAGTTTGTGGAATGTGCGGTTCCTCAGTGGCAGGTACCCAAACGCCACTTTTTCTCACGGAAGGCGATTCCGGCTCTCTACCGGCATGTGGAAGGCAATGTCCATGCCTCGCTGGACAGGGCGGTCAGCGGTAAGGTGCATATTACCGCTGACTCATGGTCCAGCAGGCATGGACAGGGACGTTACCTAAGTTTCACGGCGCATTGGGTGACTCTGCTGGCAGCTGGGAAGGATGCAGGACAAGGTGCAGTAGTGTTGGAGGTTGTTCCGTCACCACGCCTCCAAAATGCTAATGATTGTGACACACCTCTCTCCTCCACCCCCTCCTCTTCTTCTTCCTCCATGGCCTCCTCCTGTGCTTTGTCCTCGGGACCAGCAGTGCTCCGTAGCCATTCAAGGGGCTACGCAAGTACGCAGGCCAAAAGATGCCATGCGATGCTTGAGCTGGTGTGCTTGGGGGACAGGAGCCACACTGGGGCAGAGGTTCTGTCAGCTCTGCAGGGGCAGGTTCAGAGGTGGTTGACGCCACGCCAACTTAAGGCAGGAATGGTGGTTTGCGACAATGGCACCAACCTCCTCTCTGCCCTCCGACAGGGACAAATGACCCATGTGCCCTGTTTGGCTCACGTCCTTAACTTGGTGGTGCAGCGGTTCTTGGGCAGGTACCCGGGCTTATAGGATGTCCTGAGGCAGGCCAGGAAAGTCTGTGTGCATTTCCGCCGGTCATATAATGCCAGTGCTCGGCTGATGGACCTCCAAAAGGAGTTTAACCTGCCCAAGAACTGCCTAATCTGTGACATGCCCACCAGGTGGAACTCAACGTTGGCCATGCTGCAGCAGCTGCACATGCAGCAGAGGGCCATCAATGAGTACCTGTGCGACTATGGCACCAGGACAGGGTCAGAGGAGCTTGTTTTTTTTTCCCCACGCCAGTGGGCCATGATCAGGGATGCATGTACTGTCCTGTCACCATTTGAGGAGGCCACAAGGATGGTGAGCAGTGACAGTGCATGCATCAGTGACACTGTCCCCCTTGTCCACCTGTTGGAGCACACGCTGCGTGGAATAATGGACAGGGCACTTGAGGCAGAACAGAGGCAGGAAGAGGAGGACTTCCTTAGCTCTCAAGGCCCCCTTTATCCAGACAGTGTTCCTGCGTGCCCGCCGATCACACAGGAAGAGGAGGAGGAGGAGGAGGAAGATTGTGTCAGTATGGAGGTGGAGCCTGGCACTCAGCATCAGCAGCAGTCTTTAAGGGATCAGTCCCAAGAAACACATGGACTTGTACGTGGCTGGGAGGAGGTGGCTGCGGACCATGTCGTCCTTAGTGACCTAGAGGACTCCGGACCGAATGCCTCAGCAAACCTATGCTGCATGGCCTCCCTGATCCTGCAAAGCCTGTGTAAGGATCCTCGTATTCGTGGTATCAAGGAGAAGGACCAATACTGGCTGGCAACCCTCCTTGATCCACGTTACAAGGGTAAGGTTGCGGACCTTATCTTGCCATCGCAGAGGGAGCAGATGATGAAACATCTTCGGGAGGCCTTGCAGAAAGGTCTGTGCAACGCGTTCCCAGAGACTGGGAGGTTACAAACTCCTGTTTCTGGACAACGTGTTGCTGAGGCTTCGGTCAGTCAAAGAAGGAGCGGTGGAGAAGGTGGCCGTCTGACCGATGCGTTCAGACAATTTTTTGGTCCGCAGCCCCAAGGTATGATCGGTTCCAGCAACCATCGCCAGCGTCTGTTTTACATGGTGCAGGAATACCTAGGGGCAAGATCAGACTTGGACACCTTTCCCACCGAAAATCCTCTGGGTTACTGGGTCTTGAGGATGGATCACTGGCCAGAGCTTGCACAGTATGCAATTGAGCTACTGGCCTGTGCTGCATCCAGCGTTCTTTCGGAACGCACATTCAGTGCTGCTGGAGGCGTGGTAACCGATCACAGGGTGCGTCTGTCCACCGACTCGGTCGATCGACTGACCTTCATAAAAATGAATCAGTCTTGGATCACCACCAGCTACCAAGCACCTGATGCTGATGTAACCGAATAATTTTTTTTGAAATCTCAGATCCCTTCAAAGACTGCCTATGCTGATGCTGAGTGACTATCCCTGAGTAATTATCCTCTTCCTCCTCAATCATCATGCTGATAGCTTGTAAGAACATTTTTGGTTCTGGGCGCCACCACCAGTGCCTAAGGCACAATTTTTCAGCCCCTGTTTAACAGGGGCGTGTAATTACAATTTTTGATGCAATACTTTGCAGCAGGGCTCGTTCCTGCGTTCCAACTAGAGTGTCTGTGAGGGGTTGCAGTGTTGTGGCACCAGCACCACCACCACCACCACAGGCCCAATTTTTCTGCCCCTGTTCAACAGGGGCATGTAATTACAATTCTTGATCTAATATTTCACAGCAGGGCCCATTTCTGCACCCACCAAGAGCGAGTGAGGACTTACAGTGTTGTGGCACCAGCACCACCACCACCACCAAAGGCCCAGTTTTTCTGCCCCTGTTCAACAGGGGCATGTAATTACAATTCTTGATCTAATATTTCACAGCAGGGCCCTGTGAGGGCTTACGTTGTTGTGGCCACAACAACACCTAAGGCCCAAATTTCTGCTGAGTATATAGGGCAGGCCCCTACTTTCAAACATCTAACTTACAAATGACTCCTACTTGCAAACAGAAGGAGACAACAGGAAGTGAGATGAAATCTACCCCTAGGAAGGGAAATTCTCTCCTGTAAGAGTTAATATGGGAAAAACATTTCTCCTTTCCACTGATGCTTTCCAATCCTTGTTCCACAAAAAACCCCAAATTCTCAAAAAACATTTGTCATTGGGACAAAAAGTGAGGTGAAATCTTCTAAAGAGGAGGAAAGACAGCAAAACAAATGTCACAGGGGTGATAACCCTTCCCTATGTTTCCAAAAAGCTTAAAAATATTTTTTGGCTGGAGCTAAACACGTTAAAAATGTACCCGTTCAAAATGACAAACAGATTCTACTTAACAACAAACCTACAGTCCCTGTCTTGTTTGCACCGCCTGTATACTGCTGTTCAGAGTATATAGGGCCTGGTGGCCCCACACCTTTCCTTATTTTAATTTGGGTGCGGGGTTCCCCTTAATATCCATACAAGACCCAAAGGGCCTGGTAATGGACTGGGGGGTACCCATGCCGTTTGTCTCACTGATTTTCATCCATATTGCCAGGACCCGACATTACATTAAACCCGCAAGCAGTTTTAAATGAGATTTTTTCCTTTAAAAATGACATTTGGTGCAGGGACTGTTCTAAACAAGGGAGACATGCGCCACTTTACAGGCATACTATAGACACCCCCCCAGGTACGATATTTAAAGGAATATTTCACTTTTTTTTTTTTTTACTTTAAGCATCATTAAAATCACTGCTCCCGAAAAAACGGCCGTTTTTAAAAGTTTTTTTTGCATTGATACATGTCCCCTGGGGTAGGACCCGGGTCCCCAAACCCTTTTTAGGACAATACCATGCAAATTAGCCTTTAAAATGAGCACTTTTGATTTCGAACGTTCGAGTCCCATAGACGTCAATGGGGTTCTAACGTTCGTGCGAACTTTCGGTCCGTTCGCAGGTTCTGGTGCGAACCGAACCGGGGGTGTTCGGCTCATCCCTAATACAGAGGACCAACATTCAGGGAGCACCATCAGGTGTTCTAGGGGCATACGTTTCAAATCTAATTTGTCTACCTTTTACACTTTTGTGAGGCACTGTAGTGGCATGGATGTGGCATGGATGATAACTGATGTGGCATGGATGAGCATGAATGGGGATGGATGAGCCATGGACGGGGATGGCTGAGCATGAATGAGTATGGCTGAGTATGGCCGGGTATGGCTGAGTACAGCTGGGTATAGATGGGATGGCTGGGTATGGCTGAGTATGGCTGGGTACAGCTGAGTACGACTGAGTACGGCTGGGTACGGCTGAGTATGGCTAAGTATGGCTAAGTATGGCTGAGTACGGCTGAGTATGGCTGAGTATGGCTGGGTACGGCCGAGTAAGGATGGGTACGGCTGAGTAAGGATGGGTACGGCTGAGTAAGGATGGGTACGGCTGAGTATGGCTGGGTATAGATGGGATGGCTGGGTATGACTGAGTATGACTGAGCACGGCTGGGTACAGCTGGGTACGGCTGAGTACGGCTGGGTACGGCTGGGTACGGCTGGGTACGGCTGAGTACGGCTGGGTACGGCTGGGTAAGGCTGAGTACGGCTGGGTACGGCTGGGTATGGCTGGGTACGGCTGAGTATAGCTGGGTACGGCTGAGTATGGCTGGGTACAGCTGAGTACGGCTGAGTATGGCTGGGTACGGCTGGGTACGGCTGGGTATGGCTGAATATGGATGGGGTTTGATGGGATAGCTGAGCATGGATGGATGGATGAGTATTGCTGAGGATGGATGGCTGAGCATGGATGGATGGATGAGTATGCTGAGTATGGATGGCTGTGCATGGATGGATGGAAGAGTATGCTGAGTATGGATGGCTGAGCATGGATTGATGAGTATGCTGAGTATGGATGGCTGAGCATGGATGGATGGATGGATGAGTATTCTGAGTATGGATGGGTATGCTGAGTATGGATGGCTGAGTATGGATGGCTGAGCATGGATGGATTAGTATGCTGAGTATGGATGAGTATGCTCAGTATGGATGGCTGAGCATGGATGGATGGATGAGTATGCTGAGTATGGATGGGTGAGCATGGATGGATGGATGAGTATGGATGGGTGAGCATGGATGGATGAGTATGCTGAGTATGCATGAGGATGAATGGACCCGGCGGTCCTCTGGACCCGGCGGTCACGGACGTTCCCGGGTGCGCCCCAGGGGAAGGTCGTTCCCAGGCGCGCCCTACATTCAGTGTAGACTATATATACAGTGCATTCGGCGGTGTAAAATACATAATACACTTCAGGTGGTGTATCAATATATATATATATATATATATATATATATATATATATATATATATATATATTATATATATTCCCAACCGTTTGGTAACACCAAGTACTAACGCCTCCCTTTTACCTGGTTAACCACCACTGCGCCTAAGGTTGCAATGTAAATCTATTCTATAGCTGCCACTTTAAAGATGCAAATACTGTAAATAGAGTGTTTTTCTAAACAAAAATAGCTAAATAAAGTGAAAAAACACAGTGGCGCTAAAATATAACTTCTATATAAAAAATCCCTTATTTCAGGCAATCAAGTGAAAAAAACAACAATATATATACAATATATCCCCCAAGTGACAAGTGATATTATTAAAATATATCAAAAAATATTGTAATCAAAAATCACAAATAAACAAAAGTCCTTAAATGGTGATTTCTTCTTATAACTTCCACCACACCCAAGTGTTCGGTGATCCCACTCCATATGGAATTCCACTCACCGACTTTCAGTGCCCACACTCTCGTCTAAGACTCAAATGCTTTCTGACCGCATCATAAGGGTCACAGTGGCAATCCACAAACCAGATTGATGTGCAAAGATCGTTCCACATGTGAAATAAAATAATACTCCAATAGTGCAATAACATATATATATATATATACAGTCTAGAATATACTGTATATACAGCATCTCACAAAAGTGAGTACAACCCTCACATTTTTGTAAATTATTTATTATACCTTTATATGTGACAACACTGACGAAATTACACTTTGCTACAATGTAAAGTAGTGAGTGTACAGCTTGTATAACAGTGTAAATTTGCTGTTCTCTCAAAATAACTCAACCGACAGCTATTAATGCCTAAACTGCTGGCAACAAAAGTGAGTACACCCCTAAGTAGAAATGTCCAATTTGGGCCCGAAGTGTCAATATTTTGTGTGGCCACCATTATTTTTCCGCACTGCCTTAACCCACTTGGGCATAGAGTTCACCAGAGCTTCACAGGTTGCCACTGGAGTCCTCTTCCACTCCTCCATGTTGACATTATGGAGCTGGTGGATGTTAGAGACCTTGCACTCCTCCAACTTCCATTTGAGGATGCCCCACAGATGTTTAATAGGGTTTAGGTCTGGAGACATGCTTGGCCAGTCCATCATCTTTACCCTCAGCTTCTTTAGCAAGGCAGTGGTTGTCTTGGGGGTGTGTTTGGGGTTGTTATGTTGGAATACTGCCCTGCGGCCCAGTCTCTGAAGGGAGGGGTTCATGCTCTGCTTCAGTATGTCACAATGCATGTTGGCATTCATGTTTCCCTCAATAAACTGTAGCTCTCCAGTGCTGGCAGCACTCATGCAGTCCCAGACCATGACACTCCCACCACCATGCTTGACTGTATGCAAGACACACTTGTCTTTGTAGTTTTCCCCTGGTTGCCGCCACACACGCTTGACACCATCTGAACCAAATAAGTTTATCTTGGTCTCATCACACCACAGGACATTGTTGCAGTCATCCATGTACTTATTCTGTTTGTCTTCAGCAAACAGTTTGGGGTCTTTCTTGTGCATCATCTTTAGAAGAGTCTTCCTTTTGGGACGACAGCCATTCAGACCAATTTGATGCAGTGTGTGGCATATGGTCAGAGCACTGACAGGCTGACCCCCCACCCCTGCATGCAATGCATGCATCAGGGACACTGTCCCTCTTGTCTTCCTGCTGGAGCACACCCTTCGTGGAATCACAGACAGGGCACTGGAGGCAAAACAGCGGGAGGAAGAGGAGGACTACCTTTCCTCTCAAGGCCCCCTTTATGCAGATAGCATTCCTGCGGGACTGCAAAACACACAGGAAGAAGAGGATGAGGAGGATTGTGTTAGCATGGATGTAAAGGATAACACGCAGCAGTCTTCAAGGGATGGTTTTCAGTCCCCAGAAACCCAAGTAGTTGTACGTGGCTGGGAGGAGGTAGTTCCTGATAATGTCATCCTTAGTGACCCAGAGGACTCAGAATCGAATGCCTCTGCAAACGTATGCTGCATGGCCTCCCTGATTCTGCAAAGCCTGCAAAAAGACCCTAGGATTCGTAGCATCAAGGAGAGGGATCATTACTGGCTGGCAACCCTTCTTGATCCATGTTACAAGGGTAAAGTTGCAGAACTCATCTTCAGGAGGCCTTGAAGAAAAGTTTGTGTAGAGCCTTTCCAGACCCTGGGAGGTTACCATTTCCTGGTGCTGGACAACGTGTTTCTAAGGCTTCGTTCGGTCAGAGTAAGAGCGGTGGAGAAGGTGGCCAGCTGACCGATGCCTTTAAACAATTTTTCAGTCCTCAGCGCCAAGATTCAAGCAACCATCGCCAGCGTCTGCATTATATGGTGCAGGAATATCTAGGGGCAAGAGCAGACTTGGAGACCTTTCCAACAGAGCATCCACGGGTTACTGGGTCCTGAGGATGGACCACTGGCCAGAACTTGCTCAATATGCAATCAAACTACTGGCCTGTCCTGCATCCAGCGTGCTTTCTGAATGCACATTCAGTGCTGCTGGAAGATTTGTAACGGATCAAAGAGTGTGCCTGTACACAGACTCCATTGATAGGCTCACATTTATAAAAATGAATCAGTCCTGGATCAGCTATCAAGCCCCTTATGCTGATGCAACTGATTGAATTGATATGGATCTGGGATCACTTGAAGACTGCCCATGCTGCCTATCCTATGCCTGAATCTTGATGATGCTAGCTTCCAACAATATTTTTGGTTTAGGGCACCACCAACACCCAAGGCCCAATTTTTCTGCCCCTGTTAAGCAGGGCATGTAATTAAAATTTTCGAAATAATATTTAACAGCAGGGCCCGTTCCTGCGCCCAACAAGAGTAACTGTGAGGTGTTACAGTGTTCTGCCACAACCAACACTTAAGGGCCAATTTTTCTGCCCCTGCTTAACAGGTGCATGTAATTACAATTTTTGAAATAATATTTAACAGCAGGGCCCGTTCCTGCGCCCAACAAGAGTAACTTTGAGGTGTTACAGTGTTCTGGCACCACCAACACCTAAGGCCCAGTTTTTCTGTAGAGTATATAGTGCGGTCTGTATAGTATATGTACTGCAGTTCAGAGTATATAGTGAAGTCTGTATAGTATATATACTGCTGTTCAGAGTATATAGTGCAGTCTGTATAGTATATATACTGCAGTTCAGAGTATATAGTGCAATCAGTGTAGTATATATAATACAGTGCAAGGTATATAGTGCAGTGTACAGTATATAATATAGTATATAATATATATTGGTTAAGGGGAACCCTATGACAGAATTAAGAAAAAAAATGGCATGGGTTCCCCCCCCCCAGTCCATACCAAGCCCTTTGAGTCTGGTATAGATTTTAAGGCGAAATCCACGCCAAAACTTAAAAAAAAATTTTTTGGTGTGGGGTCCCCCCAAAATCCATACCAGACCCTTATCCAAGCAAGCAGCCTGGCAAGCGCATGCTCACCCCCCTCCTGAACCATACCAGGCCGCTTCTCCTCAACATGGGATGGGTGCTTTGGGGACAAGGGCCTCATCCCCACAACCCTTGCCTGGTGTTTGTGGGGGTCGGGGGGCTTATCAGAATCTGGAAGGGGCCCTTAACAAGGGGGCCCCCAGATTCCGCCCCCCTATGTGAATGGGGTACATTGTACACCTACCCATTCACAAAAAAAAAGGTCAAAAAGCAAAAACCACAATACACAGTTTTTGAAAATTTCTTTATTAAAAAAAAATAAATAAATAAAAAGTGTCTCGTGATGTCCATTCATCCTCAATCACGCAAACTGACGGACCCAAAAAATAGAAAGGAAAAAAACCTTCGCTTTGATGGGAGACGTCCTGCCGACTGCTCTCTCTTGGCTGTGATGTAACAGAGGGACCCTGTCCCTTCTGACATCATGTGCCGTCAGAGAGGGCAGGGTCATCCTGTAATATCAGAGGGTGGCCCCGCCCTTGCCTATATAAGAGCTGTCACAGCCAAGAGACAGCAGTTGGCGGGACGCCTCTCATGGAGGCAGAGTATTTTTGTTTATTTTTTCCTATTTTTTGGGGCTGTCGGCGGGCGTGATTGACGATGGATGTACATCGTGGGACACTTTTAAAAAAAAAAAATAAAGCAATTGTCAAAAACTGTCTCCTGTCTTTACTTTTTTGACACAATGTACCCCAATGTACCCCATACCCATTCACATGGGGGGGCCTGGATCTGGGGCCCTCTTGTTAAAGGGAGTATCCAGATTCCAATAAGCCCCCCGCCCACAGACCCCCACAACCACCAGGCCAGGGTTGTGGGGACAAGGCCCTTGTCCCCATCAACATTGGGAAAAGGTGCTTTGGGGGGAACCCAAAGCACCCTCCCAATATTGAGGGCAAGTGGCCTGGTATAGTTCAGGAGGTGGGGGCGCTCGCTCATCCACCCCCCTTTCCTGGCCTGCCAGGCTGCTTGGTCAGATAAGGATCTGGTATGGATTTTGGGGGGACCCCAAACTGTATTTTTTTTTTTACATTTTTGGCATGGAGTTCCCCTTAATATCCAGACTGGGGGGAACCCACGCTGATTTTTTTCATTGATTTTTATCTATATTGCTGGGACCTGGCAATACATTACAGCCCGAGCAATTTTAAATTACATTTTTTCCTTTAGAAATGTTATTTTTCTGCGGCACAGTAAAACACATCAGAAAGATGCTCAACTTTACAGGCAGACTAAGGGGACCCCTGTGCCCCCCTTCCCCCCGGCACAATATTTAAAGGAATATTTAATTTCTATTGTTTCACTTTAAACATTATTAAAATTACTGCTCCCGAAAAAATGTTTTAAAAACTTTTTTTTTGCATTGATACATGTCCCCTGGGGCAGTACCTGGGTCACCATACACTTTTCATGGCAATAAATAGCATATAAGCCTTTAAAATTAACACTTTTGATTTTTCACGTTCGTGTCCCATAAACTTTAATGCTGTTTGCATGTTCACACAAAATGTTTGCCTGTTCGCGGTGTTCTGGTGCGAACCAAACCGGAGGGTGTTCGGCTCATCCCTACTCATGGCTAATAAAGTGCATAAAATGTTAACAGCCACTACTCCAAGACAGTACATTTGTGATCACATCAGATCATCGGACTCCTCATACTGGATCACATTGGCCCCCAGCACAGTGGGACATCTGTGAACACCGGCAAGAGGGGGCAGGAGAGAAAGTGACTGCTGGATCTTGGTGTGCAGAGTGGAACTGCAGCTTAAAAAGCCCTGGCAGGGCAATCAGCCACAGGCATTTTGACCTCTTTACAGGTCAAATTTATCTGGTAAGCAGGCATTTCTATTGGTGATGGTCACATGCGGTGTGGATAACATACTGAATATTTGGAATACTTCTATGAACTCTGACTGGGAATTCAGGAGTGTGACATTTTTTTCACTACCTCAAGCTCTGCACTTGTTCTTCTCTATCACATAAAGACTGTAAAGTATATATATTATTTTTCCTTTTTATGATTTATATTTTTTTCCTGGAATAAGGACTGTTTATTGCATCAATAGTTTGTTGATATTCTTATGATTAGTATGTCATGTTAAACGTTAAACGCGACTGTGCTTGACAGTTATATATAATCTTGACTCACATTTTAAATGAAATGGTTACTTGACTAGCAAATGATCTAGCTCTGTAAATAAAATGTATTTTAACTTGCGCTATTTTTCACAAAATGTACTGTATATCAACAGAAAAAGCATTCAGAATGAGTCACAGCTACCATACAGCTTAATAAACAATATGGCTAGCCAAGTGCTGTGTTTGTAGTGCTGCATGGGCAAATAGGTAGATGCAATTAGTGGAACAGTGCTTATGCCTTGCAGAGTTCCAGCTGCATTTAAAGAAAGACTTAGAAATAAGCCTGACAGGATGCAAATGCTTGGGTGTATTTTTTTTAAATCATAGAGCTATTAGTTCTGCTAAATTGCATGTGCATGTGTTCTGTGTAAATGCTGGCAAAATTGAATGTAACTAGGTTATTTTCTTTCCAGGTCATATGTTTATCATTCATAAGAATTGCAAGTATTAGAAAAATACCATATTATGGTCACTAGTTGCAGCTGTTGCTCATAAGAAATAAATCCTTTTTTACTATGATCATCACGTCCTAATGTCAAAATGTGGTATTTTCCTGATTCAAACTATTGTTATGAATGAAAAACATTTGACCTGGAGAGAAAATAGCCTAGTAACATTTGATTCTGCTGGCATTCTTACAGAACAAATCCAAATACAGATTCAGAGGATGTTTTGCATTTTTAAATTATGAACAAGTTAACTATGGATTGCCTAGACCACAGATACCTAAACAGAACTTTCAAGTGTGAGCATTATCAAAAGCCAACACTAAAAGACAAATGCATAATTAGCAACAGTATGCTTACCAGGTCAAAATATGGGAAAATAAAGCTATGCAAGAACAGTTTGATGCTTAAAATATTAACAAATCTGTATGGACTTACTATTTTGTGTTTCATTTTCACAGGAAACATTCCAAAGGAGATCAGATGAAAGCTATGCAGCTTGTTAGTGTTTTGCTTCACTGTTAAAAAAAAAGATTCAATAATATAAAGACTTGCTCCAAAAGAATAAGCAAAACGGGAATTTAATTCAATCCAGAAAAATGCACATTACAAGTAAATGAAATCAAATATTTTTGGCAGCATTTGGTCATTAGAAGATCTGATCAGATAACAATTCTGCAATAATCACACAAAAAAGTAAGATCTGGACACAGATATATAAATTGCTAATTGCCAAGCTAAATTAATTACACATTTTGCTAATACGTTATCACCTCCGAAGAGAACATTTAATAATTAACTTTTACATTCAGTTGAAATCCCCTCAGAGTATTGCATTTGGCAACGTTAAACCCCTTTTTCAGTTTGGTCAGTCAGGAAAAAATAAAATCACTGCACTCTGGGCTGCAGCAACTGTTTTTATTTGTTAAACAGCAGCTGGGGTCACCTCTGAGATGTTTCAAACTGAAAAGCACTTTTTTAGTATGAACATTTCAGAGGTAATCCCTGCTGCTGTTTACTAAACAAGAAACGTTGCTGTGGCCATAATGCAGTGCTTCATTTTCTTTTTTGACTGATTTGCTGGAGTGCAATCAGTCAACCTGGCCTCGGGGGATTTTGCAGTGGAGTCTGCGATAAGCCACTTACCTTGGGCAATATGCATATTCTTTTCCAGTTTTGGCAATTCACATAAAAATTAATCCCATGGCAGTCTGAAAGAAATAAGGTATCATAATTATCATTATGTGGGGCCACTGTCGGCAGCATTTAGGATATCAGGATTTAAGATTCAGGCTGCCGCTTAAAGCATTCATTAAGTGGAAAATGAGTCAAAAATGCCTAGCAAAGTCTCCTTCAACTGTGGTAGGTTTTTGAAACCCTGGTTGGTTATTGTGGAAGATGATTATCTTCAAAAGTTCTTTAATAAAACTAGAAAAAAAATTAGGAGAGAGTATAGGAGAGAGTAAATGTACAAGAGCATGGAATAAAGTCTATAAGCCAGGAAGGATTTTTTTTCCTTGTCAAAAGAAGTTTATTGAGTATACAATGTTATAAAGATACATAAAGTAAGTTTACAAAGATCTATAAAGTAAGCTCATTGTTTTACAGGAGGGTTTATATAGGTAAATATCATGAAATTTCAAATATTAAACATTGGGTTCACGTAAACCTAAATTAAAGATATATATCATTTCCTTAGTTACTTTTGTAGGTATTTAAATGATTTATACCTACTATACATATTGTTTACAAGTAGAGTGTATATAGGTCAAATAAATTCTGATAATGAGCTTTAATCGTAAGGTGGAGAAAAGGAAAGAGAAAGAAGAAAAAGGGTTGAAAGGTAGAGGTATGGTCCACAAGGTTGTCCCGCTCGTCAGTTTATTATTCTTTTTAGTTCTCTTTGAAGCCTTAGAATGGGTATCTCTGTAAGTCATTTAATCTGTTACCATGGCAACAGGACAGAGTCATTGAAGTTTGACAGGAACTGTTGTTTTATCCAAGGATGCCAAAGTTTTTCAAATTTTGGAATTTGATTTTGATCGATGGCTACCATCTTAGCATGGGACATTGTATTATTCATTCTGTGAATTGTTTCTGCTAGTACCAATGTAGGAGATTTCCATGCCTTGGCCACTGTTTGTTTTGCAGCCGTTAATAGTTGGATCATAAGTTTGAATTGAGAGAGTGTTAACCATTCCGGTTTTAGATTAAGTAAAGTTAAATATGGATCTGGTTGTATTATTTTTTTAAATATTTTAGATGCAATCACGAAGACTTCCTTCCAGAAGGTTTGGATTACTGGGCACGTCCACCATATGTGTAAATATGTGCCTATTTCTGGGCATCCTCGAAAACAAAGAGCTGAGGTATTAGGTGAATATTTTGCCACTCTAGCGGGTACAAGGTACCAGCGAGTTAGGACTTTATAATTTGTCTCCAGTGCTAAGATGTTGGGTGAAGATGACTTAGATGTGAGCCATATGTTAGACCAGTCCGTGTCTTCTAAAGTTCGTCCCAGGTCCTCCTCCCACCTCTGAACGTAAGAGGGTCTATTAAGATTTGGTACTCCATATAATTGATTATAAAGTGATGAAATTGTACCTTTAGCAAATGGATCTTTTGTACAGATTGATTCAAAAATGGATAATTGGGATAATGGTGTATCCCCCTTTAGGAATGGTGTATAGAAATTTTGATTTGGAGATATCTAAATATCTCAGAGTTTGGTAGATCATATTTTTCTCTAAGCGATGGGAATGAAAGGAATGATTTAGATGCTATGAAGTCATTTAGTGTCTGAATGCCTGATGTTGTCCAAGCTTTAAAAGAATTTGGGTAGATCCATGCCGGATAAAAGGCCGGATTTCTGATAAAAGAAAGGAGAGGATTGTGTGGAGATTGTAACTGATATTTGGTTTTTAGTTTATCCCAGAGAGATAAGAAGTGTTTAGTTATGGGATTATGAATTTTAAAGCGGTCTTTAGGATCAAGCCATAATAAATTTGATATTAATAGAGGGTCATTTTCTGAAGCCTCTATAAATACCCATAATGGGATTTCCTGTTTTGCATGGTATTTGGACAGACTGGCCAAATGTGCCGCTCTGTAGTAGTTAGTAAAATTAGGGTATCCCAGGCCTCCTTTATTTTTGGGAAGATGTAGTGTGTGTATAGGTATACGTGGTTTAGAAAACCCCCATATAAACGAAGTTGCTCTTTTTTGTACTATTCTCAAAAAATAGGAAGGAATTGGAATAGGGAGGACTCTGAATAGATAAAGCAATTTGGGTAGAATAGTCATTTTGATTGCATTAATCTTCCCCATCCAGGATAAAGGAAGTTGCGACCACTGTTTTATTAGATTTGTGATCTGTCTTAATACAGGAGGATAATTGGTTGAGAATAAGTCAGAATGAGAGGCTGTTAAATGAATTCCAAGATATGGGATTGATTTTTCTGCCCATGTGAATGGGAGTGCAGCCCTAGCCGGGATCAATTCCATGTTTGTGAGTGAAATATTAAGCACTAGGCATTTCTTAGGATTAATCATAAGGCCGGATAGGGCTGCAAATCCATCAAGAGCTGGTATTAGGTTAGGACCAGAGACCTGTGGTGATGATAGAAAAAGTAATATATCGTCTGCAAATATACATAATTTGTGTGTAATACCTCCTACTTCAATGCCAGTTATAGTTTGGTTTGTTCTGATATATTGGGCCATGGGTTCGAGTATAAGGGCAAATAATAAGGGAGATAATGGGCAACCCTGTCGGGTACCTCTTTCGATATTAAAGGCTTCAGATTTGTATCCAGCATATTTTATATAGGCTTTGGGTTTATTATATAATGCTTTGATCCATGTTAAAAAGTGGGGTCCAAAACCCCATTTTTGTAATGAATATTGCATATATTGCCAGGATACTGTGTCAAATGCCCTCTTAATATCGAGAGATAGAAAACATAAAGGGATTTTCCGTTTTTTAGCAATATGTGCCAATAACACTGCCCTGCGTATATTATCGCCTGCCTGTCTATTTGGCATGAAGCCTACTTGATCTCTATGTATTAATTTTCCTATAATGCTATTGAGGCGTTTTGCTATTATTTTTGCTAATAATTTAATATCGAGGTTTAACAGAGAGATAGGCCGATAATTCACACAGGAAGTATCATCAGAAAGGGGTTTTGGGATCATACAAACAATTGCCATTAGTGTTTCTTGCCGAAAAGAATGTCCATCTAGAAGTTTGTTAAAAGTTTCAGTGAGAATGGGAGAGAGTATTTCTGAGAATGTTTTATAGTATAAAGCCGAGTAGCCGTCTGGGCCTGGTCTTTTGTTAAGTTTTAGGTCTTTTATGGCGTTAGCAACTTCATCTATAGTTATAGGCTCATCCAAACTGCTTTTTTGATTCTGAGATAACTCAGGTAAGGTTATTTTTGAGAAGAAGGATTCAGCCTCTGTAGGATTAAATTCATTGTTTGTCTTGTATAAAGTTGCGAGATGCGAGTGAAATTTATGGACTATTTTAACTGGATTACAAGTGTAAACATTTTTTGATAATTTCAAACGTATTGGTTTGAAAGATTTGTTAGTTGAATTTAATGCCCGAGCCAAATATGTACCTGGTTTGTTTGTATTCATGTAGAAATTGTGTTTGGAGCGTTTGAGGGATTTATCAACTGACTCAGTGAGAAATAGATCGTATTCCAATCTAGATTTTTCCAGATGAGATTTTGTACTCTGAGATGGATTATCTTGAAATGATATGTAGGCTGCATTAAAATTGAGTTCTAGTTTTTTTGCTAGATTTTTGCGTTCCCGTTTAAATAGTGCCATTTGTCTTTGTATTGTACCACGCAAGACAGGCTTATGAGCTTCCCACAGTGTTATTGGGGAGATGTCTGTTGTATTATTAATTGATATGTATTCCTTTAAAGCTTGTTCAATGGCCATCTGATGTAGTGGGTGTTTGAGCATTATGTCCGGTAAGTACCACGTTGGGTCATGCGCTTTTGGTATGGCTGAGGCTATAGTAGTGTATACTGCATTATGGTCAGACCACGGAATCGGAATTATATCTGATGCAATAATTTCTGGTATCATTCCTATTGTTAGAAAAATATGATCTATTCTGGTGAAGGTTTGATGAGGGTGCGAGAAATAAGTGAATTTCTTTTTCATTGGGTTACTTTCTCTCCATGAATCTACCAGATTGTATTTGGAAAGAAGTTGAGAAAAAGGTAATCTAGAGGTTATTTTGGATGGTGTAAAAGGTGATTTATCTAGAAATGGGAGTAGGACCTGGTTAGAATCCCCACACATTATCACTGTTCCTATTTTGTGTGTATTAATCACTTGTAATATATGTGAGAGGAATGGTGTAGGTTGTTTGTTAGGAGCGTAGTAGGAAATCACCGTGATTGCTGTATCCATTATATAACCCATGAGTATCAGGTATCTACCTTCTGGGTCTTTAATTTCTGATGATAAGGTGAATGGTGTGGATCGGTGAAATGCAATTAGAGTTCCCCTTTGCTTGGTACAGGCAGAAGCCGTGTAAATTTGTTGATAAAAAGGAGAAATATATTTTGGAGTAGAATCTTTGGTGAAGTGTGTTTCTTGGAGGCATACTATGTGAGCCTTCTTGTTATGGAAAGTACGGAAGGCTTTGGTCCTTTTTTGAGGGACATTTATTCCCTGAACATTCAGGGAAAGTATATTCAGTGGTGCCATGGCAACAGATCAAATAGTTTTGACTTACTTTTTGTTATGCAGAGCTGACTGCGCAGATCAACCTGTGTGGACTGAAGAGATGAATAGATAGAAAAGAAACCAGTGAATTCTGGAGTAAAGAGTAAACAAAAAACATGTGAGATTAGATGATACATTGTATAAATTATTTTTTGCAAGTAATCACAATTTACCCGTGAAAGAGAATAAATATCTCTCTCAGGGGAATAAGTGCCTTCGTCACACTCCCACATAATATGGTTGGGAGAATGAGGAGGGCTAATGGGGGTACACGGATCTTCCGCTTACAGGAGAGAAGTGCTATGTCAAAAGACATCAAATTGATGTTTCATTAGTTGGAGTGCAGAATATAGTTTTTGTTGAAATTATTTATTCCAGGGTGGTTGTATATGGTTAGTCTTGCCCAAGGCTAAATAATTCAGTTAGAAAGGTACTGTTAATAACTTTGGTATTGATGAAGATAGTTTGAATTATTTTGGGGTTTTAACCCTTTTAGAGTAAACAATTACATATTTTATTCATATGTAACTGTTTAGATATGTTAACTCATAAAATTGAGGTTGTATTGCTTCAGATTAGAATAAACAAAAACATAATTCTAGGAACTAGAGTTAGGTAATAATATATTTGTTTTAAGAAAAATAAAAAAAAAAATAAAAATAAAAAAAGCTTCCATTACTTCTGGATTATTGAACATATTTTTCCTAAAAAGTAATAAATCTATGGTTATTACCTGATAATATATAACTGAACAAGAATTTCCTTATTTCACTTATATATTCTAAGGCTATATGAATCAGAAGTAATAAGAAATATAACTGGAATGTAACATGATCCCACACAGTGTGTGACTATCAGAATGCAGTTACATTCAGTTATAAATATAGGTTTTTTATAGAGAACCATCTCTTAGTATAATAAATGAAGAGATATCAGGAATTAGAATGTCAGTCCATTGAATCTTCTTGGTCCATGGATGATGTGGCATAACGGCCTCTTTTGTGAGAATGATGATTCCCATTTTGTTCTGGAATTTTCTGGGTGCTGCCTGAAGGTGAAGATGATGCCATTCTTCTGCGTGTGGGAGAGTTGCTGCTTGTGGGTTCTGTCAGATTTAATTTTAAAAGGGTTTGTTGTAGTTCATCTGCTGAACTGCTTCTGTAAATTGTACCTTGGTAGTTAAATCTGACTGAAAAGGGGAAGCCCCATTGATACATAATGTTGTGGTGTTGCAGTTCCATTAGTTGGGGTTTCATGGATCGTCTTTTAGTAATAGTAAGTTGGGATAGGTCAGCAAAAATTTGATAATTGTGTCCTTGAAAATTAAGTTCCTTTTTTTCTCTTGCAGCAATTAGTATTTGTTCTTTCGTTCTGTAATAATGAAATTTTGTGATTATATCACGTGGGGGTCCATCTTTCTTTTTGGCTGTGAGGGCTCTGTGTACTCTGTCCAGTTCTAAACGTTCAATAGGGATATCTGGCTTTAGTTCTTGTAATAGAGCAGTAATAGTAGATTGCAGGTCTGTCACAGTTTCAGGTATTCCCCTTATGCGCAAGTTTGAACGTCTGGCTCTATTTTCGTAATCTTCGAGCTTAGTTTGAAGTATTAAATTCTCTTTTTTTAATTGTTCCAATTCTGTTATATTTTCTTGGGTTGTAATTTCAATTTCATCCATTTTTATTTCTAAGGCTGCGGTGCGGTTTCCCAGCTCTCTTATTTCTTTGGTTAGGCTGTTTGTTATTTGGTCTGAGGTTTGTTTTAAAGCCTTATGAAGCATCTTTTCAAATTGTAATAATATTACTGGGGATACTGAGGAGGCTTGTGGAGAAGTTTGTGAGAGGATTTGTTCTGTATCTGACTCAAATGGAGAGTCTTGCTGTGATATTTTCTGTCTGTGAGAGCGCCCTGATGCTGTATCTTGTGAGGTGACTGGAGCTGCTTCAGCTGCAGTGAGTGCCTGTGAGCTCTTTGTGAGGTGATTTTTATTTCTGCCACGGTTTCCTCCCAGTAGCATATTTCCTGCCCAAACTTTCACAGTTTGTTCCCTGGGGCAAAAAGGTTCAAATGGATACCTTATGAGCCTGCAGGCTCTGCTTTGTCCTTCTCTTCTCTCCTCAGCGGTGTGGAGCTCTAACAATGCATGTCTGCTCCGCTAGGCTCCGCCTCCTGCCCCCCCGGAAGGATTTTTTTTAAACATTTTATTAATTTTTCAAACAACATTTTCCCTTGCAAACCCAAACACATATATTATACATTTAACAAAAGAAGCCCATAGTCTATACTGTACTTAAATCATGCATTAAATATCAATCACAGAATATTATATTTTACATCAATATTCATGAAAAAATAAATACATTTTTAAATGTCAACTTTGCTTGCAGCATCGTACTTCTAATCCCAGTTAACCTATGATCCCACATGCAATTCCCTCACAACCATAGCAAAAAGTTGAATTAGATCATGTGGCAGACAATGCAAATTAAGTGTATGTAACAATCAGCGCAACCCCTAACTGTTATTAAAGCGTTAAGTGCTAAATATTATACAATTTTGTGCAAAATGTTACTAATTATCCGCAGCTGCGCTGACACTCTCAGTGAATCCACCTCACCACACAATCAAATGAAGTACTCTTATAGTGCAGCGCTGCTAATTATTATGTGAATTATACTTCATAAATTCTAATAACAATAATAATAATAAATGCAATTTTTTTTTAAACCAGTCTGTAAACGATCAATCAGAGGCTTCTGATTTTTTCTTCTTCTGATTCAATATAGTTCATATGAATATATTATATATATATATATATATATATATATATATATATATATATATATATATATATATAAATTCCTGATTGTTGTAAACTCCCATTCATATAGCAACCACCTCAGTGCTCCTCCGTTCTCTATAGACAATGCATAATTGTGCACTCCGTCACCAGCCGTTATACCTGCTCACCTCAAAATTGAGTAAAATAAACTCAGATGGTAATCTTTACTTTCACTCCGCTACGGTCTCTCTCCTCCACATCAGACCAGCTGCTCAGCATCAGCTCTCTCAGCTCAGCAACCTCCCAGGTAATTCCAATGGATTAAAGAAATGATGTCTCCTGCATAGGTCTCCGCCGCCTTCTCCTTCCTCTACTCCAGAGGTACCGCTCAGTGACACCTCTCTATACATGGCTCCAGTATCATGTAATCACAAACAAAAGCTACATAGTGCTCTCCGTTTCTATATTTATTAAAATGCCCTCTACTGAGAAAGCCCAATCAGAGGGTGATACACATATAGAGGGGAGGAGCCGAGCCAGTGATGTCACGCAGCCACAGTGGGGAGCGAGTGGACCTAACAGACTATTTTGTATATGCAAGTTCTTATTGGCTCTCACGTAAGTGTGTTTTTTATTGGGGCAATTTTAATAAATATAGAAACGGAGAGCACTATGTAGTCTTTGTTTGTGATTACATAATACTGGAGCCGTGTATAGAGGGGTGTCACTGAGCGATATCTCTGGAGTGGAGGAAGGAGAAAGCAGTGGAGATCTATGCAGGAGAGATCATTACTTTAATCCATTGGAATCACCCGGTAGGTTGCTGAGCTGAGAGAGCTGACGCTGAGCAGCTGGCCTGATGTGGAGGAGAGAGACCATAGCAGAGTGAAAGTAAAGATTACCATCTGAGTTTATCTTACTCAATTTTGAGGTGAGCAGGTATAACAGCTGGGGACGGTGTGCACAATTAAGCATTGTCTATAGAGAACAGAGGAGCACTGATGTGGTTGATATATGAACGGGAGTTCACAACAATCAAGAATTTATACAAATATATATATATATATATATATATATATATATATATATATATATTCATATGAACTATGTTGAATAGAAGACTCTGATCGTCATACATACTGACTGGTTTAAAAATTTTTGCACATATTACTATTATTATTGTTATTAGAATTTATGAGGTATAATTCATGTAAAATTTAGCAGCGCTGCACTATAAGAGTATTTAATTAGACAATGCAAATTACTGTATGTTCTTGTTGCTGAATTTTAAACAAGATTTTCCAAAAATAGAAACTTTAAAAAACATTAACCATCCTTGCCACTGAGAGCAATTTTTTGTATACGTGGAATTCTAGGAAAGTTTCTATTAAACAATGCTCCTCAGTGTGCCTCAATAGTTCATAGGCAGTGGTACCAAAAAACAGCAGTACACAAATGATAAAATATGCTTAGCATGGGAAGCCACCAAAAATTACTTGGTTTATACACATGGACTATTTTGTGGATACCTACTATGTAGTAACTTTCTAAGTTTATTTATAACAGTTATTATCCAATGTTGAACAGGGATGTAACTTTTTAAATGTTGGTTCTTAATGCTTATGTGAAGCAAGCATATCTCCTGTCTCCAACTCTAGCACAAGAACTAACAGAAAAATAAGAAAAACACATGCACACACATACATAGCATTCCTCTTCAAAGCACCTGAAAGAGCCTTGTCCATTCCCTTAGACCCCTTTCACACTGAGGCAGTTTTCAGGCATTTTAGCGCTAGAAATTGCCTCTGAAAAGCATCTGAAAATTGCCTCCCGTTCATAGGCAATGAATGCCTTACACTCGGGCAGTGCGCTTGTGGGACATTAGAAAAAGTCCTGCAAGAAGCATCTTTGGGGTGGGTTGGAAGCGCTATAAATAGCGTTCCCAATGGGCAGCGCTTCCAAAGCTTAAAAAACTGCCCCGCTAGCGCCCAAAAAGCACTGCTAAAATGCTACTAAAGCACCGCAAAAACGACCGCTTTAATGTGAAGGGAGTCTTAATATCTGAGGGGAATGTAAATGAACAGTTATCCATGTGCATATGATGTTAGTTTAGTTATTTATTGTTATAGGCCCTCTTTCTGCTATAATTTATTTTCTCAACACATATCAATTCCTTTTCTGCGTTTCACACTTCTTATGTCTTTACCTTTATCGGATTTGTTTATTCTTTCAGACACAAGTTTTGTGTTGAGTGACAACTTTAATTAATTAATTCACTATACTTGCCTTTTTTATGTGCTGTCATGTGTTGTGTGTTTATGTTTTCTTCCAGGTTAAGTGACAGATTTAAGAATATTTGAAATTTAGGCTCCCCTGTGTCCAGTACAAGTTACTTCAGAATCACTACCTTTTAAATTCCCTTCAGGAACTGTCTTTGTAATAGAACTGCAGGTGATCAGAAAGGCTTTGTTCATTTAATGATGTGAGTAACTGCTTATTACCGAAACAAACCACTTACAGGAAATGTGGGGTAAAGTAACTGATGAATAACAGATGCAACTTTAAAAACTCTTGTGGGAGATTCTTTCCTAATAAAAACTTGGTCAAGGAGAGCCAGATGGCCCTTTGCTTAAATGTGCACTTGGCTAGTTTTACTTAGGAGAAGTTGCTTTAAACACATTTGTCGTTGTCCATTTAGAGACATAACCCATTGTAAGATTTGAAAACATTGTCAGATAAACATAGGCATGAAAGTAAACAACAAAGACATACTAAAGTCTTATGATAAGTATAAAATTTTTGCATTTTTTTTAGAAATATGTAAATGCATCAAGCACATGCATTTCTAATTATAGGTTGATTGGCAGCATGCTTTTTAATTTCCAACAATGCATTTGTCAAAGGTGAATTTATATGTATTCATAAATTAATTCATATGTATATTTATGTGCATTCACAATACGTTTCAACTGAAAGTTTTACTGGAAGCAATTAAGAGTGTAGACTGTACATTCAGGTAAAAAGGGTGCTTTTAATTCACAAAAGCATAATACAGTTTCTTTATGGTGTGATATGTGCTTTTTTAATTATTGAAAATGGCATTTTTAATTCTGTAAAGGCATTACAAACAGATCAGCTGAATTTACCACAAATGTATTATTTTATCAGTTTCAAGGTATTTTTGCAGTAAAAATTAAATTTTTGCCAAATGATCACATGGTTTATTGTTCCTCAAGTTGCTACTAGCGTCAAGAAATGATAAATTTGAATTTCAATGAGGCATCTTTTGAGAGCTAAAGGGAAGCATGTATGATTGTGATTAAATATGGCTTCATTAGATTAAATAATGATTCATTGTGAAATAAAAAAATGAACTGATAAATGTTCATTTCATGTGAACAAATTGTTCATCAACTAAACAATGTAATACTATAATAAATTATTACTTTTGTTTCTGCACCACGTTGTTTGCCCGATAGGCCAGTACTGATGAGGCTTTTCTGTCATACAATCACATTTAACAACATAAATATGTTATATTTCTTACTCGACTTGCATTTCTCACGAGTCAAAGTCCAGCACTGGTGATACCTTCTTTCTTGTTGCTTTGCTATTGTGCTCTAGTCTTTATTTTTTTTTTACATTACCAGGCTCTAGGTAAATTTATCTATCTATATATATAGGTTAAACTGAAAGTCCAGCGTTGGATGTCTAATTTCTAATAGCTAACAAAAAAAAATTCATGGGCTTCATTTTCAGGGTACTTAAACAGTAGTGTTTAAAATTCACAGTTTAAACAGAGATACCACCTACATGCCAGCGCGTCTAGGTAGACCCTACCCCCCTACTACACTATTAGGGCCATAACTCATGAATATGCATCCCACCTGCAGCCTGGCGTTCCTTTTCTTTCCCCCTATGTTAGAACCTCTTGCTCCTTCCTGGCTGGTCTAAACAGCTGGCTGTTTGTCTATGCCTCTGTGTTGTTGCTGGATGCAGTCCTTGTTCTTTTTGCTTAAACACCTTTTCCAGGGAGTCCCTGCTGCTGGTCCTTGGGGTGGCCTATGTGTACCAGCTAACAGCCTGTCTGGGGGTCTACATGAAGAGTGCAGCCTGCCTGAGCTGCTATTTTGTCCCTTTTGCACATCTGCCTAGGAGTGTGTGTGGATGCACAAAGGCTTTGGTTATGGTGGGGTGGCAGATGGAAGTGGGGGTCAGCTTGGCACGCACATTGCACTGCGCATGCGCACCTCTATCCAGCCAATCAAAGGTGGGGGGCCAGTAGAGCCACATTTATAAATGCCTGATGGTGAGGTGCAGCTGATGCCTTGCTAGAAAGCCTATTACTGCTCCTTGCAGCCTGCCACTTTTGTTGCTACCCCCAAGGTAAAACATGTTCCACCTGCTGCCTGATATTTACCTATATATGGCAATCTTTATTTTTTCTTCTTGCAGGCCTTACCATTATGCCAACCCCCTCAAAAGACCAGCATTTGCAGATTAGGTAGGGGAGACACCAATGGCTACCTGTTGTTTATTTTTCAGCGTTTTTTCCTGACTATAATATATGCTTCTTATCTTTCAGCTCTTCAGGTTCCAGGCACTGTTCTCCTCATCGGTGTGGAGACTCCACAAGAAGCAGGTGGCGGTTGCTGTTTCCATGGTACTGTAGGCCTGATGCTTCCAGTTCTTGGTCCAGCTTACGGTATTTATGCTCTCTGCCATGATATCATCATCAACAGCCCAGGCCTGGAGGATGCTGGGCCTGTCCTAACTGATGGGGCCCTCAATGGTACTGGCATCCATATCTAAGGCCATGGAAGTGTGGATACAGAGATATAAGTCAGCGGTTGCGAATGATATAATCAAAGCTGAGAGTCTATCTTCTTTTGCCAATTTGAAACTAACAGCGTAATTTATCCCGTATCCAAACAAATGGAACGTAACTAATTAATAATAATAAATAATAATAAAAATGTTTTATTATTATTATTTATTAATAATTTGTTTGATTTCATTTGTTTAGATGCGGCATTAGTTATTTCGGATAATTCGTAACTTCGGATAAATTCGTATTCGTTACATTCTTTAACAGCCAAATTTGAAAGAAAATTCCAATACCTATTATTTACTAGTTAGTTATTATTAGTTAGTTAGTTATTATTTAGAATTTTCTGATTTTCATTCTTTTGAATTTTCTGATTTTGTTTCTTATTTTCGGATTTTTGAATTTTCGAATTTACGATTTATCAATTTCAATTTTCAATTTTACAAATTGTGCTCATGACAAATGACCCGAAAAACAAAGAAAAAGAAAAAAATGGAATGAAAACTAACACATTTTTTGGCAGTGCACATGTCTAGTGACAGGCAAGAGAGCCTTGTGGCTAAGGCCTTGGGTGGCATTCCCCTCATCCAAACAATGATGGTGCAAGATCCCTGTTTGGGAACAAGTTAGATGCTGCTATAGCAAAGGCTATGACGAAGACCACAAGCAGGAAGGCTGAGGCCTATAGGGCATGAAAAGAATTTAGACTGTGGTCGAGCTCTCAACCGGTCAGAAATTGAAGAGATCTGCTTTCTCTTTGGGACAAGAGTCCCACAATGCATTAGCTCACATATGCTGGATAGGAGCCAGGCTGTTAACGTTTCGGCAGGTGTGGGCCGAAAAGATAAAAGTGCCATGAGTGTTGTCAACCATCCTGTATGGACACACCTGGAAATTTCTAAAAGCCCCTCGCCAGCTCTTTGTTTCAACAAAAATGCATCAATCCAAGGAAAAAAGGAAGTTGCTTTTGACATACAGTTGTATGCAAAAGTTTAGGAACCCCTGACAATTTCCATGATTGTCATTTATAAATATTTGGATGTTTGGATGAGTAATTTCAATTTGATCTATCAAATAACTGAAGGACACAGTAATATTTCAGTAGTGAAATTAGGTTTATTGGATTAACAGAAATGCGCAATATGCATTAAAACAAAATTAGACAGGTGCATAAATTTGGGCACCCCAAGAGAAAAATCACATCAATATTTAGTACAGCCTCCTTTAGCAAAAATAACAGCCTCTAGATGCTTCCTATAGTCTGTAATGAGTGTCTGGATTCTGGATGAATGTATTTTGGACCATTCATCCTTACAAAACATCTCCAGTTCAGTTAGGTTTTATGGTTGCCGAGCATGGACATCCCGCTTCAAATCACCCCACAGATGTTCAATGACATTCAGGTCTGGGGACTGGTATGGCCATTCCAGAACATTGTACTTGTTCCTCTGCATAAATGCCCGAGTAGATTTTGAGCAGTGTTTTGGGTCGTTGTCTTGTTGAAATATCCAGCCCTGGCGTAACTTCAACTTTGTGACTGATTCCTCAACATTATTCTCAAGAATCTGCTGATATTGAGGGGAATCCATGCGACCCTCAACTTTAAGCAGATTCCCAGTACCGGAACTGGCCACACAGCCCCACAGCATGATGGAACCTCCACCAAATTTTACTGTGGGTAGCAAGTGTTTTTCTTGGAGTGCTGTGTTCTTTTGCTGCCATGCATAACGCCCCTTGTTATGACCAAATAACTCAATCTTTGTTTCATCAATCCACAGCACATTATTCCAAAATGAAGCTGGCTTGTCCAAACGTGTGTTTGCATACCTCAAGCGACTCTGTTTGTGGCGTGAGTGCAGAAAAGGTTTCTTTTGCATCACTCTCCCATACAGCTTCTCCCTGTGCAAAGTGTGCTGAATTGTTGCAGGATGCACAGTGACACCATCTGCAGCAAGTTGATGTTGTAGGTCTGTGGAGGTGGTCTGTGGGCTGTTTTTGACCGTTCTCACCATCCTTTGCCTTTGCCTCGCCAATATTTTATGTGGCCTGCCACTTCTGGCCTTAACAAGAACTGTGCCTGTGGTCTTCCATTTCCTCACTATGTTCCTCACAGTGGACACTGACAGCTTATATCTCTGCGATAACTTTTTGTAGCCTTCCCCTAAACCATAATGTAGTACAATTTTTGTTTTCAGGTCATTTGAGAGTTGTTTTGAGGCCCCCATGTTGCCACTCTTCAGAGGAGAGTCAAAGAGAACAACAACTTGCAATTGGCCACCTTAAATACCTTTTCTCATGATTGGATGCACCTGTCTATGAAGTTCAAGGCTTAATGAGCTCACCAAACCAATTGTGTGTTCTAATTAATCAGTGCTAAGTAGTTACAGGTATTAAAATCAACAAAATGACAAGGGTGCCCAAATTTATGCACCTGTCTAATTTTGTTTTGATACATATTGCGCATTTTCTGTTAATCCAATAAACCTAATTTCACTACTGAAATATTACTGTGTCCTTCAGTTATTTCATAGATCAAAAAGAAATTGCTGATTCAAATACCCAAATATTTATAAATGACAATCATGGAAATTGTCAGGGGTTCTTAAACTTTTGCATACAACTGTATATCCAACTCTGTTATGGCAGGACATTGTAATTTAGGTTCCTCATCTAGAAAATGTTTCTAGTCTCCTCTTTTCTTGTATCAGAAGAAGGCTCCTGAAAACCTGTGTTCTCCTGGCCCTGGTGGCATACCTGTGGATCCAAGAGATTTGCATCCATCACTACTTAGATAACATCCTGCTCTTAAATCAGGACAGAGACATGTTGCTTTCTCAGCAACAGTTTCTCTGCATGTGGCCAAGGTTCCTACCATCCTGAAGAGAGTGTCGGTGGTCCACGGGGGCCAAACATCTTCCAGTGGTGGAATGCCTGCGTCTCCTGTGCACCATGACTTCAACCATCCCAATGGTCAGATGGGCTCAGTGAAAAATTTAACCCTTTCAATTCGGGTTTCTGGACAAATGGTGGTCAGAGGACCTAAGTCAAGTTCACACCCTGTATCAAAACAAGCCTAAACTGTTGGTTAGAGAAGCAGAACCTTTTGTGGTGTCATTCCCTTCTGGTGACCCAGTGGCTGATGCCAGGGAAATAGGATGCCAGGGAAATAGGATGGGGAGCCCTTTTTCAAGAGAAATGAGCTCGGGGCCAATGGCCTTTCCAAGGGTCCAAGATGGTGTCCAGCATCCTGACGTTGAGAGCAGAATTTCAGGTCCTCCTAGCCTCCAGTTACCTGAATCCAGGGTGGATCTGTCCTGATGAAGCTAGACAACATGACAGCCTTGGCTTATATCTGAAAGCAGGGGGGCACTCTCAGTTTCTCCCTCCTGAAGGAGGTTTCTCCAATTCTAGCATGGGCCCAAGTTGACCTCCTTCAGCTATCAGCAATCTATGTGCCCAGTCTGGAGAATCTTCAGACAGACTATCTGTCCAGGACAGCCTTGGACAACAAGAAATGGTCCCTACTGCTGAAAGTCTTTTGAGAACTAATAGCATGATCCCCAGTCAGCACCAAGTTGCTGAGGTCCTATTCCAGGGTCCATCATCTGGATCGGCAAAGAGGCCTTGGTACCCTCCTTTCCTCCTAATAAGTGTCAAGAATGCATTTCCTATGCCAGAAGGTCCATTCCTCTGCTCCAAGATCCCATTCGTCATCCAGCGCAGGGCAGACTTAAGCTGATGTCTTGGGTCTTTAGAGGCAGAGGCTAACAGAGCTTGGGTGCTCTTTAAATGTCATGAATACCCTTATGAAGGATGTGAAGGACAGAACTAACAGTGCTTATAGTAAAGTATGGACTAAATTCACAGAATTTGCAACTTCTCAAGTTTACACCAGCCTCTCCACAATTTTGTCACTTCCTGCATTTTCTGTAGGTGGAGCTTGATTTAGGCTTATGCATAGGTATGCTAAAGGCCTATATTTTGGATATCTCAACCTACACCGGCATTCAATGTGTGTTCAATATTTTAATTATGCAGGGATTGTTGTTCTCAAAGTGGGATCTCCCATTGGTGTTGGACTTTTTGGTGTCAGATACCTTTAATCAAAGTGGTTCCCAGTGGTACCTCTCGCTAAAAACTGCTATCCTGGTGTCAATCATGCCAGTAAGAAGAGTGTCGGAATTAACAGCTTTGAGGTGTAAAGAACCCTTTAGCGTGTGCTTCCTGGACAGGGTGGTAATCATGCTGCTGCTCTGATTTGTGCCTAAAGTGGCCTCCAGCTCCATATCATGCAAGAGATTGTCCTTCTTACATTCTTTTCGAAAGGTATCCAAGAAGATAACCCATTGGATGTGGGCCAAGTTTTAAAATCTTATATTGAGGCAACATTTGACATCAGGAAGTTGAATCACCTGTGTCATTATGAATAGAGCTCATAAGACTTCCAGCAGAATTATTGCCTCTTGGTGAAGCTCAGCTCCCTGGCATACAAGTCAAAAGGGTTGGCCGTGCCGAAACGAGTCACAGTGTCTCAACCTCATGGGCACTGGCATGCTGAGTGTCCTAAGAGACAATCTGCAAAGCAGCAAGATGGGATTTAATACATACGTTCATGATTCTGTTGAGAGCTTGCAGCCTTGTTGACAGCTGAATTTGGCAGAGGTATCCGTGCTTCTGCTCCTAGAAAAAATTCAAGAATGTGTAACATTATCCCTCCCTTATGTGGGTAGTTATTCTCCAGGTGTGCTGACATGGAGCAATGAGGGAAAACAGAAAATTGTTCTTCATACTTATCGCAATTTTCCTTTCCTAACAAGCTCCATGGCAGCACAGCTCCCACAGCCTGGTAGAAATAGTTACAAAACACCAGGCTGCAGGTGGAATGCAAATGTATTAGTTATGGACCTAATAGTGCAGGGGGGGTGCCTTCTCAGGTGTGCTGCCAAGGAGTTCATCAGGAAAGGAAAATCGCAGTAAGTATGAAGAACAATTTTCCATTTTAGTTCAGCTAGTGTTCAATGGAACATTGGGGTTCCTACAGAGATTTACTAGGGAGTTCCTTGAGGAGAGAGCAGTGTAATACTGTTCTAATACTGTTCTCCTGTCTATGGTGTTGTTCACCAATGTAAAATAGCTCTACTATTTTTGTTGGCTTCTTTTCTGCCATTTATTATTACTTGTTTTATATAAATTGGTTTATTTAAAGTGAAGGTTTTTTTTTAGCCTTGGCTGGATGGGGACTCTCCCTCCTCAGTGGCTGAGACAGCAGCGGGAGCCCATTGGCTCCCACTGCTGTCAATCACAGCCAGTGAGCCAATGAGGAGAGAGCAGGAGGCGGGGCTGAACCACAGCTCTGTGTACTACGGATGCATAGAGCAACGGCTCAGGAGCGAGCAAGCAGGGGTGCTCCCAGGGCAAGCAGCTTTCTCTGGGGTCACTACTCAAGGGGGAGCAGCCAGGAGCCCCAGCAAGGGACACAAAAAGTGTCTGAGCTGCTGTGTGCAAAACCATTGCACAGAGCAGGTAAGTATGACATAGTTACATAGTTAGTCTGGTTGAAAAACAACACAAGTCCAGCTAGTTCAACCAATAAAAGGGAAAGAAAAATCATATAATCCTATACACACAGTTGATCCAGAGGAAGGCAAAAACATCAGCAAAGCATGAACCAGGGGAAAAATACAGTGGAAAAAATTCCTTCCTGATCCCCCGAGAGGCAATCAGATATTCTCTGGTGCAACTTTAACAATAAATGTTAGTTTCCAATTATATTATGTACATTTAGGAAAGAATCCAGGACTTTTTTAAAGCAATCTACTGAGCTGGCCAGAACCAGCCGATGAGGGAATCTATTCCACGTTTACAGCTCTTACCGTAAAGAAATCTTTCTGCATTTGGAGATTATATCTCTTTTCCTCTAGAAATAAAGAGTGCCCCCTTGTCCTCTGTGATGACCTTAAAAAATGTTTTACTATCCAAAGTTAAAACAACAAGGGCAGAGGATTTAATAGATGGAAAGATTAAAAAATGACTGAAGGTCTGCTTTAAAGTGATTTAAGGATAAGTTCACTTTTTGAAAAAGAATAATATAGTCACATTTTTTTGCACGTAAAATAATATGCATTTATTTATTTATTTATTTATTTTGGAGCCTGTAAAGCATTGCACCAGCTATCAGCAGATAGTTGATGCCATGCAGGTCTCCAGCAGAGCCAGTGTATCTGCTTGCCGTATATCCTGTACGGGTAAGCAGATACAATTCAACAGGAAACGTGAATGAACATTGAAAACTATAAGCCGTCAGACGCAAAGGCTGCTGGACCTTGTTGTTTTGCATGCCCAGAGCCCTGTCAATCAGTGACGTGGCCAGGCAGGTAGAGCCCCACTTGGTCATTTTTTTTTTTTAAATGACAGATAGCAGGGCGGGAGAAGAACACTGCTAGCTGTCACAGCGGGGATCGGGGAGGTGCCGGGGCCTGAATATAGGTGTAACATTATTATTATTATTATTATAATACAGGATTTATATAGCTTCAACAGTTTGAACAGCACTTTACAACATGAGCGCAGACAGTACAGCTACAATACAATTCAATACAAGAGGAATCAGAGGGCCCTGCTTGTAACATGTAACAAAGTGATTTTATCCTTTAACTCAATGCCAAGATCACTATATGGACCCCTTAATGCATTGGTACATGTTGATCATATCCCCCTTAATCTCCTCTTCTCAAGAGAGAATAAAGTTAGCTCCTTTAATCTTTCCTTATAGCTGAGCTCCTCCATGCCTCTTATCAGTTTGGTTGCCCTTTCCCCCATGTCTGTTATTTTTGAAAAAAAAATTAAGCTTTTGTATTACTTTATTTATTATTATTGAAATTAATTTTGTAGTGGGTAGTTAAAGTGGTGTTCCACCCAAAAAAAAAATGCATAAATGTGCCTAAAAAAAAAAAAAAAAAAAAAAAAATTTGGAAAAAATTTTTTTTTACTCACCTCTAAATGCCTGTTGCTAGGTGGTCCCTCGTAGTCTGCCTCCTTCAGTGCCTCGGCTGGTGACATCACTTCCCCTTGGCGCAGGAAGGGCTCAGCTCTGCCCCCTCCCTCTTGTCAATCATATGGGACACGTGACAGGTCCCGTATGATTGCGTGGCCAATCACGGCGCTCGGTGCCACAGCCAAGCGCCCCCAGTTGCAATGCCGGCGCCGCCTAACGGAGGGGGAGACGAGCAGGGCTTCCGATCCCCCGCATTGCTGGACCCTGGGACAGGTAAGTGTCTGATTATTAAAAGTCAGCAGCTGCAGTATTTGTAGCTGCTGACTTTTTTTTTTTTTTTTTTTTTTAGTGGGAACTCCTCTTTAAGTACAAAATATTTTTTATTACATAATTTAAACTCAACTCATCATTGAAATATATTGCTAATTAGCTACAGATATAATATTTTTCCATATTTTTAGTGGGGTGCACCCTGAGACCTGAAAACTCTTTCAAGGGTTTCTCCAAGGTAAAACATCTGAGAAAGGATTTGAATTACAGATAAACTATAAATAATATATGCACTGAAGGACCGGTATGGAATTGAATAAAAATCATATACAGCATGATATGAAGAGTCAAGCACACTGGCTCTGTAAGTTACTTCTCTTTGCCTTGATTACCTGAAAAAGTCCATTGGTCTGTTTCTAAACAGTAGTAATTGAATAACCTCCACAGCATTCTTCAATTAAAATGTTGTATGTATTTTTTATAAGCACTCTAGAGCAAAACCTGCTTGCAGCTTTCAGAAGCACTTCTTTATAATCAGTTCCATTCCATTTAATTTTTTACCTTTTAACAGCTAAATTCATGTGCTGTTTACTAACTGCTGTGGCAGGACAGCAAAAGATAGAAAACACACTCAATACTGCAATAGTAGCTGCAAGTGGTCCAATGACAGTGCTCTAGTCTTTAAAAGAGAATTACCGGTAAGTTTTTCTTTTTTTAATCATACTTACCTAGGTGGATGTAGCATCGGTCACCCGCCAGCTCTAAGACTGAAACCGAGCGATCAAACACTGTCAGTCACCACTGTCTGTTTTGTCCACCCTCACTGGAAAACTGGGCTCTACTTCAGGCCTTTCAAGGAACTTTCACTTCTTTTGCCAAAGGAAGGGGATTCTTCTAAACCATTGACTTGATTCAAAGGGAGGTAATCAGAATTGGTGCGTGTTGCTGCCCCCCCCCCCCCCCCCCTGAAAATACACTCAGTAACTGTCTTCTGTGCCATTTTACAAACACCAGTAAGTTTCTCCCAACAAAAGCACTCAAAGTACACAACAAAAATATGTACCTCCAATTAGCAACAATTCACAGGTGACTGCAGGAGAAAGGAATGCAACAAGAATGCTTGCACCTCTGAAAAAAGAGGAGTACACCAAATGATATTGAATGATATTGAACCTTATATTTTGCATTTTTTAAGGGAGGATGAATATTGTTGCAAGTTAGAGAAAAGTGCTTGTCTTTCATCAATGCCCCTTAGTCCTCTAACATTCTAAGATACAATAGTGTAGTACCCAGCTGGTTCCATAATGGGAAAAGGGTAGTTTTCCAGATGTTCTGCTGGGGATTTCTAAGAGGCCTTGGCATATGTGTAAAGTCTTCATCTAGGAGAAGTAAAAAGTGGATAATTTCATAGAATTAAATAAGCGCTAACAATCATCATCAAGAAAGTAGCCCAAATGGGCAGCAAGCATTTGGGAAAAAAACAGACCCCAACAGTTACATTAATAAAAATAACAATGAAAGTCCATGCAGGATAGTGGGACAGGTCGCAGGCGGTGGGTTAGGTTTTGCTCATTGTAGTCTAGCCAACTCACTGCAGCTTTTGATGATTATACCATACCATTTTGATGGTATACCAGTAATGCATGAGTTATTGCAATGAAGCCTGTTCTCCATGTCCTCTAGGCAGGCATCAGGTTCCGAAAAAAAGTAATTGGGCACTGTCAAGGTCATGCATTCAGGGGTATAAGATCATCCATAATAATGTTAACACAACCCTCTAATGCAGAGGTGCATTCTGTATGCAATGTCTAACAGCCAAGTTAAAAAAAGGGGATAGTTATTAGTGTAGAATGCCAACCAAACCAATGTCAATAGATAACAAGCAGACAAAACAGAAGTGGGCAGTTACATGGTCCATCAAGCCACGTACAGTATCCCACAAAAGTGAGTACACCCCTCACTTTTTTGTAAATATTTTATTATCTTTTCATGTTACAAGACTAAAAAAATTACACTTTGCTACAATGTAAAGTAGTGAGTGTACAGCTTGTATAACAGTGTAAATTTGCTGTCCCCTCAAAATAACTCAACACACAGCTATTAATGTCTAAACCGTTGGCAACAAAAGTAAGTACAAAAATGTCCAAATTGGGCCCAATTAGCCATTTTCCCTCCCCGGTGTCATGTGACTCATTAGTGTTACAAGGTCTTGGGTGTGAATGGGGAGCGGGTGTGTTAAATTTGGTGTTCGTTCTCACTCTCTCATACTGGTCACTGGAAGTTCAACATGGCACCTCATGGCAAAGAACTCTCTGAGGATCTGAAAAAAAAGATATGTTGCTCTACATAAAGATGGCCTAAACTATAAGAAGATTGCCAAGACCCTGAAAATGAGATGCAGCATGGTGGCCAAGACCATACAGCGGTTTAACAGGGCAGATTCCACTTAGAACAGGCCTCGCCATGGTCGACCAAAGAAGTTGATTGCACATGTTCAGTGTCATATCCAGAGGTTGTCTTTTGGAAATAGACATATGAGTGCTGCCAGCATTGGTGCAGAGGTTGAAGGGGTGGGGGGTCAGCCTGTCAGTGCTCAGACCATACGCTGCACACTGCATCAAATTGGTCTGCATGGCTGTCGTCCCAGAAGGAAGCCTCTTCCAAAGATGATGCACAAAAAAGCCTGCAAAAAGTTTGCTGAAGACAAGCAGACTAAGGGCATGGATTACTGGAACCATGTCCTGTGGTCAGATGAGACCAAAATAAACTTATTAGGTTCAGATGGTGTCAAGCTTGTGTGGCGGCACCAGGTGAGGAGTACAAAGACAAGTGTGGCTTGGCTACAGTCTAGCATGGAGGTGGGAGCGTCATGGTTTGGGGCTGCATGAGTGCTTCCGGCACTGGGGAGTTACAGTTCATTGAGGGAACCATGAATACCAACATGTACTGTGACATACTGAAGCAGAGCATGATCCCCTCCCTTCAGAGACTTGGGTGCAGGGAAGTATTCCAACATGATAAAGACCCCAAACACACCTCCAAGGCAACCACTGCCTTGCTAAAGAAGCTGAGGGTAAAGGTGATGGACTGGCCAAACATGTCTCCAGACCTAAACCCTTTTGAGCATCTGTGGGGCATCCTCAAGGAAGGTGGAGGAGCGCAAGGTTTCTAACATCCACCAGCTCCCTGATGTCGTCATGGAGGAGTGGAAGGGGACTCCAGTGGCAACCTGTGAAGCACTAGTGAACTCCATGCCTAAGAGGGTTAAGGCACTGCTGGAAAATAATGGTGGCCACATAAAATATTGACACTTTGGGCCCAATTTGGACATTTTCACTTAGGGGTGTACTCACTTTTGTTGCCACTGGTTTAGACACTAATGGCTGTGTGTTGAGTTAATTTGAGGGGACAGCAAATTTACATTGTTATACAAGCTGTACACTCACTACTTTACATTGTAGCAAAGTGTCATTTTTTTAGTCTTGTAACATGAAAAGATAATAAAATATTTACAAAAATGTGAGGGGTGTACTCACTTTTGTGAGATTCTGTACATAGAATGTGTATTTTAGCAAGTTGCCTAATCTCTCTTCAATAATTACACTATACGGCCGCAGTGTAAGCAGCAGCCTTATATAATGTGGGGTGTGGACTTTGCCCCCTGAGCCATGATTGGCCAAAGGCATGCTGCCTTTGGCCAATTATGGCTCTCTCAGCAGAATGCGCTGTGATTGGCCAAAGCATGTAGGTCAGGTGTATGTTTTGGCCAATCATCATAACCAATGCATTATGGGGCAAATTTCCCGTGAGCGCCCCATATGTTTGGTTCATTTTAGAACAAACACCCGATGTTCGAGTCGAACTTACGTTCGACACGAACCACAGGCTCATCCCTACCCACTATACATGCAACAGTCCAAAATTGCAAATGAATGATTCACATCCACCATCGTGATAAAATATTGCACCGAAGCCAGTGTAGATCTCCTTTTACCAAAAGGACAGATTGCACACTCACTGCAAGGATGTGCTGCGAGATGATAAGCAGCAATAAATCATTTATGCCAAATTTATATGGACATCAATCTCAGCTTTCACTAGGGTTACACTGCAGTACAGCCCATAGCCGCCTGCTGGAACTTCACTTGTACATCAGCCACACGAATAGCGTTATGCCGCTGCGCTAACATGGGGGGGGGGGGGGCTGGGGGCTGTTGGCTGCACTACAGTGTAACCCCCCCGTGCTGGGAATGTGTCAATAAAATGTTATTAATGTAGCAACATGAGACTCTAAGAGCACTGCTACTTAAATTAGATGGTCCAGGTCTGTACTGAGGAGCATGAAAGGCACTGGAGGACAACTAAGGAGCCAAACCTGTGGAATCTGAGATTGATGTCCATATCAATTTGGTGTGAACACTTTATTGCTCCTTATCATTTGGAATCACATTCTTGCAGTGAGTGTGCACTTTGTCCATTTGGTGAAAGGAGAGCTACACTGGCTTTGGTGTAATATTTCATCACGGTGCTATATAATTCATGTGTACCAAGCTCTGAAACTATTGTTCCATATAGAATAAAATTTGTAATTTTTAAAGTACAGAAACAATATTTTTAACGAATAATAATAATAATAATACTTTCAATAGTACCAAACAACAGGAATACCACACACCAAGATGCAAAATAATATTCCCCCTTTTTAAAAATAGCTACGCTGGAAAAATTCTACTTTGACATGTACTATGCTAGAATGCTGACAGGGATCTGAACCTATAACCTCTGCAGTGTCTGGCTGTGTCTCTTCTCATTGTACCACCTGAGATGCTGCACAGCTTCTTGCTTGATTCCTTGGACAACCTTGCTTTGTGTCTGATGAACCTTGAACCCTTTGCTCCTCCAATTAACTACTTACATAGTTACATAGTTAGTCAGGTTGAAAAAAAGACACAAGTCCATCTAGTTCAACCACAAAAAAAAAAAAAAAAATCGTACAATCCAATATACCCAATTCTATACCCACAGTTGATCCAGAGGAAGGCAAAAAAACCCAACTTGATTTAAGCTATGCCTCTGCACTTCCTGTTTACCAGATTATTGTGTTCTCTCCAGCCAATATCTTGCTCCATTCACTCCTGCTGCTGTCTGTATCTTTACTACCACTCATTACTGACCTTTGGCTTGTTCCTTAGCTATGTTTCCACTTGATCCCTACCTTCACCATCTGTTACCAACCTTTGGCTTGTTCCTCGACTATGCTATTGCTTGATCCCAGCCTGCAACCACTTGGTACCGACCTTTGGCTTGTTTACAGACTATGCTTCTGCTTGATCCCTACCTGCTACATCTGCCACAAGACTCTGGGTAGCTCACCTGGTGGGGTGATCCTGAGGACTACGACCTGGCACTAGCACACAGCGAAACCAATCTCCACCATCAAGAGCTCTGGTGAAGACCGGTTACTGCTTAGAACCCATGTCTTGGGTGAGCCCGCATCATCTATCAAGTTGACCTGCTCGTGTACTTATCCTGCTGGGTCAGTGTGTGAACCTCTCTATTGCTATAGCTACTGGTTTCCAAGCCTGACCCTGACGTGACAAATGCATTTTTTGAGAAGTGCTGTGCTTAGTGTGAAACATTTCTGAGAGATATTAGATTTTTGTCAATTAATTGCATAAAAATAATTATTGAAAGACAATATCAACAATATCAACAAAAGAAAGTCAGTAATGACAAAGATATTGCTAACAAAGATAGGCCCATAGCACTGCTTTGGCTAATTGGGTATGTACAGGCATAAAAGCTGCTTAAATGTTTAAATTGCTTTTTGATTTCACTTCCATTGTTAATTTGTTGATTTGTATTCTTCTTTTTTCTTTTTAAACAAAACTGTTTGCCCCCATTCATGAAACCAACCTAACGCCCCAGGCAGGCTGGCATCCCATAGAAAGGGAGCAGAAAGCATGTAGCCTCAGCCCCTCCTGATATTTGAGTGCCAGTTCACATGCCCCTCAGGATCCAAAAGCAATGGTGCCCAATGCTGACAGGCACCGTTCTATTCAGAATCCCTGGTACCCAGTAGGATATACCTATGGGGGCCTATGTACTATCAGCCTTCCCTCTTGATAATTAGCTTACTGTACATTTAGGTAAGAAATATTTACACACAGTAATGAAAAATATTTAGACTTTTTTTTGTAACAAATATTTACTTTACCAGGGTCCACCAATGTCCAAAGATGTCTCACAGCACCTGATTCAGCATCTGCAAAAAATAGAGAAAATAGGAACATAGACCTCTTTCTTTTCTGCCCAAACAAGTTGGGCATGGGTTTATGACATTATTGCCTGTATTTGAAATAAGTTCAAATATGGGTAATGATTTCACATGGAAATTCCATGTGTGCCCAATGCCTAAATAGATTTTGAGCAGGAAAGAGAGAGGTCTTCATTCTTCCTCTCTTTTGCCAATACTTGAAAAGACTTGGGACCCTGGAAAGGTAAAATTACCGTATTTATCAGTGTATAAGTATAACACGCACAGGTGTATAACACACACACCAATTTTAGGAGGGAAATTTAAGGAAAAAAACTTACATTTTAAATAAAGAACTTTGAAGCAAAATGAGGGTCACAGCTCATCAATGCATCCTGCTCAGTGCCCATCTGCAGCCTCTAAATTGCCCATCAATTCACCCTGCACAGTGCCCATCTGCAGCATATAAATTGACCAACAATGCAGCCTGTTCAGTGCCTATCTGCAACCTATAAATTGACCAACAATGCAGCATGTTCAGTGCCCATCTGCAGCCTCACCTTTCCCATCATTGCAGCCTTGCCAGTGTTGGATTATCCCTGCTGTCTCCAAGGGAAGAGGAGGAGCGAGCGCCGCTGAATTACAAAGAACCGCAATCTCCTGTGTACCCAGCGCTCCATCACTCACAGCCACGCCTCCTGGCACTGCTCATATGATAGAAAGAACAGTGGCCCAATGTGGGGCCAGGAGGCGTGGCTGTGAGTGACGGAGGGCCGGTTACACAGGAGACCTCGGCTCTATGTAATTTAGCCGTGCTCACTCCTCTTCCCTCAGAGACAGCAGGGATCGGTGTATAACACACACCCACGATTTTCACCTGATTTTAAGTACGGTAGTTAAGAGGCACTGTCACCTTGCTCATGCGGTGTAAAGTAATAGCATTTCTGTAAAGCCCCCTGCTCCACTTATGCTGATTTTGCTAGCGCTCCCCTGTCCCTCCTGCCTTTGTCAGTGTTGACAATACCCTGCGTTTCTGCATGTTCGGGAATATGTGACCTCCACTAATTTAACAGTGTAATGCCCCGTACACACAATCGGACATTGATCGGACATTCCGACAACAAAATCCATGGATTTTTTCCGACGGATGTTGGCTCAAACTTGTTTTGTCTACACACGGTTGCACAAAGTTGTCGGAATTTCCGGTCGCCAAGAACGCGGTCACGTACACCACGTACGAGGAGACTATAAAAGGGCAGTTCAGTACTAAGCGCGGCACCCTTTGGGCTCCTTTTGCTAATCTCGTGTTAGTAAAAGTTTGGTGAGAGACGATTCGTGCTTTTTCAGACTCGTGGTTTTCAGATCGTATTTCTGCTGTTCAGTTTGTGCTTGTGGGTATCTGGTCTTCAGTGCATGCAGCAAGTTACCCTTGACTTGTCATTGTGTTCTTGTTCGTTCGTTACTGATTTTCAGGTCGCTCTTCACAGGCCTTGTTGTTCTTCAGTGCGTTCTGTTACTTTGTTCTGAGCAGCCGACCGTTTTCTAGCCATGTTGCGCATACGTACTCATCGTAGAGTTCGTGCTGTGCGGGGGCTTGGTGTTGGGGTCCTGACCTTGACACAAGTCCAGTCCATGAACAGGGTGGGGAGGAGTTCATGGACCAAGAATTGGTTGCTTCAGCGCGACCAGTTCTGTCATATGCCTTTGCTCCGTGAGATCTGTGAGAATAATCCTGATGATTTTAGGAACTTTCTCCGGATGACGGACCCCGTATTTCACCGTTTGTTGGCTTTGCTGACCCCCTATATCAGTAGGCAGGATACCTGCATGAGGCAAGCCATCACTCCGGAGCAGAGGCTCATCGCCACCTTGCAGTACTTGGCAACGGGGAGAAGCCTGCAGGACTTGAAGTTCTCGACAGGCATCTCCCCAGGCTCTGGGAATTATTATCCCAGAGACCTGTTCTGCCATCATCCAGGTCCTGCAGAAGGAGTATATTAAGGTAAGATTTTTATCCTTTAATATCACATTTTATTGTATATAATGTTTGCTAATATATTGTATTTCTTTCCTCATTCCCTAATTACCATGATTGTAATATGCTGTGAATGTCCTCTTTCTCCTCATGCATGCTGGATTTTTATGTCATTATTTTTGTTGTCCTTCATACATATTTGCCTTCACTTACCTCCCCAGCATGGTCTCCTGACCCTATATTCACCTCATGTAGTCACTTAACAATGTATTTTATTAGCTCCATAGTAGTGCTTTACCCCAAACACCCCTAAAAAATGTTTTGAAATGTGATTGGTGCTTCAAATTCAGGCAGAGTGCCAGAGGCTTTTTTGGGGGGTCCTCAAATCATTTTGAACCCTCCCTCCCCCCAACTGCTAAGTCAGCTGATACCAATTCTCTATCTATCCTCAATCATCTATCTGCTGACTTTGCCAAACCCATACACACTATACCCATCTCTTCTGTGCTCAGATGTATGGATGAATTTCCCAAAGCATGTAGTGCAAGGGCCTGCCTGTATACTTTAAAATGGTACTGTTTAAAGTTTGGGTATCCTATTATTATCTTGATAGGTAATAGCAGAATGTCCAAATGTGCTAAAATGTGTACAGTGTGTATTTATCTCTTTGTATTATGACACTTCTTACCTGTCCAGTGGGCTGTCAATAGTGTAACTAAGGAGGGGCTGGCCAAAGTAACACACATTATTTAGACATTCATCTCTCAATGAAGTGGAAAGGGTTACCTGTCCAAGAGTTCCCCCCCCCCCATAATGTTAGAAATGGCCCATGAGAGGGGGGAATCTGATAGGTGTACCTTATACTTTGGTCTTTAAAAATTCCCATAAATAAATGGTATCTTGATGTTGGCCAAGAATGTTTGTGTCTAATCTGCTTTCCATGTTTATGTGCAAAAAGACAAATTTTTTTTTGGTTTTACTCCACAGTTTCCTTCCACGCCACAGGAATGGCAGACTGTGGCCTCCCATTTTGCCCAGCGGTGAGATGGGAAACATGTCCACATTATCCCACCACCCAACTCGGGGTTGTACTATTATAATTATAAGGGGTTCAATAGTATTGTGATGTTGGCGGTGGTGTCGGCTACTTATGAATTTCTGTATGTGGACGTGGGGAAGAATGGCCGGATGTCCGATGGTGGAGTCATCGCCCAGGCGAAGTTCTACAGGCATCTCCAGAATGGCAGCTTGGACTTGCCACCTCCAGAAGACAATGTGGAAGGACTCCCATTTGTCTTCGTTGAGGATGAAGCTTTTGCACTGGGGGACCATCTTATGCGGCCATTCCCGATGAGGACCCTCACCCCGGACCAGAAGGTTTTTAATTACCGGCTGGCCAGAGCCAGAAGAGTGGTGGAGAACACGTTTGGAATCATGGCCAGCCGGTTCCACCTATTTCTTACACCCATACATATGGCGGAGTACAAACTGAATCACTTTATCCTGGCATGCTGTGTTCTACACAACTTTTTACGGCAACATTCTGCCAACTATGCTGGCTCAGTTGGGCCCGAGGCCGGAATTCAAAATGAAACAACCCTGACGGTGCTTGAAAGTGGCCGTCCTGGCTTGCCCCCCCTGAGTGCCCGTGATGTCCGGCTAAGATACCTTGAATTCTTTGCGGGTAGGGGGGCTATCAATATGCCAGACAATGTGTAAAACCTTTCTCAAATAAATAAAAAAAAAGCAAATCTTTGGTGACATTTACTGCTTGTGTTTGTTTTAGCTGACCCTGACAGAAATGTGGTGAGTCCTGAAAATGGCTTGATTGTGTAACCTTACAAAGCACTGTTGGGTGTTATTTACTAAAGGCAAAGACACTTTGCACTACAAGTGCACTTGAAACTGCACTTGTACTGCAAAGTGGATTTGCCCTTAGGAAATAACACTCATTGTCACAGAAAACAGCAATTAGAGCACCACAAAAGTGTTGTAGCGTTGAGACAAAAATCCACACATTCTTGATTAACAATCTTTTTAATACCTGCACAATCACATGTGCATTTAGAAAAGGTTTTTAAAACAAACCAACATGTTTGTTGTATAACAATTTTTGGGGTCACATTAGAAAAAATAGAAATGTCCATTTAAGATAAAACAGGCATGTTTAAAACCCACAAGAAAGACACAAATCTTGAACTTATAAAGTTCATATTTGGTAGAACTTGAAGGCAATATCAGACATGAGTATATACAAACTGTGTTTGATATTGCGTTCAGATGGGGTGAAGTCACCCCCGGAAAAGCCAAATTTTGAAGATGCACACAAATAGCCGAATGTCAACATGTGCTACCTGCCATCACGGGGGATCAAGGGACGTGTTTTGGGGGTGCAACCCCTTCCTCTCAGCTACTTTATTATTGAGGAAGGGGTTGCACCCCCAAAACGCGTCCATTGATCTCCCGTGATGGCAGATAGCACATGTTGACACACTGTGTGCCTCCTCAAAATTTGGCTTTTCTCCAATTTGACATAAAATGTTACAAAATTGTAGCACACCAAAAAACAAAGGGATTTGGAGGGGTTTTAAACTCTCCCCAAAACATCAATGATGTTCTTATTTTTTTAAAGAACATCATTGATGTTTTTCTTGATGTTTTCCAAGTCCCTATTACATCCCATGATCTCCCCGATCAGGATCTGTGCACTTTCCGAGGTGTAAAAGTAAAATGTAGCGCATAAATTGTGCAAAAAGTCTTCAATCAAGAAAACAGCTGAAAAAACAAATGTCCATAAATGGTGAACACAGCAATAATAAAACTTATAAGTCTCTCAATAAAAATGAGTGAAGTCCAGTGAGTAAATAAAAAACCAAATATGCATGGAATGTCCCACTGGATATGGTGTGTAGATGTGAGACTGCAAATGCTCAAACACAGGTAAATCGTCAGATCATCCCAAAGCTGTATCCCACAACTACATGTGACTTGGTAAAGATGGTGTGTAAGAAACTCTTACCAGATACATTAGACTCCCTTGTCAGCGACAGGGAGTCACTCGAGCGGGTTGCCTCTCAGGGCCTGAAAGCGGACATGACAGCTCTGCGAACCTTCTGGGTCAAACTCTGTTATGGATCTCCCGGGGCCGCCAGGTGGGTCCTCCCAAAGGATGGCCAAGGTGCGAATCAGAGGGCACAGTGCGTCACGTAAAAAACTGAAGTGGAAGCTGGTTTGATCTCTCAGTTGATATGTGGAGAAAAAATAAACAGGCTCCACATAGTGTAGATGAGCAAAGTGGGATTTTTATTGCTAAAAAAAACAGGTAACAATAAAATGTGATCACAGGGTATAAAAACAAAGATGGGCAACAAGAAGGATGCTGAAAGTGCCCCGAGGTGAAAGGATCTGGATCCACAACATCACGATCACCTAAAAAGATAGAAACCAAAAAAAACATGTATTATAAATATGCCAGTATCCATCTCTTACCTGAGCCTGTGGTGCAAACACTCGCCTGTTGTGGTGCCAATTTCCACCACGTCTTCCTCCTCCTGCTCTTCTTGTCTTGGGTGTATTTCCCCTTCTTCCAGAGGTGGGGGGTCTCTGGTCTCCTCAGATGAGGGGTGTCCTCCGAGTCTTTTCTCCCCTATGTAAAAAAAAATGGTATACTTAGCACACAGATATTTGATGGCAGAACTATAAATATGAAACATTGCTTGGAAGTGGGGTACAATTGTCTGTTTTGGCAGAGTTCCAAGATGTAGAATTTTTAGTGTCCTTTGTCAAGCTTCAATACTTTACCTGTTTTGTACAAGCTTCACAGATGGTGTCACCTCTATAGTATACACTGGAGCACCTGTGTGGGCCCCCTAATAAAAAGGGTGTTCTTGTGTCCCACACTAGTGCTCCAGTGTCCAGATGTGTAAACAGCTGCTGGATGTCCTCTCCTTATACAGAATCTAGTTAGCATTTCATTCTAGTAACAAACCCATCTACACAACCAAATTAGTTTCACACAAGTAGGCCCTAAAAAATGTGAGCAAATGCATATGGCCAAAACAATGGTGTTTTATAGGCCAAAAGAAAAATGTTTGATACGAACAAATAATGTGCCCATGAACCTGAAAGTTGACATTTTAAACTGGATAACAGTTAAGAAAAGCACATGGAGCAGCACGATTTCAAAAAATTAAAAACAACCAAAAATCAAAATTGGTCAGATGTGACAAATCCAAATATATTGAGGGAATCCCGATAAAGAATAAAGAAAGAAATTTGTGAGAAGTGTGTGTGAATATGAGCAGCAAAACTACTTCATTCTTCTCACATTATAAAGATGAACAGAGTGCGCTGTATTAAACTATTTAAAACATTGCAGCATGACGAAAGTGCTGTATCCATTCCGAACGCTCATTTTACCAGATCGAGCTGTTCTGTCTCGGAATTTCTTCTGAGCATGCGTGGCACTTTGTGCGTCGGAACTGGCCACACACGGTCGGAATTGACGCGATCGGATTTTGTTGTCGGAAAATTTTATAGCCTGCTCTCAAACTTTGTGTGTCAGAAAATCCGATGGAAAATGTCCGATGGAGCCCACACACGGTCGGAATGTCCGACAACACGCTCCGATCGCACATTTTCCGTCGGAAAATCCGACCGTGTGTACGGGGCATAACAGTGGTTATAACAGCCAATTGCTAGGCCTAGTACTATCTTTACTGACTGAGTGATATCATTTCCCTCCCTAGCAACCAAATCCAGCCCACAGTAGGGATTTACTATATTGTAAGTGTTACAGATAAAGTATTTGCACACTTGGTAAACTACTTTAGGCTTACAGAGACCACAAAAACAGTCCACCAGGAAAGGGGTGACCAAAAGCGTATCGGTACCTTCTATGCGTAGATAACACAGAAACTAACCCCTGCCAGTATCCTTTCCTGGGCACCAAGGGTGATGAAGAGACTGAAGCAGATCAGCATCGATCACTGGTGCTTTGGGAAGATTGTCCTTGTTTTTCAGGGAAGCCCTGTCAAAGCACCCCTAAATGCATGTGAGTTAGTACATAAAATAGCAGAATGGATGGATGCTCTAAGCTTCCTTGGTGTAGGGATACCATCCCACATGCCTGACACTCCTGGTCAACATGGTCAGCTGGAAATACTCCATAAATCTTCCCAGCATTTTTTGGCATACCTAAGGTTCCATGCACACTAGCATTTTTTAAGCTCCTAGAAGCTGTTATTAGCATTTTTTCTGTTCCTAGAAGCTAAATAGTATTATACTATGTGTCCTTGCACACTACTTTAGGCTATTAGCGTTTTTTGAGCTTCAGCGTCTAGGAGCAGAAAAAAAAATGTTTTTGTAGAGTTTCTTGGAGTGTTTTTCCAACAGAAAGGTTGCTAAATGCTCCTAATAGCATTTTTTGAGCTTCTCCTTTCCTCTTACTGCAAAAACGCTAATAAAACTCTAACGCTCCTTAACACTTTTAAACGCTCCTAAAACGCTGCTTTAATGCTACCATAAATAGCTATTACCAGAGTTTTTTAGCCAGCTTTTTTTTACAGCGTTTTTGTAGCTTAAAAAAAAAAAAAACTAGTGTGTATAGAGCCTAAGCCCCGGTTCACACAGGGGTGGCACGACTTGCAGGTCGCCTCACCGAGGCGACCTGCACACGACTGCCACGGCGACTTGCAAAACGACCTCTGTATAGAAATCTATGCAAGTCGCCCCAAGTCACCCCCAAAGTAGTACAGGAACCTTTTTCTAAGTCGGAGCGACTTGCGTCGCTCCTATTAGAACTGTTCCATTGTACAGAACGGGAGGCGACTTCTCAGGCGGCTAGATCGCCTGAGAAGTCGCCCCTGTGTGAACCGGCACTTAAGGTTTCATCATGGATGCCCTCCTTCTGTTTATACAAAATTATCTTTACTAGTTGTCTAATATTTAGTTAACAACTCTCTAATTGGCAAATTATGCCAAGCTGTCCAAAATCTTGGAAAATATCACTAGGAATGTCCTAAGGGTTAGAGATAAAATACATTGCACACACAAAACACTGCAAATGTACATTTTCCAACTATTGTTTTAAAGTTAAATTTGATTGCTGTGTGAGCGGGGCCAACTAGGAGTTCTTATATTTTTTTTATATAGTTTGTATATTTTAAACTTTTATACAAGATATGTACTCAATTTAGAGACAGTTTCTCACTTTCTACCAGGAAAATTTTGTTTATAAAAGTTGCACAACACAAAAGGTTTTTGCCAAAATAAAGGTTAATCTTGGCCAAACCACAAAATTCTCCTACTGGGCCTCAACCAGAAAAAATCCACTGCAGTGTGCACATAATGTATAAATCATGAAATCAATTAGAAACCATATCATAGACAAAAGCTAAACCACATGACCATTATTAATAAGAACAGTGCTTTATGCTGAGGCAAAATATTTCTTAATAAAAAGGTCATGGCACAGTCACCATTGATTAAGGTATCCTGAGGCATGAAATAAATTACTAAAATGAAACAATGGTATTTTGCTTTTAAATCATATAAAAAACTAAGATACAGACCTGAGCCCTTACACAACATAAAGGGGTTGATTCAGTGAGCTGTATCAGTTATTTTAGCAGCATTTTCTATTATAGCTAGTCATAATAGTTTCATCAAAACACTGAAATCACTTATAAAATAATGCATTGGTGTGCAATTGTTATTTGTTTATTTTTGTGTTTATTTTTGCATTAAACGGTTATTTAACTACTACAAGATTCTATTTCTCATGAATCTTTAATTTATCTTTATTTATGAAGTATTATTTTATCACCGGCTCAGATTAATCACTTTTCTACATCCCCTCAACAGTCATCCAATAGAATCCACTATTAGCATTAGTAGATTTTTTTCTATTGCTCTAAATGTAGTACATTGTTTTTAATGGACCTATACACACAGACAGTAATTTATGCACGTGTGTGCATGCATATACGTGTACAACACAACTTGAAGATTTTTTATGTGCTTGTATGCATACATGAAAAAATTAGCATTTACTTTACAGCCCATCCTCGCACTTTTATACAGAAATGCTCTGCCAGAAATCTGATGTTCATACAGGTTACCAGATGTGATGGCTCCATTTTTAAAAAAATTTTTTTTTTTTTTTTTGGGGGTGGCTTTTTTCCTTTATTTTCACCTAGTAATCTTGTCAGTAAGAAGATAGGTGAAGCCTCATGAGTCAGAGGCTGCCACATCCCTTAATTAGTGTCAGGGAATTTAGTAGACCAGACTGTGTGGACTGCACAGAAGGAACCAGAAACACAGGTAAGTGAAAAATAATGGTGTTTATTAAATGGGTGACAAATAAATGAAATATAACAGTGCAAAACAACCATAGACCCACAAACAAATGGTATATACAAATGGATGGGAAATACCATAATTGTAATAAAAGCCAGGCCGAGGTCATACACAAGGAGGTCTGTCAGATGGGAAAGGACGGAGAACCAACAGGACAGGGATAGGCTGCAGGGCAGGGATCAGGGAAATCAGGAAACCGGAGGGACAGGTCCAGAATGGGCTCAGGATAGGGATCGGATCAGGTCAGGACAGATGCAGGCTCAAGGTCAAGATAACAGGCAGTAAGATCATGGCACAGGGAGAGAGACACCAAGGCAAGGATGTGAGGGCTTCCCGGGTATTTATCAGACTGGAGTGATTTGACCTCACCTTACACCTGAGTGCAGAGGGTGCTGTCTGCTCCACACGGGTGAACCTTTTCATGACAGTACCCCCCCTCAAAGGAGCAGCCTCCGGACGCTCCAACTAGATGAAATTGTCCAAAGTTCATGGCCTCAAACCGAACAACAGATGAGGGCACGTCAGGCTGGGCATCAGGCACCTTAGACTGGGCAGCGGATACATCAGAGCAGACAGCGGGCACATCAGAGCAGACAGCGGGCACATCAGAGCAGACAGCGGGCTCTGGGTCATCGAGCTGGGCAGCAAGCTCTGGGTCGTCAGGCCAAACAGCAAGCACTGTAAGGGCAGGCTGGATCACAGGCACCGGCTCAACAAACTGGGTAACGGGCCCCGGCCCAGTGGGCTGGGTAACGGGCCCCAGTTCAGCGAGCTGGACACTGGACACTGGTCCGGCAAGCCGAATAACGGGCACTGGCTTAACGGACTCCGGTTTAGCAGACTGGGTAACGGGCACCGGTTCAGCAGACTGGGTAATGGGCACCGGTTCAGCAGACTGGGTAACGGGCACTGGTTCAGCAGACTGGGTAACGGGCACCAAAACTTCAGGCTGACACACGGGCACCGAAACTCCAGGCTGACACACGGGCGCCGAAACTTCAGGCTGACACACGGGCGCCGAAACTTCAGGCTGACACACGAGCACCGAAACTTCAGGCTGACACACCAATATCAAGACATCTGGCTGGAAGGCAGGCAACGAGACACCAGGCTGGAAGGCAGGTACCAAGACATCAGGCTGGAAGGAGGGCACATCAGACTGGAAGGCGGGCACATCAGACTGGGAAGCGGGCACATCAGACTGGGAAGTGGGCACATCAGACTGGGAAGCGGGCACATCAGGCTGGGAAGTGGGCACCAAGACTTCGGGCTGGAAGGCAGGCATCAGGACATCAGACTAGAAAGTGGAAACATCAAGCTGGAAGGCAGGCACCGAGACATCCGGCTGGAAGGTAGGCACCGAGACATCAGGCTGGAAGGCAAGCATCGAGACATCAGGCTGGAAGGAGGGCACATCGGACTGGAAGGTAGATACATCAGGATGGAATACAGGCACCAAGACTTCAAGCTGGAAGGCAGGCATCAAGACATCAGACTGGAAAGCGGACACATCTGACTGGAAGGTAGGTACATAAGGCTGGAAGGCAGGCACCAAGACTTTGGGCTGGAAGGCAGGCATCGAGACATCAGACTGGAAAGCGGGCACATCAGACTGGGAAGCGGACACATCAGGCTGGAAGGTAGGCACATCAGGCTGGAAGGCAGGCACATCAGGTTGGAAGGCAGGCACATCAGGCTGGAAAGCGGACACATCTGACTGGAAGGTAGGCACATCGGGCTGGAAGGCAGGCACCAAGATTTTGGGCTGGAAGGCAGGTATCGAGACATCAGACTGGAAAGTGGCACATCAGACTGGAAAGCGGACACATCTGACTGGAAGGTAGGCACATCAGGCTGGAAGGCAGGCACCGAGATTTTGAGCTTGAAGGCAGGCATCGAGACATCAGACTGGAAAGCGGACACATCAGGCTGGAAGGCAGGCACAGAGACTTTAGGCTGGAAGGCAGACATCAAGACATCAGACTGGGAAGCGGGCACATCAGACTGGAAAGCGGACACATCAGACTGGAAGGCAGGCACATCAGACTGAAAAGTGGGCACATCAGGCTGAAAAGCGGGCACATCAGGCTGGAAAGCAGGCACCAAGGCATCAGGCTGGGAGGCAGGTATCGAGACATCAGGCTGGAAAGCGGGCACATCAGACTGGAAGGTAGGTACATCAGGCTGGAAGGCAGGGACCGATACATCAGGCTGGAAGGCAGGCACATCAGGCTGGATAGCAGGCACAGGGTTGGCAGGTTTAGGTGGGTCATCAAGTTCAACTGGCATGAACGCAGGCTGGAACAGGTTGGTTGGTGTGGAGGCAGGTTGGGTTACTGGCAAGATTGTGTAGGTCGGGAATAACTTTTGTTTCTTTTTTGGTTTAGCAACTGCAGCTTTGTACGTAGGTGCAGGGTCGTAAGAAAAGTATATAGCTGGGCAAAAGGAAGACCAAGGAACAGTGGCTGGAGGAGGGTTTTGTGGGGTTGTTACAGGTGGAGGAGAAGAGACAGGTGGATTAAAGGTATTTGGTGGGGAGCTGAGTAAACTGGGCTGTAGCTGAGGTTGCCATAGGTGACGGGGAGATAGATTTTTGGGAAGGCAGGTGTTTGATGGCAGGGCTGGAATGTTGAGGCTTAGCTAAGTGCAGGAGATCTGACTTTGTCTGTAGCACAGGTTGAACAAATGCTGATTCACACCCGGCCTGACTAACCAGGGATTGCACTGAATGGATGCAATCAGACAACACTTGCTGTGAACAAGCAGCATAATGTTCCATAAAAAAGGCTGGATCATCTTCTGATAACCATACCAGGGATTCAACTTGGCCATAATTGAAGGGGAGAGAAAAATCATCGCTCCCTTCGGGAATGCATGACAGGGCTGGTTTTGCACATAACTGGATCAGGGGCTGAACATCTTCAAATGACATATACCCCTGATCCACTAGGGAATGAGCTGATCAGATAGTTTCCATCAGCTGGTCACTAGTCCACCCTTTCAAAATCTGGCGACAATATTCACCATCATCTTCTGCCAGCAGGGAATAATAACTGATTTCATTGAAATCCATATTAGCAGAACTAACAACCCGGATGGTTCCTCAATGCAGCCACGTCTGGTCAGGGATGGCCTAGGTGTACTGTCAGGGAGTTTAGTAGACCAGACTGTGTGGACTGCACAGAAGGAACCAGAAACACAGGTAAGTGAAAAATAATGGTGTTTATTAAATGGGTGACAAATAAATGAAATATAACAGTGCAAAACAACCATAGACCCACAAACATATGGTATATACAAATGGATGGGAAATACCGTAATCGTAATAAATGCCAGGCCGAGGTCATACACAAGGAGGTCAGTCAGATGGGAAAGGACGGGCAACCAACAGAACAGGGAGAGGATGGATGAATAGGCTGCAGGGCAGGGATCAGGGAAATCAGGAAACCGGAGGGACAGGTCCAGGATGGGCTCAGGATAGGGATCAGGTCAGGACAGATGCAGACTCAAGGTCAAGATAACAGGCAGCAAGATCAGGGCACAGGGAGAGAGACACCAAGGCAAGGATGTGAGGGCTTGCCGGGTATTTATCAGACTGCAGTGATTTGACCTCACGTTACACCTGAGCGCAGAGGGTGCTGTCTGCTCCACACTGTCAGAATACACCCGCTGATGGACACAGGTACTGCGGCCCAAGGATGCAACAGTGCCACCAGCAGGTGAGTCCTCTTATCACAGGTCTTAGGTGTTGGAAGACACCCGCTGGTGGACACTGGTACTGCGATCCAGGAGACCGATAGCACCAACGGGTGAACCTTTTCATGACAATTAGATACAATAGAAAAAATGCCCCCCATTGGACTTGACTTGAAAGTTTTTATTGCACAGATGTGATACCCGTTTATTATATTTAAGATTTAATATCTCAAAGATATGATGTGGGTTAAATGAGAGTTCTTTGACCAAGAGTGAAAGCTTTAAACACAATAACAACATTTATTGGCGAGTAGTTGAAAGTCTAATACACAGCCATCTATCTATAGTCTACACCAAGGAAGAAAATATTAGGTTAAAATAAAAGAATACAGTATATTTCTCAAAACATCAAAATACAAACAGCAAACAAATGTATGACAAGCAGGTATACCTTAAGTGCCGGGAGCTGACCTGACCAGTAGTGATGTGTGTGGGCCCACGTCAGACTCATGACTCCTTCTCTTCCCTGTGTGTACCTTACACTAATATAGACCCATCTCTCATTGACTTGAACATGGCCCCCCTGATTGATGGAACAATGTTACCCCTCTCCTCCCTCCGGGCATATCTCCTCCAAGATTGGACAATTTCCCCTTCCCCTTAATTTAGCATAGCTCAGCTCCTCACTAGCACCTCCTCTCTTGGAAAGATAATTAGTTAGAAGAGAAATTAATTAAAGAGAAGGTCATCACCTTCTCTTGAATGGGGCACTTAAATATGTATGGTCATAGCTGGGGCAAATTGATATGCTGAGAATATTTCTTTGATCTGTTCAGGAATGGACAAACACCCTTTGAAGTGGATAAAGGGTTGCTTAACACAGTGCACTACAAGGCCTTTATTTAGCTAATGAATTCGGCCCCGTCAAATCTCCACTACAGTATTTAACTCAGATGGTATCTGTTCCTTGAATTTGAATTTACGACGAGTAAATAGCAGAGCATCTCCCATAACACACACCTAACATTCCTGCAGATCAAAAGGAACTGTTGAATGAATTAGGTTCTAAATCTAAAGCCTGTCATATGTGTACAGCTAGCTAGGTTAACCCCTTACCAACAACAATATTTCATACACACTAATCCTTGTTTCTTATTTAAAAAAAAAAAATATATATATATATATATATATATATATATATATATATATATATATATATATATATATATATATATATATATATATATATATATATATATACACAAATATTCCCAGTTGCTAATGAAGATTACTCATAAACTCCTCTTAAGGCAACAGATGACCCCTTGTGGCAAATTGAGACAGATGAGATGAGGCCACACTCAAGTGAGTAACTGTTTATATCTAATCTCCATTAGTGATTTAAGTTTCTCCCTCTGCCATCTAAGAAGTCGGCCAAGATGTATCACAATGACCGTCATAAAGAAAAGTAACCCACACTGCAATATGAGGAGACCTTTCATTCCCATTTCCACCAGGTCCTAGTGGTGACTAAGCTTAAATCCCCATCATGTAAAAGTTAATTCAACCTTTTTCCTGTCTTCACCATATCATTACTAATTTGAATTATATGGGTATCCTTCCTTGCAAGCAAATTGTGAAGGTTTACTGACAAGTTATCAATTTTGATATCAAAATGGGGTATGTATGGTACAGGATCTGGAACATCAGGGGTACTCTCAATGATATATTCTTCTGTTAGCACTGATATGGGGGTAACTACAATTTCCCCAAAAATAGTGCACTCATGTGGAATTAAGAAAAAATTTGGATAGGGTATTGGACACAACTGACCCCCATAGAGGAATATCTGGTGATTGGTAGACACAGTACAGTCCATCCATGTGATAGGTAACCTTTGTGCTTGGTGTTCTCCATTTTGTCAACTTCACAGGGCAGTTAGCTTCCATTTCACTTGGACTGGTTTCTTGATGTGGTTGGCTTGGACTTTCCAGTTGGGGGTCCCTTGCCACTTTGGCTGTGGGATCCAGGTCATTGCTTAGACCAGACTGGAGTGTTAATTTCGAACACATCACAACAATAAGTACCTATTGTCTTTGACAGTGCAGCAGGCAGTGTGTGGTGCTTTTAATTGCCCTTGAACTTGAATTAGCATTTCGGGGAGATGCAACCTTTCCTTGTACACGTTGTTTTAGAGGTACCTGAGGGAGTGTATGGACGCCATTGTGTTAAAGTAGTCATCTTGGGGATGGAACACTGGCAGCGACATGGTGAACGACACATACATTAGGTCACAGTAGGCGCACAGTGACTGGCTCTTCTTGCAAGCAAATGGCCCTCTATTTGGGTGTGGTGTCACTATCCCTATATTTCGAATTGTGGAAATCGGCAAAGGTTTGCACTTACAGTATCTCCAGAATGTACATTCATTCCACCACTAATATTAGTGTGAGTACAATACCATTGGGTAAGGTCTGTATCTTTTAATATATCAGGGATTTTACCTGCTTGAATATCTCGGATGACATTAGTGACCTTTGTTAAAACAAAATTTCCATACTCAGTGCATATTACCTCTTTGCCCATACCATCCTCTCTAACTTTCTGATTATTTATATTTATGATTTCGTTTATTTTCTGTTGTGTCTTTTCGAACAACTGGGCAATGTCTTTCATGTTATAAACTGTAAACTCTTCCTCCTCCTTTTCCGATATATGCCTGTGAATCGCTGACAAATTGGCATGGTTCTAAATTGACATTCCAGAGCCAAAAAGTCCTGGGACAGACCCAATATGCTAACCAAACCCTTTAACTTCCTGGATCTGAAAATGCCCCTGTGGGGAGTCAGGTTTGGTTCTGCAAATGGATCCTGAGTTTGGCTTGCATGGGAGGCAATCAAGTCTACCAGCAAGGAAGAGTAAAACAGAGACACATTTGTCCAGGCACACAAGCCAAATTCAGCCATGTTCCACTATGACAAATTAAGTACCACAGGTACATGAATGAACTTAACGTTATTAAACAAGATTCCAGGGATTGATGTGACTGTTAGTCCAAAAGGTGGTCCCTCTTGCAGAGATGGGCATTCCAAGGATGTTGGTTCGTAATAGGGGATTGCAGCTGTATTCTTGGCCAAAGTTGTAGGAGCAGGGGTGTTAGTCTTTGGTGACACATGCAAGGTGACTTTTCCTGGGACGTACTGAAGAGTGGATGCATGTGTGTTGCTGGACAAGCGAACATCATCGCCAGCACACCATGGATCAGCAAAAAGAGGTTGTCCAAAAAAGGTTTTTAATGGAAAAGTTACATCACAAAAGAGGTGCTTTTTTTTGTCCAAAAAAGGTTTTTAATGGAAAAGAGTTACATCACAAAAGAGGTGCTATGTTTCGGGGCCGCGCAGGACCCCTTCGTCAGGCAAGTGATGGGGTGCATAGTGTAAAACACAATATATATACACTGGTCACCAATTAGTAAGAAAACATGTGCAGAATGAGAAAATGAAAAAGATAGTGAACTCCCCCTCACACTGACATCAGATTGACGTCAGAATCCTGCCTAATTCATTAAAAATTGTAATGTGCAAAGACAAAACAAAAGGTTGACAATAATGGTATAATAAAATCATGGATTGCGGATCGCCACTTATATGTGTTCATAATGGTCTCGGATCAGCTAAGATTGCCAGGTCTGCCCGCTCAGGGCACGGTGTTACCTAGGACCCAGCGACTGCATGTCAGCTGGAGGTTCAGGGAGCCAATTGCATAGCGCCACGTATGTCGCGCATGCGCCCAGCTCTGTAGAGACCGATTGCTGTGAAGGACGCCTGGCAACGGGGCCGCCGTCATCACGGTAACCAAGGAGAGGTGTGGACATACATAGAGAGGAAACGGAAAAGCAACAGAGTGGGGAAAAGCGACAAAGAAGTAAAGTGAATCATAGTGCACAAGAAGAAAGAGAAAGAGGGAAAGAATAAAGGAGGAACCATAACACAGGACAAAGAAAAGAGGAAATAAATAGAAAGCAGACAAGAAAGGAAAACATGGGACAGAGGTTAAAGACATCTGTCACAGGAAAAGAAGAGGGGGAGAAACAGAAGGGAAAATATACATAAGTGAAATCATAAAAGGAGAAAGTATACATGCATAAAAGGGACAGGCGAAAGTCATAGTGAAGGACAAAGGAAGGGGCGGGGGGGTTGGGAGGAGGAGAGGGGGGAGGGAGAGTGGGGGGGCGAAGGCGGGATGGGGTAGGGCCAGGGATCAAGGGTAAAATGCAGGGGGACAAGGAGGAAAAAAAAAAGGGGGGGGTTGGGGGAAGAGAATGAGGAGAAAAAAAAAGGGAATCTGGGGATACCGTGAGCGTAACAGCGGGAGCACGGGGGCTATATAGGACAATTAAAAATGAGAGCAGAGCATAACGGAATGTCAAAATGCATGAAAAATTAATAGTACTGAAATATGGTTATCATTAATGTGCCCGCTAGGTAGGTATCACAGGTAAATACCAGATGTGGAAAAGGTACAGAAGAGATTAAAGGAGAAGTACCAAGATATATAAATATCCAATGAGTTATTGCTCAGACAATGCGTGGATGATCAAAATTAGATGTTGTACATCATAACAAAGCCAAGACTTTGACAGAAAAGAAAACATACACAGGAAATTGTCACCTATCATCAATAAAGCATGTAAACGATAAATTGGTGTTGAGCCCCCCAGGGTGTACTGTGCCTAAGGTATGAATCCAGTAGGCCTCATGGCAGAGAAGTAACCGATCACGGTCCCCACCCCTATAGGGTGGCTTGATGTGCTCAATCACCATCCCACAAAGCTCATGGGTTTGGTGCTTGGCTGTCACAAAATGCATTGCTACAGGTTTGTTGGGGTCAGCCTGTTCACCCTTTTGGGTCTTGGCCAGGGCGATCCTAATGTCACTTCTGTGTTCCTGAAATCGTTTCTTGAACAGACCGACGGTCTTACCCACATATGTTAATGTACAGGGACATTTTAACATACATACGCAGAAATCAGTGTTGCAATTGTAGTACTCACGTATTGGGTAACGTTTACCCATGCATGGGTCTATAAAACGTTTGCCACAAATAAGTAAGTTACATATGTTACAGTTGAAGCATCTACATAGCAGCCTGTTTTATGTGATATTTTGGGTAACGTTTTGATGTACTTGTGTCTGGGATCAGCTTGTATAAGATGGTCACGCAGCGTTCTACCCCGTTTGTATGCCATCATGGGTCTGGCCCTTGTGGTGGGTCCTAGGGATCTGTCAGATAGTAAGATATTCTGGTTACGTTCAATAGCGTGTTTAATCGCACCCGATTCCTGATTGAACGTGTGTACAAACAATGGACAGGTCACAGGTTTGGGGGTTCTGGTCCGTCTCTTCTGGGCTTTGTCAAGAGCTTGGTCAAGTACCACTGTGGGATACCCGCGCTCCAAGAATTTGTTGTACATAATTTCAAGCTGCTTCTTTTTATCGTCCTCATCAGAACAGATGCGTAGTACCCTAGCAAATTGTGAGATAGGTAGATTTCTGCGCAGATGTTCAGGATTAGGGATGAGCCGAACACCCCCTGGTTCGGTTCGCACCAGAACCTGCAAACGGACCGAAAATTCACACGAACGTTAGAACCCCATTGACGTCCATGGGACTCGAACGTTCGAAATCAAAAGTGCTCATTTTAAAGGCTAATTTGCATGGTATTGTCCTAAAAAGGGTCTGGGGACCTGGGTCCTGCCCCAGGGGACATGTATCAATGCAAAAAAACTTTTAAAAAACGTCCGTTTTTTCGGGAGCAGTGATTTTAATGATGCTTAAAGTAAAAAAAAAAAAAAAAAGTGAAATATTCCTCTAAATATCGTACCTGGGGGGTGTCTATAGTATGCCTGTAAAGTTGCGCGGGTTTCCCGTGCTTAGAACAGTCCCTGCACAAAATGTCATTTTTAAAGGAAAAAAAAGTCATTTAAAACTGCTTGCGGCTTTAATGTAATGTCGGGTCCTGGCAATATGGATGAAAATCAGTGAGACAAACGGCATGGGTACCCCCCCAGTCCATTACCAGGCCCTTTGGGTCTTGTATGAATATTAAGGGGAACCCAGCACCCAAATTAAAAAAGGAAACAGCAGTATACAGGCTCTGTACTCTGAACAGCAGTATACAGGCAGTGCAAACAAGACAGGGACTGTAGGTTTGTTGTTAAGTAGAATCTGTTTGTAATTTTGAACTGGTACATTTTTAACGTGTTTAGCTCCAGCCAAAAATCTATTTTAAGTTTTTTGGAAAACATAGGGAAGGGTTATCACCCCTGTGACATTTGTTTTGCTGTCTGTGCTCCTCTTCAGAAGATTTCACCTCACTTTTTGTCCCAATGACAAATGTTTTTTGAAAATTTGGGTTTTTTTGTGAAACAAGGATTGGTGATAAAACATCAGTGGAAAGGAGACACGTTTTTCCCATATTAACTCTTACAGGAGAGAATTTCCCTTCCTATGGGTAGATTTCATCTCACTTCCTGTTGTCTCCTTCCGTTTGCAAGTAGGAGTCGTTTGCAAGTTGGATGTTTGAAAGTAGGGGCTTGCCCTATATAGTCAGTAGAAATTTGGGCCTTAGGTGTTGTTGTGGCCACAACACTGTAAGCCCTCACAGGGCCCTGCTGTGAAATATTAGATCAAGAATTGTAATTACATGCCCCTGTTGAACAGGGGCAGAAAAATTGGGCCTTTGGTGGTGGTGGTGGTGGTGCTGGTGCCACAACACAGTAAGTCCTCACTAGGGATGAGCTTCGAGTTCGAGTCGAACTCATGTTCGACTCGAACATTGGCTGTTCGCAAGTTCACCGAACAGCGAACAATTTGGGGTGTTCGCGGCAAATTCGAATGCCGCGGAACACCCTTTAAAAGTCTATGGGAGAAATCAAAAGTGCTAATTTTAAAGGCTAATATGCAAGTTATTGTCATAAAAAGTGTTTGGGGACCTGGGTCCTGCCCCAGGGGACATGGATCAATGCAAAAAAAAGTTTTAAAAACGGCCGTTTTTTCAGGAGCAGTGATTTTAATAATGCTTAAAGTCAATCAATAAAAGTGTAATATCCCTTTAAATTTCGTACCTGGGGGGTGTCTATAGTGTGCCTGTAAAGGGGCGCATGTTTCCTGTGTTTAGAACAGTCTGACAGCAAAATGACATTTTGAAGGAAAAAACTCATTTAAAACTACTCGCAGCTATTGCATTGCCGACAATACACATAGAAGTTCATTGATAAAAACGGCATGGGAATTCCCCAAAGGGGAACCCCGAACCAAAATTAAAAAAAAAAAATGACGTGGGAGTCCCCCTAAATTCCATACCAGGCCCTTCAGGTCTGGTATGGATATTAAGGGGAACCCCGGCCAAAATTTAAAAAAAAAAATGACGTGGGGTTCCCCCTAAATTCCATACCAGACCCTTCAGGTCTGGTATGGATTTTAAGGGGAACCCCGCGCCAAAAAAAAAAAAAAAAACGGCGTGGGGTCCCCCCAAAAATCCATACCAGACCCTTATCCGAGCACGCAACCTGGCAGGCCGCAGGAAAAGAGGGGGGGACGAGAGTGCGGCCCCCCCTCCCTCCTGAACCGTACCAGGCCACATGCCCTCAACATTGGGAGGGTGCTTTGGGGTAGCCCCCCAAAACACCTTGTCCCCATGTTGATGAGGACAAGGGCCTCATCCCCACAACCCTGGCCGGTGGTTGTGGGGGTCTGCGGGCGGAGGGCTTATCGGAATCTGGAAGCCCCCTTTAACAAGGTGACCCCAAGATCCCGGCCCCCCCCCTGTGTGAAATGGTAAGGGGGTACATAAGTACCCCTACCATTTCACGAAGAAAGTGTCAAAAATGTTAAAAATGACAAGAGACAGTTTTTGACAATTCCTTTATTTAAATGCTTCTTCTTTCTTCTATCTTCCTTCATCTTCTGGTTCTTCTGGCTCTTCTGGTTCTTCCTCCGGCGTTCTCGTCCAGCATCTCCTCCGCGGCGTCTTCTATCTTCTTCTCCTCGGGCCGCTCCGCACCCATGGCATGGGGGGGAGGCTCCCGCTCTTCTCTTCTTCTTTTCTTCTCTTCTTCTCTTCTTCTTTTCTTCTTTTCTTCTCCGGGCCGCTCCGCAATCCATGCTGGCATGGAGGGAGGCTCCCGCTGTGTGACGGCGCTCCTCGTCTGACAGTTCTTAAATAACGGGGGGCGGGGCCACCCGGTGACCCCGCCCCCCTCTGACGCACGGTGACTTGACGGGACTTCCCTGTGACGTCACGGGGAATGCCACAGGGAAGTCCCGTCAAGTCACCGTGCGTCAGAGGGGGGCGGGGTCACCGGGTGGCCCCGCCCCCCCCCGTTATTTAAGAACTGTCAGACGAGGAGCGCCGTCACACAGCGGGAGCCTCCCTCCATGCCAGCATGGATTGCGGAGCGGCCCGGAGAAGAAAAGAAGAAAAGAAGAGAAGAAGAGAAGAAAAGAAGAAGAGAAGAGCGGGAGCCTCCCCTCCATGCCATGGGTGCGGAGCGGCCCGAGGAGAAGAAGACAGAAGACGCCGCGGAGGAGATGCTGGACGAGAACGCCGGAGGAAGAACCAGAAGAGCCAGAAGAACCAGAAGAACCAGAAGATGAAGGAAGATAGAAGAAAGAAGAAGCATTTAAATAAAGGAATTGTCAAAAACTGTCTCTTGTCATTTTTAACATTTTTGACACTTTCTTCGTGAAATGGTAGGGGTACTTATGTACCCCCTTACCATTTCACACAGGGGGGGGGCCGGGATCTGGGGGTCACCTTGTTAAAGGGGGCTTCCAGATTCCGATAAGCCCCCCGCCCGCAGACCCCCACAACCACCGGCCAGGGTTGTGGGGATGAGGCCCTTGTCCTCATCAACATGGGGACAAGGTGTTTTGGGGGGCTACCCCAAAGCACCCTCCCAATGTTGAGGGCATGTGGCCTGGTACGGTTCAGGAGGGAGGGGGGGCCGCACTCTCGTCCCCCCCTCTTTTCCTGCGGCCTGCCAGGTTGCGTGCTCGGATAAGGGTCTGGTATGGATTTTTGGGGGGACCCCACGCCGTTTTTTTTTTTTTTTTTTGGCGCGGGGTTCCCCTTAAAATCCATACCAGACCTGAAGGGTCTGGTATGGAATTTAGGGGGAACCCCACGTCATTTTTTTTTTTAAATTTTGGCCGGGGTTCCCCTTAATATCCATACCAGACCTGAAGGGCCTGGTATGGAATTTAGGAGGACTCCCACGTCATTTTTTTTTTTTAATTTTGGTTCGGGGTTCCCCTTTGGGGAATTCCCATGCCGTTTTTATCAATGAACTTCTATGTGTATTGTCGGCAATGCAATAGCCGCGAGTAGTTTTAAATGAGTTTTTTCCTTCAAAATGTCATTTTGCTGTCAGACTGTTCTAAACACAGGAAACATGCGCCCCTTTACAGGCATACTATAGACACCCCCCAGGTACGAAATTTAAAGGGATATTACACTTTTATTGTTTGACTTTAAGCATTATTAAAATCACTGCTCCTGAAAAAACGGCTGTTTTTAAAACTTTTTTTTGCATTGATCCATGTCCCCTGGGGCAGGACCCAGGTCCCCAAACACTTTTTATGACAATAACTTTCATATAAGCCTTTAAAATTAGCACTTTTGATTATTCATGTTCGTGTCCCATAGACTTTAACGGTGTTCGCATGTTCGAACGAACTTTTTTCCTGTTCGCATGTTCTGGTGCGAACCGAACAGGGGGGTGTTCGGCTCATCCCTAGTCCTCACTCACTCTTGATGGGTGCAGAAACAGGCCCTGCTGTGAAATATTAGATCAAGAATTGTAATTACATGCCCCTGTTGAACAGGGGCTGAAAAATTGGGCCTTAGGCACTGGTGCTGGTGCCACAACACTGCAACCCCTCACAGATACTCTAGTTGGAACGCAGAAACAAGCCCTGCTGCAAAGTATTGCATCAAAAATTGTAATTAAACGCCCCTGTTAAACAGGGGCTGAAAAATTAGGCACTGGTGCTGGTGCCACAACACTGCAACCCCTCACAGATACTCTAGTTGGAACGCGGGAACGAGTCTGCTGCAAAGTATTCCATCAAAAATTCTAATTACACACCCCTGTTAAACAGGGGCTGAAAAATTGCCCCTTAGGCACTGGTGGCGGCGCCCAGAACCAAAAATGTTCTTACAAGCTATCAGCATGCTCATTGAGGAGGAAAAGAATAATTACTCAGGATAGTCACTCAGCATCAGCATAGGCAGTCTTTGAAGGGATCTGAGATTTAAAAAAAAAATATTCGGTTACATCAGCATCAGGTGCTTGCTAGCTGGTGGTGATCCAAGACTGATTCATTTTTATGAAGGTCAGCCGATCGACCGAGTCGGTGGACAGACGCACCCTGTGATCGGTTACAAAGTCTCCAGCAGCACTGAATGTGCATTCCAAAAGAATGCTGAATGCAGGACAGGCCAGTAGCTCAATTGCATACTGTGCAAGCTCTGGCCAGTGATCCATCCTCAAGACCCAATAACCCAGAGGATTTTCAGTGGGAAAGGTGTCCAAGTCAAATCTTGCCCCTAGGTATTCCTGCACCATGTAAAACAGACGCTGGCAATGGTTGCTGGAAAAGATCATACCTTGGGGCTGCGGACTAAAAAATTGTCTGAACGCATCGGTCAGACGGCCACCTTCTCCACCACTCCTTCTTTGACTGACCGAAGCCTCAGCAACACGTTGTCCAGAAACAGGAGTTTGCAACCTCCCAGTCTCTGGGAACGCATTGCACAGACCTTTCTGCAAGGCTTCCCGAAGATGTTTCATCCTCTGCTCCCTCTGCGACGGCAAGATAAGGTCCGCAACCTTTCCCTTGTAATGTGGATCAAGGAGGGTTGCCAGCCAGTATTGGTCCTTCTCCTTGATACCACGAATATGAGGATCCTTACGCAGGCTTTGCATGATCAGGGAGGCCATGCAGCATAGGTTTGCTGAGGCATTCGGTCCGGAGTCCTCTGGGTCACTAAGGACGACATGGTCTGCAGCCACCTCCTCCCAGCCACGTACAAGTCCATGTGTTTCTTGGGACTGATCCCTCAAAGACTGCTGCTGATGCTGAGTGCCAGGCTCCACCTCCATACTGACACAATCCTCCTCCTCGTCCTCTTCCTGTGTGATCGGCAGGCATGCAGGAACACTGACTGGATAAAGGGGGCCTTGAGAGCTAAGGAAGTCCTCCTCTTCCTGCCTCTAGTGCCCTGTCCATTATTCCACGCAGCGTGTGCTCCAACAGGTGGACAAGGGGGACAGTGTCACTGATGCATGCACTGTCACTGCTCACCATCCTCGTGGCCTCCTCAAATGGTGACAGGACAGTGCATGCATCCCTGATCATGGCCCACTGGCGTGGGGAAAAAAAAAAGCTCCCCTGACCCCGTCCTGGTGCCATAGTCGCACAGGTACTCATCGATGGCCCTCTGCTGCATGTGCAGCCGCTGCAGCATGGCCAGCATTGAGTTCCACCTGGTGGGCATGTCACAGATTAGGCGGTTCTTGGGCAGGTTAAACTCCTTTTGGAGGTCTGCCAGCTGAGCACTGGCATTATATGACCGGCGGAAATGCACACAGACTTTCCTGGCCTGCCTCAGGACATCCTGTAAGCCCGGGTACCTGCCCAAGAACTGCTGCACCACCAAGTTAAGGACATGAGCCAAACAGGGCACATGGGTCATTTGTCCCTGTCGGAGGGCAGAGAGGAGTTTGGTGCCATTGTCGCAAACCACCATTCCTGCCTTAAGTTGGTGTGGTCTCAACCACCTCTGAACCTGCCCCTGCAGAGCTGACAGTACCTCTGCCCCAGTGTGGCTCCTGTCCCCCAAGCACACCAGCTCAAGCACCACATGGCATCCTTTGGCCTGCATACTTGTGTAGCCCCTTGAACGGCTACGGAGCACCGCTGGTTCCGAGGACAAATCAGCACAGGAAGAGCCCATGGAGGAAGAAGAAGAGGAGGGGGTGGAGGAGAGAGGTGTGTCACAATCATTAGTAGTGGCATTTTGGAGGCATGGTGGCAGAACAACCTCCAACACTACTGCACCTTGTCCTGCATCCTTCCCAGCTGCCAGCAGAGTCACCCAATGCGCGGTGAAACTTAGGTAACATCCCTGTCCATGCCTGCTGGACCATGAGTCAGCGGTAATATGCACCTTACCGCTGACCGCCCTGTCCAGTGAGGCATGGACATTGCCTTCCACATGCCGGTAGAGAGCCGGAATCGCCTTCCATGAGAAAAAGTGGCGTTTAGGTACCTGCCACTGAGGAACCGCACATTCCACAAACTCACGGAAGGGGCAGAGTCTACCAACTGAAAAGGCAGCAGTTGAAGTGCTAGCAATTTTGCCAAGCTAGCATTCAACCGCTGGGTATGTGGATGGCTGGGAGCGAACTTCTTTTGGCGGTGCAGCAGCTGGGGCAGGGAAATTTGCCTGGTACAATCTGACGTCGGTGTACCGAAAGCAGATTGCCCACAAGTACTTGGCTGTGACACACCTAATTCTACACCTTCATTCCTCTCAGTGCAGGTCTCAGAGAGGACTGAAGGTATAGTGGGGTTGGAGATCTCAGCTGATGAGGAGCAAGGAGAGGCCTTCTTTGTTCTTTGGTGTGGGTCTTTTAGATACGCTTGCCAACGAACTGCATGGCAGATCAACATATGTCTGGTCAAGCATGTGGCGCCCAAGCGGGAGATGTTTTGGCCACGCGAGATACGTTTGAGACATATGTTGCAAATAGCAGTGGTGCGATCTGATGCACTCGTCTCAAAAAAGGCCCACACCAAAGAACTTTTGGAATAACGCACAGAGAAAGCAGCGCCCTGCACATGCGGAGCTATGGGGTGTGATGCAGTCAGTGTGCTGTCCTTAGGCTGGCCCCAGGAGGGCATCCTGCCTCGTTGGTGATGTGCCTCCTCCTCTCTCCTATCAGGCACCCATGTTGAGTCAGTGACCTCATCATCCCCTCCCTCCTCATCACTGGAGCAAACCTGGCAGTATGCTGCAGCAGGGGGAGCATGACTGCCAGATTGCTGTCCTTCATGGGCACCCCCTCTGTCCGTGCTCATGTTACTGCCTTCATCTAGCTGAGTATCATCATCAGAGCCTACTAAACGCTGGGCATCCTCCTGGAGCATGTACCCAACACTGTGGTCAAACAGTTCGAGGGACTCCTCAGGAGGACATGGTGGGGCTAGGGAAGGAGTCACTGATGCCATTGAGCCGACGGAAGAGGCCGCGTTGGCAGCTTCTTTGCCAGACAAAGTACCCTGAGCATGGGTGAGAGAGGATGAGGATGATGAGGACGGCTTGGTCATCCACTCTACCAAGTCTTCCGCATGTTGCGGCTCAACACGGCCAGCTGCCGAAAAAAAGGCCAAGCATGTCCCACGGACACATGCTGATGAGGATGCACCGTCTCCACGACCAGCACTGTTGCCTCTAGACACAGAGCCTGCTTGCCCTCTTTTATTGGCTTGTGACTGTCCGCCTCTCCTTGTTGGCACCTTCCAGACATACTAATGGCCTGTAGCTGCACTAAGCTGGGATATATATATATATATACTCTGATACTGCAGCTAGCAAAATCAACTGCCTGCCTGTAGTATGAGAACACCACCAACCCTCTACAGGTAGCTTTAGCTGAACACTGTGCAGAGCTCGCAAAAAAATAACTTGTAGCTTATTTAGCTGCCTGCGGTAGTGATAGGATCAGGAAAACACCACCAACCTTCTACAGGTAGCTTTAGGTGAACACTGTGCAGAGCTTGCAAAAAACTAACTTGTAGCTTATTTAGCTGCCTGCGGTAGTGATAGGATCAGGAAAACACCACCAACCTTCTACAGATAGCTTTAGGTGAACACTGTGCAGAGCTCGCACTACACTAACTTGTAGTTTTAGCTGAACACTGTGCAGAGCTTGCAAAAAACGAACTTGTAGCTTATTTAGCTGCCTGTGGTAGTGATAGGATCAGGAAAACACCACCAACCTTCTACAGGTAGCTTTAGCTGAACACTGTGCAGAGCTCGCACTACACTAACTTGTAGTTTTAGCTGAACACTGTGCAGAGCTCGCAAAAAACTGACTTGTAGCTGATTTAGCTGCCTGCGGTAGTGATAGGATCAGGAAAACACCACCAACACACCTTCTACAGGTAGCTTTAGGCAAACACTGTGCAGAGCTCGCAAAAAACGAACTTGTAGCTTATTTAGCTGCCTGCAGTAGTGATAGGATCAGGAAAACACCACCAACCTTCTACAGGTAGCTTTAGGTGAACACTGTGCAGAGCTCGCACTACACTAACTTGTAGTTTTAGCTGAACACTGTGCAGAGCTCGCAAAAAACTAACTTGTAGCTTATTTAGCTGCCTGCAGTAGTGATAGGATCAGGAAAACACCACCAACACACCTTCTACAGGTAGTTTTAGCTGAACACTATGCAGAGCTTGCAAAAAACGAACTTGTAGTTTTAGCTGAACACTGTGAGGAGGACGCACTACACTAACTTGGAGCTTTAGCTGAACACTGTTCAGAGGACGCACTACACTAACTTGTAGCTTTAGCTGAACACTGTGCAGAGGTCGCACTATACTAACTTGTAGTTTTAGCTGAACACTGTGAGGCCAATCATCAGCCAGCAATCCACTGCGATGCTGCAGTGAATTATGGGCCGTGACGCGCCACATGAATTTGGCGCGAACGGCCCATATCGTTCGCAATTTGGCGAACGATCGAACAGACGATGTTCGAGTCAAACATGGGTTCGACTCGAACATGAAGCTCATCCCTATTCAGGATGTGCACTCTGAAAGTGGAGCAAGGTGTTTCTGTCAGTAGGTTTGATGTATAGGGATGTTGTAATGGTGCCATGGTTATTGGTGATGAGCACATCAAGAAATGAAATACGTTCACAAGAGAATTCAGGATTGAACGCAATTCCTGGAAAGATATTGTTCAAGAGTCAACAAACATACTGAACTCATCCTTGTTACCTGACCAAATGAGGAAAATGTCATCAATGTACCTCATCCATTTTACCACATACTTGTGGAAAAGGGGGGGTGGGTAAATTTGTTGTTCTTCAAGGTAGCCAACAAATAAGTTGTGTGTATGTCCTTCCTTCAAACATAAAGTGGTTATTAGTGAGGATAAACTCAAGACATTCAAGAATATACCCACAAGTTACCCCGGAGAGGTCATGTTTAGCACAGAAATGTTCAACGGCCCGCAGGCCGGCAGAGTTTGGTATGCAGGTATATAGGGATGATATGTCCATTGTGGTGAATTTATAGTCATTTTGAAGGGTATGGAAGGGTCTCAGTTTCTCAAGGAAATCACTCGTATCCCGTGTGTAGGCAGGTAGATCCTTTATGAAGGGCTGTAAGTAGAAATCAATAACCTGGGCCAGCGGTTGGGTAATGGCCCCTGTACCGGATACTATGGGTCGGAACTTAAGTGGTGTAGTACCCTTATGGATTTTGGGTAATCCATAGATGACAGGCATGCGGGGATGGTCATTATATAGAAAATTGGCAACCTCATCGGTCAGCCAACCGCCCGATCGCCCCATATTAATTAGGTGAGATAAAACGTTCTTGGCACCTTGTGATGGATCTCTATTCAGTGTCATGTAGCTAGTGGAGTCGGCCAACAAGGAGAGCATACCCTTCCTGTACTCACTGTAGTCCATGATCACAATGCCTTTGTCGGCGGGTTTAATGATGATGTTTTTATCGTCTTTGAGTGATCTAAGTGCAGCAAAATCGTCCGGGTTCAAATTAGTGTATGTTCTGTTTGTGGCTTTGTGGGACACATCATGTTTGATTGTTCTGATGTAGTTCTCGATAGAGTGAAAATGTCCAGGAGGTATGAATTTACTTTTCAATCTAAATGGGATTGGTGTGATTTTCTCGGCTGTGGTCATGGTGGGTGTCCCAGGTTGTGTATGAAAAAATTGTTTTATTTTCAATGTGCGCTCAAATTTGAACATTTCGATCTTGAAGTCAAACAGATTCAGTCTATTGGTAGGGCAATATGACAGGCCTTTAGATAAAAGTCTGGACTCACCGTTGGTGATGGTTCGTGATGAAATGTTGATTACCGGGCACGCCTGGATCACCGCCGTCCACTGCTGCGAAGTGGTGGCACAGTCTGTTCTCTTGATGCCCCTCCTGGATCTGCGCTTCCACTGGCTACTGGAAAAAGGGTCTGATGAGCTGTGTTCCTGGAGGCGGTGGCGCCTGTCGATATTCCGGCCTCGCTGTCAGACGATGGATTTTCAGTGGGGCGATCACTCTCGGATGTGGAAGGTCGACTGTGTCTCCGTACTGTATCCGTGCATGGGCAGAGCCTCCTCCTGGGGTGTGTGGCTCCTGTGACCTAAGGATAAACTCGGCCCTCCTGTTAATCCTGATTAACAAGTCTTAGCTTGTCTCGTTTGACCTGTTTCTGTTTTTCAGAGTATATTAGTATCTTACTGTCAATATTGCACACTTGCTAGTGCGTCGTTATCCTGGACAGGCACTATAATTGTTGGTAGTTCTCTGTTAACTTGGCACAGTTGAACCTTGACTTCTTCTATCACAATAAGCATATAGTTGAGCGAATTTTGTGTGGAGACCTCTCACACCACTTTTCACAGAACTCACGTTTGTGGCATCCAGTAGTAGGTTGGTTCTTGATGCGAAAACCCCTTGGGATCTTCTTTGTCCTATAGTATTCGGATAGTGTCTGCCCGTGTAGTTCGAGATCAATTTGTCTTTTCTTTAGTCGTTTGATCTCATGGTGGATATCAGAGGCAGTGTCAATTCCAAATGCCTTATTCTCATCAGGAGGAAACAAAATGGCCTCTATCTCTTCTTGGCTGTAGATGCAGCCAGGGGCCCTGTTGAACTGGGAGGATCCTGCATCGTCGGATGCCATCAGTATCTAGGCAAGTTTCTCAATTGGATAAATTGGTGACAACTGTGTCCCGTATGTATCGGGCACGGAGGCTAATGAACCACACGTTTGGGTGGCCACCTGGGGTGCGTAAAGGAAACCCAGTATAGCAGTCAATTTGATATTCCAATCGCACACATTCCCGGTAAAATGGCACAAAAATTAATGGGTGCTGTAGCGATCACCAGTTGGGTTCTGAAAGTATCAGACAAACGAACATCATCGTCAGCACACCATGGATCAGCAAAAAGAGGTTGTCCAAAAAAGGTTTTTAATGGAAAAGAGTTACATCACAAAAGAGGTGCTGGACAAGGGGATGGGGATAACGAAGGAATATTTCCACTCTCCAGTATCACTTAATCGTGTCTCTTGAATCAACAAGGATCCTTTCTGAAAACTCATGACTCTATCCCAGTAGTCAGTGACATTCCCAGCAACACCATTAACCCAGACTAGATGATTATCAATGGGACTCCACCAATAAACTTGCTTCCCTACAGTCCCTACAATTGTCACAGGCAGTAAGACAGATTCCCCCTCTAGGCGTTAGACCGGATTCTTGTCAACGATCACGCTGATGAGTGGTCCAGTCTCTTCTCCCTTGGTATGTCCGATCAGATGGAGCAGGATAACAATCCACATTGACTTCATGGCTCTAAAAGGAAAGAAAGCAGCACGTTTTAGTTGATTTCTTTGGCTCCATGGAACCGTTTTAGTTGGTTCGCATGAACCCATTTATCTTGTGTCTTTTTGCCCTCCTCTATTCTGATCTTATATACAGAAGGACTTAATTTGTCAATAATGGAAAATGGGCCTCTCCATTTTTGACTTAGACTGTTATCCAGGGGATGTAGCTCCAAGAACATGACTTGGTCTCCTATGGCCCAAGTACATTCTTGAACCCCTTTGTCAAAATACGCCTTGGCTTTCTTTTGACTTTTACCCATTTGTGCCTCTGCAAATACATGGAACTCTTTTAACGCTTTTTGGAGTTTAAGGAGATATTGGTCCATTAAAAGTCTGTCTATGGTAGAGGTATGCATCTCTATTCAGAGATGTTCAGGGAGTCTTATCTGTCTACCTGTCAGCACTTCAAAGGGTGTCAACCAGGTAGCATATGAGGGGGTTGCTAGGATGGCCATAGCCAGTAATGGCAATAGATTATCCCAGTTCTTACCATTGATGTAAACACATTTTTTTAGCATTGTCTTAATCTACCGATTGGCTCTTTCAACCTGACCTAAAGATTCTGGGTGATATGGAATGTAAAATTTTTGCTCCACCTCTAACATCTCCAGGCACGTTTTTACCACCTTTCCAATAAAATGGGTCCCCTGATATGACTCTATTGATGATGGGAGCCCCCATCTACTGAACACCTATTCAACCAAAATCTTAGCAGTATTCTGTGCAGTGTTACTTTTGGTTGGGAAGATCTCTACCCATTTAGAAAACAGAACTGTGACTACCAAGATATGTGTATCTGTTGTTTCTAGAAGTGACTGGCAAGGGTCCCATGTAATCCATTTGTAAGGCATTCCATGGCTCTTCTTGCAGTCGTATTCTTAAAGGGGCATTGATCTTCCTTGGTGCAGGGTTAACCTGTGCAGAGACTATACAATGTTCACAATACTGCTTCACATCTGTCATCATGGAACGCCACCAACCTATGTTCTTGAGCCGCTCACCTGTTTTCTCTGACCCTTGATGACCCCCAGTAGGCAGGTCATGCACTAAGTAAATCATTTCACTTTGGTATTTTTCAGGAACCCCCCAAGTTACTTCATCTTCATGATGCAACAATACCTATTTATCTTCTGATAATGTGAGGTGTTTTATGTACTTTGCCAAAGTATTCCCCTCAGATAGTTCCCAAGTCTCATTTTGCAGTTTTTGCATGATTTCCTTAATATTGTCATTCTGCCTTTGTATGTCCAAAATATCTGGAACTTCTATGCAGGGTTTTGTGAGGGCGCAAACAATTGGGCACAAGACTGGATCTGGTAGATTCGAAGGAATTTCCAAGATCACCCCTCCTTGTACTCCTTGTTTGGCCAAGCAATCCGCCACCTCATTTTGTTCCAAGTATGGGGCAGTACCTGAATGACCTTTTACTTTGCACACCCATGGCTTGACTGGCAACTGGATGCATGTTTAAGTGGAGACCCATCTGAGGACATGTACTGGTGGGTGTGCCAGAAGGGCAGAAATTCTGTAAGAGCATTACAGACCCTCGCAGAATCTGAGTATAAGACAATTTCTTGGTCCCCTTTCATCAGTTCTAGGGCATGAGTGATTGCAGCCATCTCAGCAAATTGAGCTGATTTGACTTGACATGACTGAAAGATTGATGTTTGAGTCTTTGCTTGTGGATGGATAAGGTATATTTCAAATCCTGCATGTGTGAAACCCTCCACGTAAAAACATGATCCATCTGTGAAAATTTGGACTGCATTTTCAGGGACTTTTTCCTTTGCTGACAAAGGTCTAAAGAATTGTTGCACAGATGATTGTGGGGTGATATCACATTTATGCGGTACTCCCTGGTGAAGGAGACCATGGGCCCTAGTGGAAGGATTATTTGTGTGTTTGACTTTAATGTCTCTATCTTGGAGCAACAGATCCCAATGGGCCAATCTGGCATTGGATACATTGCCATCCTTCACTCTGTGAGTAGTAACTTAGTGGGAGTGGGAGTTGTGTGCAGGATGATTGGGTTAAGTCCTATGATGTATGTGAAGTATTTCACTGCCCAAAATGTAACAAGGAGGTGTTTTTTACATAGAGAGTACTTAATTTCCACAGGAGATAATAGTTTAGAAGCATATGATATGGGTCTCTGTTGCCCATGGATTTACTGTGACAGAACAGCTGACATGGCTGTCTCTGATATGGCAGTCTCAATGTAAAAGGGCAGTTGGTACTCTGGATTGGCTAACGCTGGCGCTTGCGCTAAAGCTTCTTTAAGCTCCTGCACTGCATTGGTGTGTTGCTCAGTCCAGTGCCATTGGGTATCCAATGTAGAATGTAGTTTTTACCTTCTCAGTTGCTTACGCCCATTTGCTGTCACTGTAATCCCAAGAAAAGACAGATTGCTTCAATAATTGTGCCTTAATGGGAAAAAAAGAAAGAAAGAAAGAAAGAAAGAAAGAAAGAAAGAAAGAAAGACCCAGATCATACACCACAACAGCAATATATGTATTCCAAAAAGTTAAACAATCAACAGATAAAGATACTCCAAACACCTGGTGTTGGCGCTTCAATCACCCTCGACCAATGCAGCGTGACCAGTGCCTAATGTGGCCTGTGTGTTCCCAATGCAGTGTGGCCTGCCCGTGCCCAATACAGCCTCACCCATGCCCACTTGTGCCCAATGCAGTGTGTCCAGTGCCCAATGCAGCCTCACCTGTGCCCAATGCAGTATGACCTGCCTGTGCTCAATGCAGCGTGTCCAGTGCCCAGTGCAGCCTCACCTGTGCCCAATGGGGCCTGTCTGTTCCCAGTGCAGCGTGGCCTGCCCGTGCCCAATACAGCCTCACCTGTGCCCAATACTGCCTCACCTGTGCCCAGTGCAGCGTGACTTGTGCCCAATGCAGCCTCACCTGTGCCCATTACAGCCTCACCTGTGCCCAATACAGCCTCACCTGTGCCCAATGCAGCTTCACCTGACCCCAATGTAGTGTGACCCATGCACAATGCAGCCTCACCTGTGCAGAGAAAGAGGCGAGCCAGTGGCGGAACTACCGGGGAGTATGAGGAATGCATACTGCAGCCCTCAAATGGCTGTTGGCGAGCATAGGGCTACCTCAGAGTGGGGGGCGAGCACTGCCCGCACGGTTCCCCCCAGCCAGGGGAATTGAGGAGATGAAGAGGTAAGCTGTGCGTACGAGCAGAGAGCTGTAAGAGCTCTCATTAGAATTTCCTGTGTTCCCGGGGCTCCCCGTCACATAGCCCCACCTCTTGGCCCGGCGCCTTTGATGACATCACATGTGCCGCATTGGACCGGCGTTCTGTCTATCAAAGGCGCCGGGCCAAGAGGTGGGGCTATGTGACGGGGAGCCCCGGGAACACAGGAAATTCTAATGAAAGCTATTACAGCTGAGCTCTCTGCTCATACAGACAGCTTGCCTCTTCCGCTTCTCACTTCCCCTGGCTGGGGGACTGTGTGGGCGGTGCTCGCCCCCCCCCGCAGTATGCATTCCTTATCCTCCCCATGGGCCCCTCTTGGCTGCGGGCCCCATAGCGACCGCGTGGCTTGCTATGGCAGTAGTTCCGCCACTGTTCAGCACCGTAAAATATTTGTGTTTGGGATTCAATATGCTCAAGACATCCAGGACAGATGCAACTGTGGAGGCGCAATTGTTTGTAACACTGTTCAATTTGCGGTAATCGATTGTTAATCTCCACGAATTGTCAGAACTTTTGCGAATTGGCCCCTTTGGTCAAGCAGTGACTCTATGGTTTCCTGTATGTAACCGATAGCTTCCTATGGAAAGGGGTATTGTTTTTGCGGAACTGGGTCTGGCCCACTGATGTGTATTACCGTATTTACCTTTCCACAGTCATGTTTATGTGTTGCAAAGGATCCCTGATGTCTTTCTATCACAGGCTGCAGAAGCTGGTGTTCTGGGTGATCTTTAATGATCTCCAGTATGTAATATTTTGAATCATTGCATTTGATGGCTGCAATTGTGTGAGAATCAGGTATCACTATGGTGCTAGCCTGATCAGTTGGAACCCCTTGCCATAGTAAAAGGTTGGTCAGATCTAACATACATCCATTGGGAATTAAGAAGTCTGAACCCAGGAGGCTGGTTTCATTTGGCAAACACATTAATGCTAATGGCTGTTTTAGGAATAACTCACCAATTTGGATTGTCAGTGGCTTGGACAAGGCGGACTCAAATGTCCAGAAAAGCTCTGGAGATTCATTGACTTTCCTGAAGACAGTGTTCAGTTTAAGGGGTCTATGTCATGCAGAATTGAAATGGCAGCCCCTGTATCTGAAACCATAGTACATTGAGGGCACCTAATCAATGCTGACACTATAGGACGCCCACACCTATCCAGAGAAATGGGTGCTAAAATTTTGAGGCCTTGTAGTTGTCACCATTGAAGGCAGTCAGCCTCTGTCTGGGAAGCAACATGTACTTCCTTTCCAGAGCTTACTTGAAAGGCCTGTAATTGTTGTCGTAACTCTGCATAAGTACGAGCTCTTTGTGTCTCACTGATATGCTTGCCCTCTGATGGGTGGCTATGAGAGTTTCTTCTTCCTCTGCCTCTATAACCTGACTTCCTATAATCGCCTCCCCCTCCCTTGTAAACTTTTGTCTCAGTTAGGGTTGTATGGAGGATTGGATTCTCCTGGGGCATGGGGCCTTCTATGGTGGCAATCCTGCATTGTAATGTAGCCACCTTCCTAAACAGCTGTTTCTCTTCTTTTTCCTTAAGCCTGTGCTGTTTATATGCTTGGATGGCATGGATTGATCTATGTATTAATCCAATCACCTCCTCATAGCTGTGTTTTCTTGGATCTATCAAATGCTCACATTTTATTTGAACAGCTGGACGGGCATTATAAATCAGTAGGTTCTTATATTCCATGTTTTCCCGAGTGGCTTTCCCATTGTTAGTGTTATATGCTGCCCACAATCTTTTGGCATAAACTAAAGGGTTTTCCTCATTATTTTGTTTAATTTGATAGGGCACCATCAAACCTATAGCTGAGGGGTTTATAACCTTTTGCAATTCTGCCACGGTTACTTTGTAGCTCCCTTTGCCTTCCTTAATTTGATCTGGGAGTGCATTCCAGGTGTGAGCATCGAGGGTTAATTGTAACACCTTAACCTGGTCACTAGGATTTCTCACACCTAAGAGCTCACACCTCTGTTGTACATTGGTTGCATGTGAAGTAATGTGTTCATTAGATTTCATTTTGCCAATGAAATCAGACACACTCATGAGGGTTTTTACAGGTTGAATTGGATATACGTTAGAAATCACCTAATTTCCTTCACTATCAAACCCCAAAAATGTTTGATTTCCTTCAGGAGAGGAGAAGATCTGAGTCCTACACATGATGGGGAACTTGTCTTGCTCCTCATTTGTGGATAGCTGGTCCCCATTGTCTGGTGGGTCTATGACAATGGTAAGTTCTCAATTTTCCTGTAGATATGCGATTTCTCCCATCGCCACAGGAAAAGTAGAACTAGGATCCATATATTCCTCTCCCCAATACTCTTCATAGTCCTCAGTGTCCCCAATTTCATAGGTACAAGTAGGTGCCGTAGCATTACCATGTTCACATCTGCTAGCCACAGCCACCTGTCCTTTAAGAATTGAAATTGTTTGTAGCAACTTGACTCTTTTTGTTTGCACTGTGTGTGATCTATAATTTTTCATTTTAGTTTCGTGTAACTAGTTATGTGGTCCCGTCCAGTCTCAACTTTGGTTAGCAAGCTTTTATATTGTACCACTTCTTTTTGAGCCAATTTGTAAATTTTAACGGTTTCCTCTTGTGAGGCCTTAACCCCTTGATTAAGGGTAGTTAAGGTTTGTACTTGGTTATGTAAAGCTTTATTCTTTTTCCTTCTCAGAAATTGTAATATTTTTACTATAGACTATATCTTCAAATTGCTGTATTTTAGCATTCATAGCCATGCAAGCAGCATACATGCCTGCTACAGCTAGAATTTTGAGCTTTTTATTCTTTTTGGTTGTTTTTACTTGTTCTTCAAATAACTCCTGAACATGTGCCCAAGGAGATTCTTTACATTTAGCATCACAGGTAAATTTATTGCTCTTATGTTTAAGAGTATAAGTTGCTACAAAACTTTCTAGGTATGACATGGCAGCCATTGCCAACAGATAATTTAGCTCACAAATTGTGCATACTAAATGTTCCCCTGCACTATACACTCACTTGAGATTAAGGAAGGAGAAAGAGGAAAAACAATAAACAGAAAATCATATTGAATAAAATTCAGAAAATACAGTAAAGTGAAATAAAAGATATTTTCAGCTCTCAATAAAACAATCTTTTAGATTAGTGGAGACACACAGATTATCCTAACAATAGCATGTAGCCTACCTTGTCTGAGCCTACACCCGAAACACAATATGTTCAGTAAGCCCACAAGGAGCAAATAGGGTGAGTAACCCACTGGGTTGACAATAGAAAGGTAAACACAGCCTTGTTTACACCAATAGCTGTTACACCCAATTCAGTTTTAAAAAAAAATGCAAAAAATAAATAAATAAACAAACAAAGATACAATTTGATCTTGTCAAATTATTGGTAGGGTTTCTCCTAACAAAAACAACATTTCAAGGTATAATACAGTATGCTAAATGCATCTTATTTTACACTATAATCATAATCTTTACCAGATATTCGCTTTGGTAACCAGACTTCCACAGTTTGGTACTTTACCTGACAACAATGAGAATATTACTGCTTGTAAATTCCCACAGCTAAAAACAAAAAACTAAAAAAAAACCAACAAAACAAAAAAAAAAAAAAAAACAACCAATGCTCTTGTAGGTTAGTTTTAATGTCCTAAACCAATACTATTCCTTTAGTGGACATACAATTTAAAGTTGAACCTGTTTCAACCTAAACACAACAGAAAACAAGCATGTCACGTTTTTGTGTCTTAAAAATAAAAATAAAGCCATAAAAATTAAACCAGGGAAAAAAGAGGAAAGAGAAAACAAACAAAAAAAATTGCAAAATTTTTCCATAAAACAACAAGGACCACACTCTTTCAGTGTTTTTTCAATAAAACACAAAAGAAACAAAAAATAAAAACAAAATTTTTCCCGCTCAGCACATCCTCCTCATTATATGACTGGTTATAATGATACTTCCAATGTACTTTTTCAATTATAATTACGGGATATTAACCAAAACAAAATATGTGGTGTATCCTCCCTCCTTTTTTTTAGAGTTAATCTAATACCAACTAATAAAACAAAAACATTTACCTATATTTTTCCCTAGATAAACTTGCTGTGACCTCCAAACTACCGGAAAAACTGACTCAGTTTAAAATTCACCCCAAAAACCTTAATCTGCATTACACAAATCTCAATATTATATTATATACTTTCAGTCCTGTCCTCTACTTCATTGGCCGCCAATTATATTACCCGTTTATTATATTTAAGATTTAATATCTCAAAGATATGATGTGGGTTAAATGAGAGTTCTTTCACCAAGAGTGAAAGCTTTAAACACAATAACAACATTTATTGGTGAGTAGTTGAAAGTCTATCTAATACACAGCCATCTATCTATAGTCTACACCAAGGAAGAAAATATTAGGTTAAAATAAAAGAATACAGAGTATATTTCTCAAAACATCAAAATACAAACAGCAAACAAACAAATAAACATATGACAAGCAGGTATACCTTAAAGTGGATATAAACCCGAATTTTTTTTTTTTTTTATGTCATAATGTAGAGTATAAGATTTCCTATCATTTGAGCCCAGTCTTGCCACAAAGAGTTAATCCAGCTCTGAGCAATCCTCTTTTATTGTTCAGTGAGATAAAACTTGACAAACAGAGAAAAACTTTGTCAAATCCTCCCCCTTGCTGTGAGTGACGGGTGATTTACATATCTTGTGCACTAGCCTAAGACATGCATTATTTTTTAATTCCCACCCCCACTCCTTTCTTCAGCAGCTCTGCAAGGATTGGCTGTTCCACACCTCAGCATGATTTGGCATGCTGAAGTCATGTGGTTACTATCCTGTCTTTTCACTGGATGTTAGAGATCATAGCAGAAGTTCAGTTAGAAATACACAGCAGAAAATGCATATTGACAAGGGGAGTATAGAGGTGGGCGGGGAGTCTACTGACATCATGACTCCACCCACCGAGCTCCAGACAACAGACCCACCCACAGAATCTGCAGTTTTTCGGGTCTCATAACAGACAGAGGGGAGACATTTGACAGGTAAAGATACATGCAGGAGGCATGTATATCCTTATAGATAACCCCTATGGCAGTAGTTTAGAAAGGATGACATTGGGTTTACATCCACTTTAAGTGCTGGGAGCTGACCTGATATTTACCAATAGTGATGTGTGTGGGCCCACGTCAGACTCATGACTCCTTCTCTTCCCTGTGAGTACCTTACACTAATATAGGCCCATCTCTCATTGACTTGAGCAGGGCCCCCCTGATTGGTGGAACAATGTTACTCCTCTCCTCCCTCTGGGCGTATCTCCTTCAAGATCGGACAATTTCCCCTTCCCCTTAATTTAGCATAGCTCAGCCCCTCACTAGCACCTCCTCTCTTGGGAAGATAATTAGAATAGAAATTAATTAAAGAGAAGGTCATCACCTTCTCTTGGATAGGGCACTTAACTATGCATGGTCATAGCCGGGGAAAATTGTCCATTCCTGAACAGATCAAAGAAATATTCTCAGCATATCAAACACCTTTTGAAGTGGATAAAGGGTTGGTTAACACAGGGCACTACAAGGCCTTTATCTAGCTAATGAATTTGCACGTCAAGTCTCCACTACAGTATTTAACTCAGATGGTATCTCTTCCTTGCATTTGAATTTACGACGGGTAAATAGCAGAGCATCTCCCATAACACACACACACCTAACATTCCTGCAGATCAAAAAGGAACTTTTGAATGAATTAGGTTCTCAATCTAAAGCCTGTCATATATGTACAGCTAGCTAGGTTAACCCCTTACCAACTATATATATATATATATATATATATATATATATATATATATATATATATATATATATATATATATATATATATATATATATATATATATATATATATAAGCTGGAGGAAGAGTGTGCAGGAGCCTGATATTGCACCCACCATCCACTGATCTTGAGTACATTACTTTGCAGGATTCTGTGTACAAAAAATAGATGCACTTTTTTCACCCTCAAAAATATATGCATGTATTGTTTTTTACTAAAAGGTAGACATGTGCACACTGAATTATTTAGTTTCGGAATTTCGTTTTCGTCCGAAAAATTAATTTATTTAGTTACTCCCGAAATTCGTTTTTAATTTATTTAGTTTTTCGTTAAAAATTGCATTTGTCCAAAAATCTGAATTAAGGTTGAAGCTGTCATTGAAGGCTTATGGTGTCTGTCGAATGTTCAAAGAAGATTCGACAGAGCAGCTAAACTGCATGACGCTGTATAGTTTACCTGCTCCGTCGAATCTTCTTAGAACTTTCAACAGACACCATAAGCCAAAGTACGTGTGTACTTAGTTCTAGCTATTTTACTGCTCCTCCTCTTTGGTTACAATCAGCCAATAACATTCATCATCATCATTATTTTTATTTATCTTTTCTCCTCTACGTCAAATCTTTTCTCTCTATGTCAAATCTTTTCTCTCTATGTAGAATAATCTTAGACTAATAGAGTTAAGGTTAGGCACATTCGACCACAGGTTTGATGGACACAGATTGTTATAGTCATCATCATGTCGAATCTCCTATCTATATCGAACTGTTGTAGCAACGAAAACGAAAATAAAGCATTTGTTTATGTCGGATATTTCTTTTTTTCGGATTCAAATACCTGAAATTCGGACGAAAATGCATTCGGACGAAAACGAATGCACATGTCTACTAAAAGGTAAACTTAGCCTTTAAGAAAGTAGGTGTGTTGGAACAACTAAACCCCCTCTCCTCATCACCATACCACGGTGGGAGGAGTTCTGTAGTTTACAAAGGCAAACTGAGTAGGGCTAATGACACTGCTTGAGATACTGCAGGGTGCACAGGAAGTAATAATTTCACTGAATTTCTGGTAAGACAAACATATAAAACAACAGAAAGGGGTTGATTTACCAAAGACAAATAGGCTGTTCACTCTGCAAGGGAAGATACATTTTGCAAGAGAGTTTTTCTTAGAGCTTAGTGAATGTGATAAAATTCATTTTACAAAGACTACCCAAATACGTGCAAGGGAAAAAAAAATAAAAACTTACTTCCGTATGATTGGATGATGAAAGTCAGCAGAGCTTTCATGTCATTCACTAAGCTCTAGGAAAAAATTCACTTTAAAAGTGCAACTTCCCTTGCAAAATGAGCAGCCTTTAGTAAACAAATCCCAATGATATATTTAACAAACCAAAAGGGAGCAAATAGAAGACATTCATTCTAAGGGTTGGTTTACACTGCTGCCGGATGCGGCTCGCAGCAGGGGGTCTGGTGCGTCCCTGTTTTCCGTTTCAGGGACGAATCAGGCTTGGATTTTTACCTGAATTCGCCCTGAAATGGACTCAAAGATGCCCAGGACTCCTGTGCAATTCACTCCACAGCCGCAATGGAGATATGTGAATCGGCATCCAATTCACACTAGTGTGAACCCAGTCTAAGGCCTGATTCACACCTATGCAGGTTGCATTGCATTTTTCAAGACACACTTTTGATCCATTGAAGTCTATGAAACCAAAAACCAGAAAAAAGTCACTGGCCCTTTCCATAAAATACACAGATGTGAACTACATCCATTGGAAACCATGTTAAATAGACTGTAGTGTGTTTTTGCAAAATTGAAAAAGCACTAAAACAGGCACTAAAACAGGCATAGGTGTGAACCAGGCCTTAAGGCAAATAGGCTGTTTACTTTGTAAGGGAAGTTGCACTTTGCAAGGGAATTTGCCCTAGAGCTTAGTGAATGTGATGAGGTTTCACTTTACAAAGAATATACAACTATGTGCAAGGATTTGCTTGCGCATAATCGAAAGTCAGCAAAGCTTTAACTCATTCACTAAACTCTGGGGTAAATTCACCTGCAAAGTGCAACAACTTATTTGCTTTTAGTAAATCAACCCCTAATGCCGCGTACACATGATTGGACATTCCGACAACAAAACCGTGGATTTATTTCCGACGGATGTTGGCTCAAACTTGTCTTGCATACACACGGTCACACAAATGTTGTCGGAAATTCCGATCGCCAAGAACACGCTGACGTACAACACGTACTTCGAGCCAAGAAAAAGGAAGTTCAATAGCCAGTGCGGCTCTTCTGCTTGATTCCGATCATGCGTGGACTTTTGTGCGTCGGAATTGTGTACACACAATTGGAATTTCCGACAACTGATTTTGTTGTCAGAAAATTTGAGACCCAGCTCTCAAATTTTTGTTGTTGGAAATTCCGACAGCAAATGTCCGATGGAGCATACACACGGTCAGAATTTCCGACAACACGCTCACATCAAACATTTGTTGGTGGAAATTCCGACCGCGTGTACGCGGCAGTAGAGTTTCCGTTTTTGCCCTTTGCTCAACTGCACATACAGAGCCATTGATTTATTGCACAGATATAGGCTAATGTGATAGAGTCATTTATTCCAAAAGGCATACAGCTGTTTCAGGCTTGTTGGCTATTATCAGTGCAGTGCATGGAAGCAATGATTTCTATTGAGCAGGGCTTGGCAACCAATAAGAATTCATAACTTGTCTGTTATACATTGTTATTGGTCCAAAAACCCTACTCCATTGTATTCATGGTTCTGCCCACTATCCAAATGAGGTAATTAATCTCCTTATTTTTGGGATTTGTGATTGAATGAGATTTGTAAATACCTTCTGTACTAAGAAGTGGAGGGCTTTTTCGGTTCCCTTTAGCCCGCCTCACCACAACCTGATAGATTATATCCCCTCCCTTTAGATTGTAAGCTCTATGGGCAGGGTCCTCCTATTTCTTCTGCATTGAAATTGTACTGCCCCCCCCCCCTCTACATTGTAAAGTGCTGTGTAAACTGTTGGCACTATATAAATCCTGTATAGTAATAATAAAAAATAATAATTATACTCTCTTGTTTCCAAAGTTGTAATGTTAGAGTGTTTTGGTATTACACAGAAAAAATATTGACTGCAGTAGACACCAACTGCCCTGAGGTGTTAGCACTCACAAAAGTTTAGTGGAATGTTATATCCAGATCAATGGTACCGTATATACTCGAGTATAGGTCGACCCGAATATAAGTCGAGGCCCCTAATTTACCACAAAAAACGGAAACACTTATTGACCCAAGCATAAGACGAGGGTATGAAATGCAGCAGCTACTGTAAGTGGAAAAAGAGGGTCAACAATGCCCATCTGCAGCTGCATGCCTCCCTGTGTCCTGTGCATGTGTCCCTGTGTCCTGTGCATGTGTCCCTGTGTTATATGCAGCCTACCTGTGTCCTGTGCATGTTTTCCTGTGTCCTGTGCATGTTTTCCTGTGTTCTGTGCATGTTTTCCTGTGTATGTGTCCCCGTGTCCTGTGCATGTGTCCCTGTGCATGTGTCCCTGTGTCCTGTGCGGCCTACCTGTGTCCTGTGCATGTGTCCTGTGCATGTGTCCCTGTGTCCTGTGCATGTGTCTCTGTGTCCTGTGCATGTGTCCTGTGCATGTGTCCCTGTGTATGTGTGCATGTGTCCCTGTGTCCTGTGCATGTGTCCTGTGCATGTGTCCCTGTGCATGTGTCCCTGTGTCCTGTGCATGTGTCCCTGTGTCCTGTGCATTTGTGCATGTGTCCTGTGCATGTGTCCCTGTGTCCTGTGCATGTGTTCCTGTATCCTGTGCATGTGTCCCTGTGTTCTGTGCAGCCTACCTGTGTCCTGTGCATGTGTCCTGTGCATGTGTCCCTGTGTCCTGTGCAGCCTACCTGTGTCCTGTGCATGTGTCCCTGTGTATGTGTCCCTGTGTTCTGTGCATGTGTCCCTGTGCATGTGTCCCTGTGTTCTGTGCAGCCTGTGTCCTGTGCATGTGTCCCTATGTTGTGCATGTGTCCCTGTGTCCTGTGCAGCCTACCTGTGTCCTGTGCATGTGTCCCTGTGTATGTGTGCATGTGTCCCTGTGTCCTGTGCATGTGTCCCTGTATCCTGTGCAGCCTACCTGTGTCCTGTGCATGTGTCCCTGTGTATGTGTCCCTGTGCATGTGTCCCTATGTCCTGTGCATGTGTCCCTGTGTCCTGTGCAGCCTACCTGTGTCCTGTGCATGTGTGCATGTGTGCATGTGTGCATGTGTCCCTGTGCATGTGTGCATGTGTCCTGTGCATGTGTCCTGTGCATGTGTCCCTGTGTCCTGTGCATGTGTCCCTGTATCCTGTGCATGTGTCCCTGTGTTCTGTGCAGCCTGTGTCCTGTGCATGTGTCCCTGTGTCCTGTGCAGCCTACCTGTGTCCTGTGCACGTGTCCCTATGTATGTGTCCCTGTGTCCTGTGCATGTGTCCCTGTGCATGTGTCCCTGTGTCCTGTGCAGCCTGTGTCCTGTGCAGCCTGTGTCCTGTGCATGTGTCCCTATGTCCTGTGCATGTGTCCCTGTGTCCTGTGCAGCCTACCTGTGTCCTGTGCATGTGTCCCTGTGTATGTGTGCATGTGTCCCTGTGTCCTGTGCATGTGTCCTGTGCATGTGTCCCTGTGCATGTGTCCCTGTGTCCTGTGCAGCCTACCTGTGTCCTGTGCATGTGTCCTGTGCATGTGTCCCTGTGTCCTGTGCATGTGTCCTGTGCATGTGTCCCTGTGTCCTGTGCAGCCTACCTGTGTCCTGTGCATGTGTCCCTGTGTCCTGTGCATGTGTCCTGTGCATGTGTCCCTGTGTCCTGTGCATGTGTCCTGTGCCCCTGTGTCCTGTGCATGTGTCCCTGTGTCCTGTGCATGTGTCCTGTGCCCCTGTGTCCTGTGCCGCCTACCTGTGTCCTGTGCATGTGTCCTGTGCATGTGTCCCTGTGTCCCGTGCATGTGTCCTGTGCCCCTGTGTCCTGTGCAGCCTACCTGTGTCCTGTGCATGTGTCATGTGCATGTGTCCCTGTGTCCTGTGCATGTGTTCTGTGCATGTGTCCCTGTGTCCTGTGCATGTGTCCCTGTGTATGTGTGCATGTGTCCCTGTGTATGTGTGCATGTGTCCCTGTGTCCTTGTGTCCTGTGCAGCCTACCTGTGTCCTGTGCATGCCTCCGTGTGGCAATCTCCATCCTCCGTGTGCCGCTCTGCACGATCAGCGTGTGATAATACCATTCGGCAGCCATCATTCCACTATTCAAAAGCCGCGCCTCCTCCTCGTCTGTGATAGGCAGAACACTCCATTTCCCAGCAGTCAGCCTATCACAGAAATTCTCTCATCCTCATACCACGGACGAGGATGAGAGAATGTCTGTGATAGGCTGTACACTGACTGCTGGGAAATGGAGTGTTCTGCCTATCACAGACGAGGAGGAGGTGCGGCTTTTGAACAGTGGAATGGCCGCCGGATGGTATTATCACACGCTGGCCGCCGTCTGTCTGCATGACACGCTGATCATGTAGGCCGACAGCGGTGACTCGAGTATAAGTCGAGGGGGGCACTTTCAGCCTAAAAAAAAAAAAAAAGGGCTGAAAATCTCGACTTACACTTGAGTATATACGGTATATTGTACCTAATATTCCTTTGTGTGCTTTCTCCAGAGTTCTCCTTTGATGTTTTTTTTGTAAATTCAAAAAGTCTTACATGGCAGTTGTGTGTAATCAGTGGCATAAATGTTTGTCTCATGGGTTTTGTAGCATAAATATACCTTAGCTTTTATATATATATATATATATATATATATATATATATATATATATATATATATATATATATATATATATATATATATACACACACATACACACACTTTTATGGTTATAATCTCAACATAAAACTATGCAGGCCTGGACTGTATCTGAAATGTGGTCTACATAATATAATAAAGATAATTATGGCTTCTGGTTGATTAAACACTTTAGTAATTACATTTCAGTAAGGAGATACTAATAAACAAATCAGCACAGGATTGGGTTTTCGTTTTGTTTTAAAGGAACTGGATGTTGTAAGTCCTGTTTCTGGAAATTAAATCCCATTCTAGTATCCTAGATCACTCTTCCCATGTTAATCAGATCCTGCCTTGGGGATAGCTGGCTGATGCTTACACATACCATCATCTAATCATAGGAGGAGCATATGCTTTCTGTTATAACCTTCCAAGCAATGGCCACAGTAAAAGCTCCTTTGCATTTGGTTCTGTCAAAGCAAGTCACTACCCGACGTGTAGAATGTGTCTATCTTAGTGATCCGCGGGTTTAAAAGTGTTAAGATGACTGTATAATTATTAGGAATACATTATTATTTTGGGATGAATTAGAGCTAGACTGTATTGAACAAAACAAAAAACATCAGTAAAGTTACATAATACCAGCTAAAGGCTTTATAACAGGGTTACGTATCTTTATTTTAGCCATGTGACTGTAATTTAAAGTCTTACTGAAAATAATGGTTACTGTATAGAAAATAACTACCCTTATTCTGATGTCCTTGCTTTTTTTATTGAACCTAGCTTGGTACATTGTACTACATGGAAGACTGTAGCAAGCTTGCACGTCTGTCTATTGCTACACCCATTTAGCCAGTGGCGGATGATGGTTTTTTGTTGGGGGGGCGGTAATAAACCGAAACCCCCCACCCCGCTGTCTGTTGGTTGGTCCACCGGCACTTACCCTATCTAGGCGGTGGGTATCCGGGGAGCAGCAGCGAGGATCGGGCATCCATGGAGCGGCGGTGGGGACCGGGCATCCAGGCATCGGTGGGGACAGTGCATCCAGGCATCGGCGGGGACAGTGCATCCAGGCACTTTTTTCGGCCTCACCTACTATGGGACAGTGCATCCAGGCATCGGCCAGTGGCTCTTCTCCTTCCCGATTGGCCAGAAGGAGAATCAGTGTTGCAAAAGCAAAAAATTAATTCACTGTTGCAACACATCTGGGTGCGCTCCTGTTGCACTCTCTGTGACCTGAGCCCACCTTATTTTGAAGCCTATTAGAGCCTCTGGTGCTTAAAAAAAACCTGGCCACTGTAATTCATGCGTCCGCCGCCCGGTGCCCTGAAATGTATCCTCATGACACATCACAGGAAGCACCCTCATGGCTAACAGAGGACAGAATTAGAAATAGACTTGAAAGACGTAACATTAATAAATCACCGGGACCAGATAGCTTGCATTCGCGGGTACTTAGGGAACTCAGTCAAGTAATTGCCAGACCATTGTTCCTAATTTTTAATGACAGTCTACTGACTGGAATGGTACCAGTCGATTGGAGAAAAGCCAATGTAGCACCAATATTTAACCACTTCCTGCCCGGTCAATAGCATATTGACGTCCGGGAAGTGGTTGAGTTATCCTGACTGGGCGTCATATGACGTCCAGCAGGATAACATGCCGGCGCATGCCCGTGGGGGCACGCAGCATGGTGATCGGGGATGGCATGTGTCCCTCGGACACAGGGCTTCCACGATCACGGTAAACAGCCAATTTAATTGTCTGTTTACCACTTGATCGGCCTTGTCAAAATGACAGCCGATCACATGACACAAGATTCTCGGCGGCGAGCTCTGTGCGCGCCACCAGAGGCGGGCAGAACGGGGACGGTGTGTGTCCCTCGGACTACTGTGCACAACACGCCCCCCCAATACAGAGGACCTGTCACACAGCCCAGCCAATCAGCTCATCTGTCACAGGCCCACCGCCATCGGTACCGTCACACAATCTACCAGTACCATCATCGGTACCACCACCAGTACCGCCATCAGGCCCACCATCTATACTGGCATACAGACCGCTACTAGTATTGCCAGTAGTGTCGCCATCGTTACCACCACCACCCGTACTGCCACCTGTACCGCCATCACCACCACCCGTACTGCCATCAGTACCACCACCTGTACCGCCATCGGTACCACCACCACACCTACCGCCACCACCTGTACCGCCATTGGTACCACCACCCGTATTCTCTAGAAACTTTAAACCCTGGTGGAATTAATGAGGAGTTAGAAATCTCTACCATTTTATAATACTATCATGTTGTGTTTCTGTATCTATTTTTGAAAAAATATTCTTTATGATTTAATATAGCAATAATTTTATTGATGAATATAATTCTAGTTATCCCTGCCATAATGTCCCAAAGGGTTTACACACCTGAGGAGGCATATGATATTCTAGCCATGTCGGATGATGAGAGCAGCGGGGAGCTCCCATCATCTGATTCTGGTTCGGAATACGAGCCCGTGGAGGATAGTGGATCAGAGTCCGAGTCCACAGAGGAAACCGTCCCTCCCAAAAGAATGAGATCAGGACCAAGATCAGGACCAAGATCAGGAAATCTGCCCACCACCAGCAGCGCCAGACCCCAGGAAGCAGAGCCCAGTACAAGTACTGGAAATACACGCCCAACCCGAAGAATGCAGCCCCAGTCCTACCTTCCCAATGCCCTGGCAAACCCCTTATGGTTGCCTGCCAACTCAGGATCTGCTATCATCCCCCCTTTCACCGCACAACCAGGTGTGCAGCCTGACACTACAAATTTTTCTCAATTCGATTATTTTTCTTTATTTTTCCCACAAGATTTTCTGCAGAATATGGTGGATCAAACTAATTTGTATGCATCCCAATTTATTGCTGCCAACCCCAATTTTTCCTACGCCGGCATGTTCTAGTGGCGATGTGTCACACTGGATGAATTTAAATTGTTTTTGGGCCTTACTTTCAATATGGGGATTACAAAAAAGAATGAAGTCCATGCATATTGGTCCACCAACCCCATCCAACACATGCCCATATATTCCGCTGTCATGTCCAGGACAAGATACAAAATGATTATGCGTTTTCTCCACTTCAATGACAATTCACAGTGCCCTCCACGAGATCATCCCAACCACGACAAATTGTACAAGATACGCCTCCTAATCAATTCCTTTTCCCAGCAATTTAGAGAAGTTTTCATCCCAGACCAAAAAATTTGTGTGGACGAGTCCCTCATACATTTCACTGGCTGACTGTACTTCAAGCAGTATATAAACCAAACAAGAGAGCCAGGTATGGGCTGAAATTAAATAAATGATGTGATCAAGCCACTGGATACGTCTTCACATTCCAGATCTAAGAAGGCAAAGACTCCCAGCTCCAGCCCCGTGACTGCCCCACATATATTGGAACCAGTGGGAAAATTGTCTGGGAGCTGGCATACCCCCGTTTGAAAAAGGATACCATTTATATGTCGACAATTATTATACCAGCCTGCCCCTTTTTCGTCATCTTTACAGTAAAAAAACCCCGGCCTGTGGTACCTTAAAAAAAAAACGTAAGGGATTCCCACAAAATCTGTTGGCAAAAAAATTGCAAAACGGAGAATCGGCATTCATGAGGAACGAGGAGGTGTTGGCCATGAAGTGGAGGGACAAGAAAGATGTCCACATCCTCTCTACCATCCACAATGACACCGTGGTGGAGATCCAAAGAAGACACGGCCCCATTGTAAAGCCTGAATGTGTCCACAACTACAGTATGTATATGGGGGGGGGTGGAAATGATCAGATGCTACAGCCCTATTTATCAACCAGAAAGTCCCGGTATTGGTACAGGAAATGTGTGTTTTACCTGTTTCACATGGCCCTTTTTAATTTGTTTGTTTGCTACCAAAAAGCAACTCAAAACCCAGGGACAATCCTGGACGGGGTGCACGGGGTGCAGTGCACCCAGGCGCCACAGAGGTGGGGGCGCTGAAGCGCCAGAGTGCTCCCCTCCCTTCTCCTCCTCCTCTTCCTTGTGCGTAGGCGGCTCTCTGCTGGTCGCCGCCTCGACCTGCCGAGTGCCGAAGCCCATCCCCCCTCCCTCCTCCCTCCTCCTGTCAGAGGAGGAGAGCGAAATTAGATCGGAGCGGCTGTCTCTGTGTGAGAGACCAGCCGCGCAAAGACGTGACTGACGTCACTGGGGGGGGGGGGGCGGCCCGTGCCCGTGCCCAACGTGTTCCACTTCAGACAGTTCTCCTCGTCCGACCTCCCTGACGCATGCTTCCCAAGCCTGACACACTTCACCCGGGCGGCGCGGCTGCACACTGTCCTCTCCTCTCCAGCTGCCGCCCGGGTGTTTTAAATTAACCTAATGTAGGGGGGGGTGGTTTGTCCTGGGGGGGTCTATACTAATGTAGGGGGGGTGGTTTGTCCTGGGGGGGTCTATAGTAATGTAGGGGGGGTGGTTTGTCCTGGGGGGGTCTATACTAATGTAGGGGGGGTGGTGTGTCCTGGGGGGTCTATAGTAATGTAGGGGGGGTGGTTTGTCCTGGGGGGGTCTATACTAATGTAGGGGGGGTGATGTGTCCTGGGGGTCTATACTAATGTAGGGGGGGTGGTTTGTCCTGGGGGAGTCTATAGTAATGTAGGGGGGTGGTTTGTCCTGGGGGGGTCTATACTAATGTAGGGGGAGGGGTTTGTCCTGGGGGGTCTATAGTAATGTAGGGGGGGTGGTTTGTCCTGGGGGGGTCTATACTAATGTAGGGGGAGGGGTTTGTCCTTGGGGGTCTATAGTAATGTAGGGGGGTGGTTTGTCCTGGGGGGGTCTATACTAATGTAGGGGGGTGGTTTGTCCTGGGGGGTCTATACTAATGTAGGGGGGGGTGGTTTGTCCTGGGGGGTCTATAGTAATGTAGGGGGGGTGGTTTTTCCTGGGGGGTCTATAGTAATGTAGGGGGGTGGTTTGTCCTGGGGGGTCTATAGTAATGTATGGGGGGTGGTTTGTCTTGGGGGGTCTATACTAATGTAGGGGGGTGGTTTGTCCTGGGGGGTCTATAGTAATGTAGGGGGGGTGGTTTGTCCTGGGGGGGTCTATACTAATGTAGGGGGGTGGTTTGTCCTGGGGGGTCTATGCTAATGTAGGGGGGGTGTGTCCTGGGGTCTATACTAATGTAGGGGGGGTGGTGTGTCCTGGGGGTCTATACTAATGTAGGGGGGGTGGTTTGTCCTGGGGGGTCTATACTAATGTAGGGGGGGTGGTTTGTCCTGGGGGGTCTATAGTAATGTAGGGGGGTGGTTTGTCTTGGGGGGTCTATACTAATGTAGGGGGGGTGGTTTTTCCTGGGGGGTCTATAGTAATGTAGGGGGGTGGTTTGTCCTGGGGGGTCTATAGTAATGTATGGGGGGTTGTTTGTCCTGGGGGGGTCTATACTAATGTAGGGGGGGTGGTTTGTCCTGGGGGGTCTATACTAATGTAGGGGGGGTGGTTTTTCCTGGGGGGTCTATAGTAATGTAGGGGGGTGGTTTGTCCTGGGGTCTATAGTAATGTAGGGGGGGTGGTTTGTCTTGGGGGGTCTATACTAATGTAGGGGGGTGGTTTGTCCTGGGGGGTCTATAGTAATGTAGGGGGGTGGTTTGTCTTGGGGGGTCTATACTAATGTAGGGGGGTGGTTTGTCCTGGGGTCTATACTAATGTAGGGGGGTGGTTTGTTCTGGGGGTGGTCTATACTAATGTAGGGGGGTGGTTTGTCCTGGGGGGGTCTGTACTAATGCAGGGGAGGTAGTTTGGCTGGGGGGGTCTGTACTAATGCAGGGGGGTGGTTTGTCGGGGATCTGTACTAATAGAGGGGGTGGTTTGTTCTGGGGGGTCTGTACTAATAGAGGGGGGGTACTAATGGAGGGAGGTGGTTTGTTTTGGGGGGGTCTGTACTAATAGAGGGGGGGTGATTTGTTATGGGGGGTCTGTACTAATGGAGGGGGGTGGTTTGTCCTGAGGGGGGGTCTATACTGATGGGGGTCTGTACTGAGAGAGGGGTTTATACTTAGTGGGGGGTCTTCACTTAGTGGAGGGGGGGTCTGTACTGAGGGGCGACTATAGTTGGTGGAGGGGGTGACACCATGTTTTACCGCACTGGGTGACACCAACCCTAGTGACGCCACTGCAGCCGCGGGCTCTTATTTCCCCTCTCCCTCTCCTCCTTCCGCGCGCTGCTGTACTAGTGAGCGGCGCACTATGTTTCTTCCCCTGCCTTCATATCGGCCAGGGAAGAAAAAAAAAAGGAGCAAAGAAGAGGATTGTGGGACATGTAGTCCCGAGGACTGGCAGCCCCACTGTAACACGGAAACTGTAGCCCACACAGCATTCTTAACTGAATGGGAGAGAGAGAGAGAGAGAGAGAGATACAGGAGCCTGGGAAAGCTTTCAGGGAAGTACACCCAGGACTCCAGAGGGAGAGGACAGTGCTGAGGGAACACCATCAGAGAGAGAACCCCACTGCCCTGCGCCACCAGAGGGAAAGCCACACAGCCTAGCACCATCCCTGGCGGAGAAAGGAATGGAGTCATTGCAGGAATACAGATCTGGGTGCTACCCAATGGAGTCGCCACGGGCAATTCAGAGTGAGCTGACTCCTGATCAGAGGAACCATTGCTGTATCGCTGGGTCAGGTGAGAGGGCCAATCAGCCATTATCTACTAACATAAAAATATAAAAGTCCAAATGCAGCGCTTAAATGAAATAAATGTCCAAATAAATATGATAGTCCATAAAAATCAATCAGCAATAAAGATGACATGAAACCTCCACCAGACTTCAGTGTGCAAAGGAAAAACACACCACACTCACGTGCTATCAGTCTGCTTACCAGAAAGATATAAAATATAGGCGATGTACTCATATGATGCAGAAGGTCAACAGCAAGTCCAAATGGCACACTCCATCATGGGCAGGCACAGCATGGAAACAATCAGGTCACCACATATCAGAGGACTCAGGACTCGCATTAAAGATGGATAGATTGGTGCAGTCATCAACAGGAACAAACCAGTAAGAAGAAAGTAACAATAGTGAAGCCCGTAAGGTAAAACACTCGTAGTTTATTGTAGTCTACTTACAGGTATGAAGTAAAAATCATCACAAAAAACAGGAACAATCCGTGGCTCTCAGCGTACTTGCATCGACCAGCCTGACATGTTTCATCCTATGTGGATATCATCAGAGGCGCTGTGAGCCGCGGATTGTTCCTGTTTTTGTGATGATTTTTACTTCATACCTGTAAGTAGACTACAATAAACTACGAGTGTTTTACCTTACGGGCTTCACTATTGTTGCTTTCTTCTTACTGGTTTGTTCCTGTTGATGACTGCACCAATCTATCCATCTTTAATGCGAGTCCTGAGTCCTCTGATATGTGGTGACCTGATTGTTTCCATGCTGTGCCTGCCCATGATGGAGTGTGCCATTTGGACTTGCTGTTGACCCTCTGCATCATATGAGTACATCGCCTATATTTTATATCTTTCTGGTAAGCAGACTGATAGCACGTGGGTGTGGTGTGTTTTTCCTTTGCACACTGAAGTCTAGTGGAGGTTTCATGTCATCTTTATTGCTGATTGATTTTTATGGACTATCATATTTATTTGGACATTTATTTCATTTAAGCGCTGCATTTGGACTTTTATATTTTTATGTTTGATGAAATCTACAAACTATGCTAGCTGCTTTTGTTGCTCTTTTTTAGTTAGCGCAGATATTTGTTTATTTGTTTTTCATTATCTACCAACGTTCATAAGAACTGCAGTCTCTGACCATCTCTTGTATTATGTCTGCAGTCTCTGACCATCTCTTGTATTATGTCTGCAGTCTCTCACCATCTCCTGCATCATGTCTGCAGTCTCTGACCATCTCTTGTATTATGTCTGCAGTCTCTGACTATCTCCTATACTATGTCTGCAGTCTCTGACCATCTCTTGAAACAAGTCTGCAGTCTCTGACCATCTCTTGTATTATGTCTGCAGTCTCTGACTATCTCCTATACTATGTCTGCAGTTTCTGACCATCTCTTGTATTATGTCTGCAGTCTCTGACTATCTCCTATACTATGTCTGCAGTCTCTGACCATCTCTTGAAACAAGTCTGCAGTCTCTGACCATCTCTTGTAACATGTCTGCAGTCTCTGACCATCTCCTCTATTATGTCTCTGACTGTCTCCTGTAGTATGTCTGCAGTCTCTAAACATCTCTTGTAATATGTCTGCAGTCTCTGACCATCTCTTGTAACATGTCTGCAGTCTCTGACCATCTCTTGTATTATGTCTGCAGTCTCTGGCCAAATCTTGGATTATGTCTGCCGTCTCTGACCATCTCCTGTATTATGTCTGTAGTCTCTGACCATCTCTTGTAATGTCTGCAGTCTCTGACCATCTCTTGTATTATGTCTGCAGTCTCTGACCATCTTCTGTAGTATGTCTGCAGTCTCTGACCATCTCTTGTAACATGTCTGCAGTCTCTGACCATCTCCTGTATCATGTCTGCAGTCTCTGACCACCTCTTGTATCGTGTCTGCAGTCTCTGACCATCTCTTGTAACATGTCTGCAGTCTCTGATCATCTCTTGTATCATGTCTGCAGTCTCTGACCATCTTTTGTATTATGTCTGCAGTCTCTGACTATCTCCTATACTATGTCTGTAGTCTCTGACCATCTCCTGTACTATGTCTGCAGTCTCTGACTATCTCTTGTATCATGTCTGCAGTCTCTGACCATCTCTTGAAACATGTCTGCAGTGTCTGACCATCTCTTGTATCATGTCTGCAGTCTCTGACCATCTCTTGAAACATGTCTGCAGTCTCTGACCATCTCTTGTAACATGTCTGCAGTCTCTGACCATCTCTTGTAACATGTCTGCAGTCTCTGACCATCTCCTCTATTATGTCTCTGACCGTCTCCTGTAGTATGTCTGCAGTCTCTAAACATCTCTTGTAATATGTCTGCAATCTCTGACCATCTCTTGAAACATGTCTGTAGTCTCTGACCATCTCTTGTATTATGTCTGCAGTCTCTGACCATCTCTTGTAACATGTCTGCAGTCTCTGACCATCTCTTGTAACATGTCTGCAGTCTCTGACCATCTCTTGTAACATGTCTGCAGTCTCTGATCATCACTTGTATTATGTCTGCAGTCTCTGACCATCTCTTGTATCATGTCTGCAGTCTCTGACTGTCTCCTGTAGTATGTCTGCAGTCTCTGACCATCTCTTGTAACATGTATGCAGTCTCTGACCGTCTCCTGTAGTATGTCTTCAGTCTCTGACCATCTCCTGTAATATGTTCGTATTCTCTGACCATCTCCTGTACTATGTCTGCAGTCTCTGGCCAAATCTTGTATTATGTTTGCAGTCTCTGACCATCTCTTGTGTCATGTCTGCAGTCTCTGACCATCTCTTGGATAATGTCTGCAGTCTCTGACCAATTCCTGTATTATATCTCCAGTCTCTGACTGTCTCCTGTAGTATGTCTGCAGTCTCTGACCATCTCCTGTAATATGTCCGCATTCTCTGACCATCTCCTGTACTATGTCTGCAGTCTCTGACCATCTCTTGTAACATGTCTGCAGTCTCCGTTCATCTCTTGTAACATGTCTGCAGTTTCTGACCATCTCTTGTAACGTCTGCAGTCTCTGACCATCTCTTGGATAATGTCTGCAGTCTCTGACCAATTCCTGTATTATATCTCCAGTCTCTGACCATCTCCTGTAATATGTCTGCATTCTCTGACCATCTCCTGTACTATGTCTGCAGTCTCTGACCATCTCCTGTAACATGCCTGCAGTCTCTGACCATCTCTTGTATCATGTCTGCAGTCTAGGACCATCTCCTGTAATATGTCTGGGGGCTCTCTCTAACAGGCTCTTTAACAGAAGCCCTCTCTGTGTGCATCAGAGAGACTCCCCTCCAGGTCTCATTAGTGTACACTGTTCCTGTATTTGCTTTATTGTTAAGAGATCATGGGAGGATCCCAGGGTAACGAAGACTTTTTAGGGGAGCATCTCTGTGTTTGAGTCATTGCCATAGAAACATTTGTAAAGGGGAGGAGTTGGTAAGATGACCACGCCCACGTGGGGGCGCCAGAAATATTTCTGCACCCAGGCGTCTGTGACCCTAGGATCGGCCCTGTCAAAACCAACAAATCACCTACCTCAAGTATATTGAAGATACCGTCACTGCCCTCATTTACCAACAAGGTCCCGCCCCAGGAAGCATTCGCTCTGATAGTGTGAGTCAACTTCACGAGCAACACTTTCCCTATAGCATTCCCCCCACAGAATCTGGAAGAAGACGCCAGAAGAAATGCCGTGTATGCAGCAGAGGAGTAAGAAGAGATACCAGCTATTATTTTCCCCAATGTCCCTCCCAACCTGGCCTGTGCATCGGAGTTTGCTTCAAAAATTATCATACATCCATACAATATTAGTTCCCCTTATTATTAGGGATGAGCTTCGAGTTCGAGTCGAACTCATGTTCGACTCGAACATTGGCTGTTCGCAAGTTCACCGAACAGCGAACAATTTGGGGTGTTCGCGGCAAATTCGAATGCCGCGGAACACCCTTTAAAAGTCTATGGGAGAAATCAAAAGTGCTAATTTTAAAGGCTAATATGCAAGTTATTGTCATAAAAAGTGTTTGGGGACCTGGGTCCTGCCCCAGGGGACATGGATCAATGCAAAAAAAAGTTTTAAAAACGGCCGGTTTTTCAGGAGCAGTGATTTTAATAATACTTAAAGTCAATCAATAAAAGTGTAATATCCCTTTAAATTTCGTACCTGGGGGGTGTCTATAGTGTGCCTGTAAAGGGGCGCATGTTTCCTGTGTTTAGAACAGTCTGACAGCAAAATGACATTTTGAAGGAAAAAACTCATTTAAAACTACCCGCGGCTATTGCATTGCCGACAATACACATAGAAGTTCATTGATAAAAACGGCATGGGAATTCCCCAAAGGGGAACCCCGAACCAAAATTAAAAAAAAAAAAAATGACGTGGGGGTCCCCCTAAATTCCATACCAGGCCCTTCAGGTCTGGTATGGATATTAAGGGGAACCCCGGCCAAAATTAAAAAAAAAAAAATGACGTGGGGTTCCCCCTAAATTCCATACCAGACCCTTCAGGTCTGGTATGGATTTTAAGGGGAACCCCGCGCCAAAAAAAAAAAAAAAAAACGGCGTGGGGTCCCCCCAAAAATCCATACCAGACCCTTATCCGAGCACGCAACCTGGCAGGCCGCAGGAAAAGAGGGGGGGACAAGAGTGCGGCCCCCCCTCCCTCCTGAACCGTACCAGGCCACATGCCCTCAACATTGGGAGGGTGCTTTGGGGTAGCCCCCCAAAACACCTTGTCCCCATGTTGATGAGGACAAGGGCCTCATCCCCACAACCCTGGCCGGTGGTTGTGGGGGTCTGCGGGCGGGGGGCTTATCGGAATCTGGAAGCCCCCTTTAACAAGGTGACCCCCAGATCCCGGCCCCCCCCCTGTGTTAAATGGTAAGGGGGTACATAAGTACCCCTACCATTTCACGAAAAAAGTGTCAAAAATGTTAAAAATGACAAGAGACAGTTTTTGACAATTCCTTTATTTAAATGCTTCTTCTTTCTTCTATCTTCCTTCATCTTCTGGTTCTTCTGGCTCTTCTGGTTCTTCTGGTTCTTCCTCCGGCGTTCTCGTCCAGCATCTCCTCCGCGGCGTCTTCTGTCTTCTTCTCCTCGGGCCGCTCCGCACCCATGGCATGGGGGGGAGGCTCCCGCTCTTCTCTTCTTCTCTTCTTCTTTTCTTCTTTTCTTCTCTTCTTCTCTTCTTCTTCATTTTCTTCTCCGGGCCGCTCCGCAATCCATGCTGGCATGGAGGGAGGCTCCCGCTGTGTGACGGCGCTCCTCGTCTGACAGTTCTTAAATAACGGGGGGGGCGGGGCCACCCGGTGACCCCGCCCCCCTCTGACGCACGGTGACTTGACGGGACTTCCCTGTGGCATTCCCCGTGACGTCACAGGGAAGTCCCGTCAAGTCACCGTGCGTCAGAGGGGGGCGGGGTCACCGGGTGGCCCCGCCCCCCCCCGTTATTTAAGAACTGTCAGACGAGGAGCGCCGTCACACAGCGGGAGCCTCCCTCCATGCCAGCATGGATTGCGGAGCGGCCCGGAGAAGAAAATGAAGAAGAAGAGAAGAAGAGAAGAAAAGAAGAAAAGAAGAAGAGAAGAGCGGGAGCCTCCCCCCCATGCCATGGGTGCGGAGCGGCCCGAGGAGAAGAAGACAGAAGACGCCGCGGAGGAGATGCTGGACGAGAACGCCGGAGGAAGAACCAGAAGAACCAGAAGAGCCAGAAGAACCAGAAGATGAAGGAAGATAGAAGAAAGAAGAAGCATTTAAATAAAGGAATTGTCAAAAACTGTCTCTTGTCATTTTTAACATTTTTGACACTTTTTTCGTGAAATGGTAGGGGTACTTATGTACCCCCTTACCATTTCACACAGGGGGGGGGCCGGGATCTGGGGGTCACCTTGTTAAAGGGGGCTTCCAGATTCCGATAAGCCCCCCGCCCGCAGACCCCCACAACCACCGGCCAGGGTTGTGGGGATGAGGCCCTTGTCCTCATCAACATGGGGACAAGGTGTTTTGGGGGGCTACCCCAAAGCACCCTCCCAATGTTGAGGGCATGTGGCCTGGTACGGTTCAGGAGGGAGGGGGGGCCGCATTCTCGTCCCCCCCTCTTTTCCTGCGGCCTGCCAGGTTGCGTGCTCGGATAAGGGTCTGGTATGGATTTTTGGGGGGACCCCACGCCGTTTTTTTTTTTTTTTTGGCGCGGGGTTCCCCTTAAAATCCATACCAGACCTGAAGGGTCTGGTATGGAATTTAGGGGGAACCCCACGTCATTTTTTTTTTTTAATTTTGGCCGGGGTTCCCCTTAATATCCATACCAGACCTGAAGGGCCTGGTATGGAATTTAGGGGGACCCCCACGTCATTTTTTTTTTTTAATTTTGGTTCGGGGTTCCCCTTTGGGGAATTCCCATGCCGTTTTTATCAATGAACTTCTATGTGTATTGTCGGCAATGCAATAGCCGCGGGTAGATTTAAATGAGTTTTTTCCTTCAAAATGTCATTTTGCTGTCAGACTGTTCTAAACACAGGAAACATGCGCCCCTTTACAGGCACACTATAGACACCCCCCAGGTACGAAATTTAAAGGGATATTACACTTTTATTGTTTGACTTTAAGCATTATTAAAATCACTGCTCCTGAAAAAACGTCCGTTTTTAAAACTTTTTTTTGCATTGATTCATGTCCCCTGGGGCAGGACCCAGGTCCCCAAACACTTTTTATGACAATAACTTGCATATAAGCCTTGAAAATTAGCACTTTTGATTATTCATGTTCGTGTCCCATAGACTTTAACAGTGTTCGCATGTTCGAACGAACTTTTTTCCTGTTCGCATGTTCTGGTGCGAACCGAACAGGGGGGTGTTCGGCTCATCCCTACTTATTATTAACAGACTGCCATTTCCCCATTTGCCTGCTACCATGTTAATTAACTGACCCTGGCCTGTTTACCGACAATGTCTTTGCTTGCCGATTTAAACCACGTTTCTGACTTCCATGTACACCAACCTCAGCCTGTTTACCGACAATGCCTCTGCCTGCAGTTTTAAACCATGTTTCTGACTTCCACGTTCACTGACCTTGGCTTGTTAATCGACCATGTTTTTGCCTGCCACCTGGACTGATCTTTTGGCCATCTTCTTTAGTACACAGGGGTCTCACATATGTGAGGGGCTTCAGAATAGCGTTCTGAGTAGAGAAAACCAGTTTTTCGTTTTCTGTGCTCCCAGAACAGGGTTTGGTTGCCCGGAGGCTTCAAAGCGATTTGGGTGGGAGAAGCCTCTACCCCTGTCCCCCTGGCCCTAAGCTTGATGGTCCTTCCTGCTGCCTGGACCAATACTTTGGCTGTGATGACCATATTGCTGCCTGTAATGACCAATGACATTATGCACCATGTTTCTTCCTGCTGTTTGGATCAATACTTTGGCTGTGTTGACCATATATCTGCCTGCTGCCTCTACTGACTTTGGACAGTATTTCTGCCGGGACACCTCTGCCTGCTGCCTGAACCTGTGCTTTGGCTGTGCTCTGGCTGTGCTGACAGTATCTCTGCCTGTACGAACTATGGGCAGTATTCCTGCCTGCTGCCTGGATGATTGCTTTTGCTGTCGCTGACCTCATTCCTGCCTGCTGCCTGGACCGATGCTCTCCTTTGTGGACCACTGCACTTCTAAAACCACAGGTAATCTATTGTTATTTGGTATGTACCTGCTATGTGTTAGAAATATGCAGGGCCTTCAAAAATGTGATCGGTAGTCAGAAAATGATATATGTAATTAATGCTGCTAGAATGCCTGGAGGTGTTACTTGGATGTTGGGCCTCTGTATGTGGCCAGGCTGTATAAAAGTCTCAAACATGTGGTATCGCCATACTCAGGAGGAGTAGCAGAATGTATTTTGGGGTGTCATATTTGCTATGTACATGCTATGTGTTATAAATATCTTATAAAGGGACAGCTTTGCGTAAAAAAAATTCATTTTTTCATTTTTTTCTCCACATTTTCCAAAAACTTCTGAACCGAAAAAATGAACCGTTCAAAAGACTCATTATGCCTCATAGATTATACGTTGGGTGTGTGCTTTCCAAAATGGGGCCATTTTGTGGACAATTCCAGGGCCTTCAAAAATGTAATAGGTGGTTGAGAAAGGATATGTCAGAAGAAGCCCTCGTTCCGGTCCGGTCGTTTCTCACGCATTCCCTGCGGAACGATGTTCCGGCGCATGCGCGTTCGCGGCCCGGCGCTACGGCACCCGCGCATGCACATTGGTGCACACCCAACGTGATTCCCTGGGCGGCCTATAAAAGGCGCTCAGAGAATCACACAAGTTGCTGGTTTGTCTCAGCTTCCTGTGTTACCTGAACTTGTGTCCTGTATCTCTGCTTGATTACCCGTTGTGACCCGGATTTGCCCTTGGACTTCTCTTGCCTCACTCCTGGACTTGACCTTGGCCTGTTTATCGGATTCCCACCTATCTCCTGTGTTTGACCCTCGGCCTGTTACCTGGACTGTCTCCTGTCTCCTAGCCTGACCCTATTGCTTGTACCTGGACTCTCTTATCTTGTCCTCCTACCTTGCAGATCCTGCAGTGCCATAGCACCACCCGGTGTTTGATCCCCAGCCTGGTTCTGGACTTTCCGCCTGTGGTCTTCAGCTGCACCTTACCTACTAGTACCTGCACAGCGGCTCTTCTCTGTCAAGACTCCACAAGCAAGTCATCCGCAGTCCATTGGGGAGCCTGTGCCTCTTCGTGCCGTTCTCTCCCTGTACCAACTCCAGGGGGCGAGCTGCGCTTAGTCGCAAAGGCGAAACCGCTCTCGGCATCTTGGCCTCGGTGAGTACGATTAGTGACAGTACAAACCAGCCATGTCAGAGGCCGACAGAGCGCGTTCCCCACTGGAGATCCTGTGTCAGCAGGTCTCGGCTCTCACTGAGGCTGTCCAGAAATTGCAGGATGGCTACGCCCAAATCAACGGCCGTCTCCAACAACTTTCCGGACCATCTCCAGCTTCTGCCGCTGCTTCTGCACCCCCCAGTGGAGGTTCCTCTTCTCAGTTACCAACCAATCCCACCGTGGTCATGGCTGCTCCGGAACCCAGGGTTCCCACACCAGAGCGATTCTCCGGCAATCGTAAAAAGTTTAGGGCTTTTAAAAATGCTTGTTCCCTGTATTTGGCCCTGCAACCTAGGACCTTTTAATCAGATGTGGTAAAAGTTGGCTTCATCATTTCTCTCTTGGCAGATGAACCACAAGCTTGGGCTCATAGCCTAATGGAACAGAGGAACCCCATACTGAATTCTGTAGACACCTTCTTCGAAGGTATGGCACAACTTTATGACGACCCCCAGCGCACGGCCACGGCCGAAGCCTTATTGCATAATCTAAGCCAAGGACGAAGACCAGTAGAGGACTACATTGTAGAGTTTCGTAAGTGCTCAGCTGATACTGGCTGGAATGAACCTGCCCTTAAATACCAGTTCCGTCAAGGCCTGTCTGAAGCGTTGAAGGATGAGCTGGCCAGGATCGAGACCCCTGATTCCCTGGAAGACCTCATCCAAATCACCACTAAACTGGATCGTCGCATGCGTGAGCGACGTGCAGAGCGCTTCCAGACTCCTCGCCCTACCTGGATGATGCCTAAACCGACTCCTATCCATCCACCTTACACGGCTCCACCAGTCCCTACCACTCCCGAAGCTGAGCCTATGCAGCTTGGTCTAGTCCATGCCCCACTCACTTCAGAGGAGAGACTACGTAGGCGCCAGGGCAATCTGTGCCTTTATTGTGGGGGTTCTGGACATTTCCTCCGTTCCTGTCCCGTGAGACTCAGTAAGTCCTACCTACAGTCTGCTATTAACCAACAAATTTCCGGGTCCTCTCAGCCTTATGTTACTCTTTTTGTTTCTTTACAGCTTCCGGAAAAGGAGGTTCACCTACCCACTATAGTTGACTCCGGAGCGTGTAGCTGTTTTTTGGATGCCTCACTAGCCACAAGCTTGCACGTTCCTTTAACCACTAAGAACCAAAGTCTACAGATCCACCTAGCCGATGGGTCCCTGCCTCGTTCTGGACCTGTCGCTCAGGAAACCAGACCCATCCTCACCACGACTGATACAGGCCATCAAGAATACCTGCGCTTTGATATCATGTCTTCTCCGATGTTCCCCATTATCTTGGGACTCCCATGGCTCCAAGCCCATGAACCACAGATCAATTGGAACAAGAAAGAAGTCTTTTTCTTCTCAATACTGCTCCAGACATTGCCTTCTCCCGGCTCCAGCCTCTGTTTCTACCATTGCAACCATATCCGATAATCTTCAACATGTACCCACAAGCTATCTGGAATTTAAAGATGTATTTGATAAACAGCAGGCTGACTGTCTACCACCCCATCGGCCTTATGACTGCCCCATAGATCTTTTGCCGGGCGCTGAAATCCCTTTTGGTCGCATTTTTCCTTTGTCTGAAACAGAATTAAAGACTCTCAAAACATACATTGATGAAAATCTTGAGAAAGGGTTCATTCGCCCCTCCTTATCACCGGCCGGAGCTGGTATTTTCTTTGTAGAGAAAAAGGATGGATCCCTCCGACCTTGCATTGATTACAGGGAATTAAATAAAATCACCATCAAGAATCGGTACCCGCTTCCTCTCATCCCGGGACTATTCCAACGTTTCAGATCCGCCCGCATCTTTTCCAAACTAGATTTGCGTGGCGCATACAATCTTATCCGAATCCGAGCGGGCGATGAATGGAAGACTGCCTTTAGATCCAGGTTTGGACACTATGAATACCTGGTAATGCCATTTGGACTTTGCAATGCCCCAGCCACGTTCCAACACCTTGTGAACGATATCTTTCACGAATATCTTGACAACTTCCTAGTAGTCTACCTAGATGACATACTCATCTTCTCAGCTACCATAGAACTTCATCGGGCACATGTCAAACTGGTTCTCTCGATCCTCAGAAAACACAAACTATACCTTAAGGCGGAGAAATGCGAATTCGAAAAGACTACAGTGCAGTTTCTAGGATTCATAATCTCAATTGACGGTGTTGCAATGGACCCCCAGAAGGTCAAAGCAATCCAAGAGTGGCCAGCCCCTGTAGATAGAAAAGGGGTACAACGGTTCTTAGGTTTTTCAAACTTTTACCGAAGATTTATTGTAGGATTCTCGGCCATCATAGCCCCCATCACTCAACTTACACGTCAGCATAATCGTTTTCATTGGTCTCAGGAGGCTCAGGAAGCATTCTTAAAATTAAAAGCACTGTTCTCCTCTGCACCAGTCTTACGACACCCAGATCTAGCCTTGCCATTCATTCTGGAAGTCGATGCCTCAGAGACAGCTACTGGTGCCATCCTTTTACAAAGACAAGGGCCCAAGGCTCTACTGCATCCCGTGGCTTTTGCGTCCCGGAAACTAAGCATCCCTGAAAGAAACTATGATGTAGGCGATAGAGAGTTATTGGCCATCAAATTCGCCTTGGAGGAGTGGAGGTATCTGCTTGAAGGGGCGTCCAATCCTATCTTGATATTTACTGACCACAAAAACCTGGAATACCTGCAAACAGCTAAACGGCTAAGACCCAGGCAAGCCCGATGGGCCCTCTTCTTTTCCCGATTTAATTTCCATATTTCTTATAGACCAGGATCAAAGAACGGAAAAGCGGACGCACTTTCAAGGATGTTCCATGAAACTTCTCAGGTAACAGAGCCAAGCACCATCCTGTCTCCGCAAAATTTCCTCCTAGTTACTCAAGGGGACCTAATGTCCGCAATCAAATCCGCATCCGCTCAATGCTCTAAACACCACGTATCTTCTATGGAAAAACACAATGATCTATTTTGGTCTCACGGAAAAATCTTCGTTCCGCTGGAATCTAGGCTCCTAACCCTACAGTCCTTTCATGACCACAAGCTAGCAGGCCATTTTGGGTCACAAAAAACCATGGAACTGACCTCACGTTTCTTCTGGTGGCCAGGCTGGAGACAGGACTGCAAAAACTATGTGTCATCCTGCATTCCCTGCCAGCGCAGGAAGGGCTCAAATACAAAGTCGTGGGGCCTGCTTAAACCCTTGTCCATCCCTGAACGCCCGTGGGCAGAAATCTCCATGGACTTTATTGTAGATTTACCTCCATCAGGGGGGTTCACGACTATCTTTGTCGTAATTGATCGACTTTCAAAGATGGCACACTTCCTGCCCATGGTGGGTACTCCCTCTGCCTCTGCTACTGCCAACATGTTTTTTAAGGAAATTATCAGGCTTCATGGTACCCCGGTGAGCATCACCTCTGACAGAGGGGCTCAATTCACTTCAAAATTCTGGAAAGAATTATGCAAGACCTTGGAAATAAAGATTTGTCTGTCCTCCGCCTATCATCCTCAAAGTAACGGCCAGACCGAGAGGACAAATCAAACCCTGGAGCAATACCTCCGATGCTTCTGTTCTGATTCCCAGGATGAATGGTCCTCCCTCTTGCCATACGCAGAATTTGCATATAACAACTCCATCCATTCCGCTACCAACCAGACCCCTTTCTGGTCTAATTTTGGATTCCACCCTTCCTTTCTTCCAGTTTCCATTCCTGAATTATCGGTCCCTGCCGTGCAGGACCGAGTAAGTTCCATCCAGTCAAATTTCCAAAGGATCAAAGCAGCAATGCAAAAGGCTCAGGATGACTACCAAAAATACTACAAAAGGGGAAGGAAGGAGAACCCGGCTTTTAAAGTAGGCGAGGAGGTATGGCTATCAACTGTCCATCTCAGACTGCCAATTCCCTCCCGGAAACTGGGGCCAAAGTTTATAGGTCCTTTCAAAATAAAAAGGGTAATCAACCCAGTGGCCTTTGAACTAGCTCTACCTGATGCGTACAAGGTGCATCCAGTCTTCCATGCATCTCTCTTAAAACCTATTGTTCCTAGCCCTTTTTCTGACAGAGAGAGACCTCCACCACCACCGGTCCTAATCAACGGAGAAGACGAGTTTGAGGTGGAAAAAATTCTAAATTGTAGAAAAAATGGTAGACAACTTCAGTACTTGATTAAATGGAAGGGGTATCCTCCTGAGGATAACTCCTGGGAACCAGCCAGGAATCTACATGCTCCACAGCTTTTCCAGGCATTTCACCGGGAACATCCAGAACTAATATCAACCTTGGGTGTCCAGAGGCCACCCCTCGGGGGGGGGGCACTGTCAGAAGAAGCCCTCATTCCGGTCCGGTCGTTTCTCACGCATTCCCTGCGGAACGACGTTCCGGCGCATGCGCGTTCGCGGCCCGGCGCTACGGCACTTGCGCACGCGCATTGGTGCACACCCAATGTGATTCCCTGGGTGGCCTATAAAAGGCGCTCAGAGAATCACACAAGTTGCTGGTTTGTCTCAGCTTCCTGTGTTACCTGAACTTGTGTCCTGTATCTCTGCTTGATTACCCGTTGTGACCCGGATTTGCCCTTGGACTTCTCTTGCCTCTCTCCTGGACTTGACCTTGGCCTGTTTATCGTATTCCCACCTATCTCCTGTGTTTGACCCTCGGCCTGTTACCTGGACTGTCTCCTGTCTCCTAGCCTGACCCTATTGCTTGTACCTGGACTCTCTTATCTTGTCCTCCTACCTTGCAGATCCTGCAGTGCCATAGCACCACCCGGTGTTTGATCCCCAGCCTGGTTCTGGACTTTCCGCCTGTGGTCTTCAGCTGCACCTTACCTACTAGTACCTGCACAGCGGCTCTTCTCTGTCAAGACTCCACAAGCAAGTCATCCGCAGTCCATTGGGGAGCCTGTGCCTCTTCGTGCCGTTCTCTCCCTGTACCAACTCCAGGGGGCAAGCTGCGCTTAGTCGCAAAGGCGAAACCGCTCTCGGCATCTCGGCCTCGGTGAGTACGATTAGTGACAGGATATGTGCAATTTATGCTTGTAGAACGCCTGAAAGTGCTACTTCAATGTTGGGCCTTTGTATGTGGCCAGGCTGTGTAAAAGTCTCACACATGTGGTATCGCTATACTCAGGGGGAGTAGCAGAATGTATTTTGGGGTGTAGTTGCAATTATGCATATGCTGTGTGAGAGAAATAACCTGTTAATATGACCAGTTTGTGTAAAAAAAAAAAAAAATCTTAATTTTCCCAAGAATTGTGGGAAAAAAATAATTACAACTTCAAAAAACTCACCATGCCTCTTAGTAAATACCTTGGACTGTCTACTTTCCAAAAAAGGGGTCATTTGGGGGGTATTTGTACTTTCCTGGCTTGTTAGTGTCTCAAGAAATGAGATAGGCCTTCAGTACATCAGGTGTGATCAGATGTGATCAATTTTCAGTGACTGGCACCCTAGTTTGTAGACTTTATAACTTTCACAAAGACCAAATAATATACACTAATTTGGGTTATTTTTACCAAAGATATGTAGCAGTATACATTTTGGCAAAAATTTATGAAGAAAAATGACATTTGCAAAATTTTACAATAGAAACTGAAAAAAAAAAAAAAGTGTTTTTTTTTCAAAATTTTTGCTGTTTTTTCACTCATATCGCAAAAAATAAAAAACCCAGTGGTGATTAAATACCACCAAAAGAAAGCTCTATTTGTGAGAAGAAAATGATAAACATTTTGTTTGGATACAGTGTAGCATGACTGAGTAATTGTCATTCAAAGTGTGAGAGCGCTGAAAGCTGAAAATTGGTCTGGGCGGGAAGGTGCATAAGTGCCTGATATTGAAGTGGTTAAAAAAGGGCCCAAAGTACATTCCTGGGAATTACAGACCAATTAGCCTAACATCAATAGTATGCAAGCTCTTGGAGGGGATAAGGGACTATATACAAGATTTTAGTAATGAGAACGGTATCATTAGCAGTAATCAGCATAGATTCATGAAGAATCATTCTTGCCAAACCAATCTATTAATCTTCTATGAGGAGGTGAGCTGCCATCTAGATAAAGGAAGGCCGGTGGTGGTGTATTTGGATTTTGCAAAAGCATTTGACACAATACCCCATAAACGTTTACTGTACAAAATAAGATCCGTTGGCATGGACCATAGGGTGGGTACATGGATTGAAAACTGGCTACAAGGGCCAGTTCATAAATGGGGAATACTCGGAATGGTCAGGGGTGGGTAGTGGGGTCCCCCAGGGTTCTGTGCTGGGACTAATCCTATTTAATTTGTTCATAAATGACCTGGAGGATGGGGTAAACAGTTCAATGTCTGTATTTGGGGACCATACTAAGTTAAACAGGGCAATAACTTCTCCGCAGGATGTGGAAACCTTGCAAAAAGATCTGAACAAATTATTGGGGTGGGCAACTACATGGCAAATGAGGTTTAATGTAGAAAAATGTGAATTAATGCATTTGGTTGGCAAAAATATGAAAGCAATCTATACACTGGGGGGAGAACCTCTAGCGGAATCTAGGATGAAAAAGGACTCGGGGTCATAGTAGATGATAGGCTCAACAATGGCATACAATGCCAAGCTGCTGCTAACAAAGCAAACAGAATATTGGCATGCATTATAAAGGGGATCAACTCCAGAGGAAAAAATTCTCCCGCTCTACAAGACTCTGGTCTGGCCACACCTGGAGTATGCTGTCCAGTTCTGGGTACCAGTCCTCAGAAAGGATGCACTGAAAATGGAGCAAGTACAAAGAAGGGCAACAAAGCTAATAAAGGGTCTGGAGGATATTAGTTATGAGGAAAGGTTGCGAGCACTGAACTTATTCTCTCTGGAGAATAGACGCTTGAGAGGGGATATGATTGCAATTTACAAATACCATACTGGTGACCCCCACAGTAGGGATAAAACTTTTGCGGAGGGGAGTTTAACAAGACACGTGGCCACTCATTAAAATTAGAAAAAAAGAGGTTTAACCTTGAACTACGTAGCGGCAAGGATGTAGAATTCCCTTACACAGGCGGTGGTCTCAGCGAGGAGCATTGATAGTTTCAAAAAAAACTATTAGATAAGCACCTGAATGACCACAACATACAGGGATATACAATATAATACCGACATATAATCACACACATAGGTTGGACTTGATGGACTTGTGTCTTTTTTCAACCTCACCAACTATCGTATTTATGACGTGTGACAGACCTAGCCGGGACAGAGGCTGTTGGAGAGGACTGGGTGCGAGCTTCTTGCCTTTTGATTATGGGCCCTGGATTTTCAAGGGAACAATGCTCTTTGTGGGGTGAATTGGAGGTCCAGTCTGAACTGTGCATATATGTGTGTATTGTATGTTGTTTGATTCTCTTGGGGACTCCTTGCTGTGGTCATCTGGGATCTGTGTCCCTGAAGAGGGAGGGGGATTCCTCCAGCAGCCCCCTGCTGATAAGACTGATTCATACTGTTGGGACACATCCTGTGAGGAGATGCTGGTGTCATCAACTCCAACTACCTGTGTTTATGTTAATTGAATGTGCTGATCACATTGTCCTCTATACAATGTAGGAGACGGGACGACTCCTATTGGAGCTGCTGCTATTGTGAGAAAATGTCCTGTGATAATTAACTCAGTCTGGGTAAAAGGTCATGTCTCAATCACCTAGGCTGCATAAAGGATAAGTTAATTAGCTCATGTTAATTAGGTTAATTAGGTTACAGTTGTATTGTTAGAGGAGGTTCCAACGGCATATAAAGTCTTGTAATTTTGATTCTAAATAAAGTGAGTTCATGTTAGCAACAAGCAAGTGTCACCTTGTTTTGTGCTCAGAGAGGTTGGAATATCTGATATCTGTATACAGACTGGGAGGAAGTGGTATATGACGGAAGCACTCAAGCGGAGTGTGGGACGTTCCGTGACAATGGTGGCAAGAAGCGGGAAAGCTTCCTGCAGTCTGGGACATCCAAACCTCCAACTGGATCCAAGATCAGCATAGCAGACTTCAGTCACCCCAGCGGAGATATGGACCTGGCATCAGAGTTCCCGGGGCTGCTGCGGATCATCCTTTCAACATACACCAGGACTGTGTCTGAGGATGAATACCTGGAGCTCAGGCAGCAGATTCGGGTGGAGCTCTGGATTGGAGCCCTCCAGCTCGCTGGTATAAAACAGGGCAAGTGCTTTCCAACCCAAGAGCAACGGGCCAGTGACCAACGGGCATTGCGGATGGCATTCCTGGAAGAGCGGCCCCAGGAGCAATGGGTGACTGAGTTGGACAGGCTGGTCCAGCAGGAGATAGAGCTGGACAATCGTTATCGGGCTCTGCAATGGCACGCAGAGGAGGGATATTTAGGGGAGACAACAGAATGCTCTCCAGAGGGATATGACTTTGGAGGCCCTGGATTGCTGTGGGAGAGCCTTACAGATCATTTTATGTTTGGTGATGAAGGGGAACCTGACCTTGAAGACCTGCGAGAATATAGAGAGGCTATGCTCGGTCTTGCAGGGGTCTCAGAGCTCAAACCTGATCTGGACCATTTGCTAAGGAAGGAACAGCATCTGGAAAGGGCATACAGGAAACTGCTAGAACACGTTCAGCAGCATGCCAGAAAATCGTCAGTGGAAAATCTGAAGATTGCGGTCCCCAAACCTGAAGTGCTGACCACAGGGCAGAGTTCTGCTAACCTCTGTCCAGCACTGATAACATCTTCTGGGTTCCATGGACAGGAGATGGTGAACATCTATCTCCAGACACCAGTTATAGAGATAGGGGATTTAATAGACTTTTCTGCTGAGGAAGAACAACCTGATGAGCCTCCAGCAGAAGAGCTGGTATTAGGGCCAAACTTCACTGTGCGCTGCTCAGCACCAACAGCAGTATCTGTGGAGTTACAACAAACTTCTCCAGCAGAAGTGCTGGCAACCGGACAGAGGGTCCAAGACCTCTGCCCCACACCTGTGGCAGTTTCGGAGGCCCAGGGTGAGAAGTTGGCAATCACTTCCCAGCAGCAGATACAGGGGGAGAAGGGAGAGGACGTGTGTGCTGTCCCTCCCCAACAGTTGGCCAGGGTGAAGGAAGCGGCCTTCCCTCCCCAGCAAAGATCAGTGCATCTGGGAGACAGTACCATAGACATGTCGTCCAAGCAACCAGATGAGGGAATGGAAAAGGAAGCAGCCGGCTCACCTCCCCAATGGCAGCTACACAGTTTGGGAGTGGAGGAAGCCAGCCTCCTGCCCCAACAGTTAGCCGGAGCGGAGGATGCGGAGTCCCCAGCAGAAGTGCTGGCAACAGGGCAGAGTGTTACCAACCTCTGCCCAGCACCGGCAACAACTACAGAGTTCCAGGGAGGCGGGGCAGTCGGCCTCCCTCCCCAACAGTTAGCCAGAACAGATGGTGTGGGGTTTCCAGCAGAAGGGCTGGCAACAGGGCCGAGGACTGCTGGACTCTGCCCTCAACTAACAGAGGATGGATTTCCTGTGAAGGTGGATGGGACTTCAGTCTCCACCTGTATACCCCAGGGATGCTGGGCAGTTGGCCCAGATCCCCAACAGCATGACAGAGTGAGCCCAGTCCCCCTGTCTTCTCTCCAGCGGCAGAAAGGACTCCAGGGAGAAGGGCCAGTCCAGGCCTCTCCCCAGCGGCAGATATGTTCTCTGAGAGAGGCAGAGTTTGGCTGGGTGAGTAATACTCTGTTTAGAACAATTTGTTTGGGGTACTGTGTGGGTACAGGCAGTAGAGGACTGGAACTACTGACTAACTTCGGAGTCAACCCATCTGGGGTCTCCTCCTGTGTTAGTCTCCTGCCGAAAGGGGAGAAATGTGACAGACCTAGCCGGGACAGAGGCTGTTGGAGAGGACTGGGTGCGAGCCTCTTGCCTTTTGATTATGGGCCCTGGATTTTCAAGGGAACAATGCTCTTTGTGGGGTGAATTGGAGGTCTGGTCTGAACTGTGCTGATCGGACTCAGTCGTGTATATATGTGTGTATTGTATGTTGTTTGATTCTCTTGGGGACTCCTTGCTGTGGTCATCTAGGATCTGTGTCCCTGAAGAGGGAGGGGGGATTCCTCCAGCAGCCCCCTGCTGATAAGACTGATTCATACTGTTGGGACACATCCTGTGAGGAGATGCTGGTGTCATCAACTCCAACTACCTGTGTTTATGTTAATTGAATGAGCTGATCACATTGTCCTCTATACAATGCAGGAGACGGGACGACTCCTATTGGAGCTGCTGCTATTGTGAGAAAATGTCCTGTGATAATTAACTCAGTCTGGGCAAAAGGTCATGTCTCAATCACCTAGGCTGTAAAAAGGATAAGTTAATTAGCTCATGTTAATTAGGTTAATTAGGTTACAGTTGTATTGTTAGAGGAGGTTCCAACGGCATATAAAGTCTTGTAATTTTGATTCTAAATAAAGTGAGTTCATGTTAGCAACAAGCAAGTGTCGCCTGGTTTTGTGCTCAGAGAGGTTGGAATATCTGTATACAGACTGGGAGGAAGTGGTATATGACAGAAGCACTCAAGCGGAGTGTGGGACGTTCCGTGACATGACGTATGTATCCACATGAAAAACCCTGATGCATTTCGACCCTTGCGATTTTTCGGTCTCTTCAGGGGGATTTATAGTCTAGGAAAATATCAAAATATCTAATTAAAGTCATTGGACAATATAAAAAATGTAAGTATAGCATTTAATATTGAGCAAAATTATATCTCCATACACATAGAGGTGTAGTTACCAATGGGTGGATGAAGACATGAGGATGTATCGCACAAACCAGCATTGCAGGATTGTAGCTGTCCAATGATCCCATCGCTGTCGCACGTCCCTCCCGCGTCCTCCGGGTGGGCGCATAGTCCACCGAGCTTGCAGGGGGCCACGTTCTAGGACCCGGAGAGGAGAATGGGGGGTAAAACACCTGCAGATGGACATGCAAAGACTTTTTGTAAGTAGTTATTTAGATAATGTTGGAGGAGTGTATAGAAGTGCTTGGCAGCTGTAGGCTGGTTGTTATTTGGTCACTAGTGGATTCATGTTATAAAAAAATTAACTAAGTTATACATAACATGGCGTAGTTTGCTCGTTAGTTGGATTGGTTATAAAAAGGGTTAGCTAGCAGTGAAGAAAGGTTGGGTGGGGGATTGGGTGTAGTGATGTGATTAGTGAAGTGAAAGTGCACGATGTGGGATTGACTGATGATGGGGCAAAACAAGTGTAAAAGTGAAAAAAGCTACTAAAAACTGAAAAACAAGTGTTAAAAGTGTAAACAATTATATATGTGAAGTGAGAAGAAAAGGGGGAATTAACTGAATAAAATGAGATGATGAAAGTGAGATGGATTTAGGTGCCAAACAACAAGTGATGTGACACTGAATAGTATATACGTAAGGTAAGAAGATATGACTAAGGTTTTTACTACATAGGGATAATGGTGTAAGGTTAGAAAAATCACGATGTTGGAAAAATGAAATTAAATGGGTGTAACACAAGTATATGGATTAGCCAGTCAAACAGCATTCCAAAAAGCTACACTTACCAAGCACTCCATCAGTTTTGTATTAGTGTATGACAGCATTACCAGGGAACACCTCAGGATCTCCTGGGAGCTGTGGGGTTTTAAAGTGTCTGCATGATTGTCCATGGTCTGCAAGTGTCAGGCCCCTCCCCATTCACCCTCCCAATAGGTCTGCGGCGACAAAAAGGCGTCGTCCACGTGGTCCCCTCGGCGTTCCGGAAGGCATGGCCTCGGCATGAGCCGTCGCCTCCGACGCAAAAGCGCGACGTCATTGACAGTCCGGTGGCGATCACGGGACGCCGCCGGCATGGAGAGGGCTCCCCACAGTGGCCCGGGGGGGGGGACTCAACTGTAGGGAAACACGCATTGGGGAGAATCGCAGAATGCATCTGCGTCTCCCCACCGTGCCGTGAAGCGGGGCGGAAAAGAGGCGCCCACCCAATGTCGCGGGGCTGAACACGGGGAGGATGGACAAAGTAAAACACTGCAATGCATGAAAAGTGATGAACAAAATAAAATGATTTACAAATATTTGTATATTGTGCATAGGTATATAGTTGGTTGAAAGAGCCAAGGGCATATACAGTGCCATCAATTAAATGAAAAAAGTGTGGGGGGGGGAGAAAATAGCTTTTTGCACCCCAAGAAAAAAGATTTGCTCCTATGCTCAAACAGTGATTCCACATGTCTGAGCCAATTGCAGGTACCTTTCATTATAGGCTATTAACGCTTGGTATGCATCCCTTTATTGTCACCTCAAGGGTGACTGGAGGAAAATCCCTGCATTTTAAATATTTAAATATTCAAGAAATAGGCGATATGCCTTGGCTCGCATGTGTTGGAGGGGGAAGAACGGGTGTTTTTTATAACCAATTCAAATAACGAACAAACTACGCCATGTTATGTATAACTTAATTAATTTTTCTATAACATGTTTCCACTAGGGACCAAATAACAACCAGCCTACAGCTGCCAAGCACTTCTATACACTCCTCCAACATTATCTAAACGACTACTTACAAAAAGTCTTTGCATGTTCATCTGCAGGTGTTTTACCCCCCATCCTCCTCTCCGGGTCCTAGAACGTGGCCCCCTGCAAACTTGGTGGACTATGCGCCCACCTGGAGGACGCGGGGGGGACTGCAACAGCGATGGGATCATTGGACAACTACAATCCTGCAATGCTGGTTTGTACGATACATCCTCATGTCTTCATCCACCCATTGGTAACTATACCTCTATGTGTATGGAGATATAATTTTGCTCAATTTGAAATGCTATACTTACATTTTTTATATTGTCCAATTACTTTAATTAGATATTTTGATATTTTCCTAGAATATAAATCCCCCTGAAGAGACCGAAAAATCGCAATGGTCGAAATGCATCGGGGTTTTACATGTGGATACATACGTCATAAATACAATTGGCAAACCATGCTTGTACATAGGGTGTTCCTTGCTATGAGTGAAGTTCCATGTTTGTTTTTGTGTCGCACTACCTAAATAAATTATTTTTTACATCAACTATTTTTATACAAATTCTCTGCTGCTACAAAACCCCTGGGGAAACTTCCTATTTTTTGTATACATTTGGATTATGCAGCTTTGGGGGCTCCCACATTGTGTTTTCCCTTCTATACCACTAACAACCAATGTCCCATAGGAGTGAATGGAGTGTCTGATCAAGTAGGCCTGAAAAACTGACAGGAGGAACTGATCAGAAAGCCCGTGTGAAAGGGACATAAGAGTATCAGACATCATAGCCAAACATGGCACGCCAAGTCTAGATGCAGAGAGGCTGCAGGAGACTATTTACCCACACTTGGAACTGATTTCTAACAAAGCAGGCAAACTCTGAGTCTAGGTTCACACCTATGCAGCTGTGTTTGATACGTTTTTCAGGTGCGTTTTGCGGTTTTTATCCCGCATTTTTTTTACTGCTTCAGCCCCGGAAGATTTTACCCTCTTTCTTACCAGAGCACTTTTTGCGATTCGGCACTGCATCGCTTTAACTGACAGTTAATGTCCTTTGTTTCCCCACAAATAGAGCTTTCTTTTGGTGGTATTTGATCACCTCTGCGATTTTTATTTTTTGCGCTAAAAACAAAAAATGAGTGACATTTTTGAAAAAAAAGCAATATTTTTTTATTTTTTGCTATAATAAATATTATAATAAATATAATAAACATCGGGTCCCGCGGGCACGGTCACGCTGTATGCGGCGGGCGCACACTGCCGGCGGTGCTCGCGTGCCCACCTTCCCCGCCAATTAAAAGGGACCTACAGGTACGCCCATTTGCCCACCGCTGCCACTGTGCCCATGTATATCAGCGTGCAGCGGTCGGCAAGTGGTTAATGCGTTTTGCGTTTTGTAATTTGCTTGTTTTTTTTAGGACCAATTGCCAAATAGCACTGTCTTGTTATTCCAAGATGTCAGCTTGATTGTGCACTTCCTGCTTTAGTGTGTGATTGGCATTAGCTAAGATGGCTGTTAGTTCAATATCTCTTGCTGCAGCCACCGTTACTGCTGCAGCAAGAGGAGCCTGAGGAAGAGTAGATATTGGGTTCATCCCTTAATTGCTAATAGAGTACAGAGGGGTCAATTCTGGCTTATCGTCAATGACCTCTGAGCCATGAGGATCTGTTTTTTCAGTACACCAGAATGTCAGTTGAAAGGTGAGTACATTTATTTTCTAAATTTTCCTACCTATAATCCCACCCCTACCAAAACGCTGCAAACACCCAAAACGATGCAAAACATCCAAACCGGTTCAAGCGGACAAAACTGTTCAAACGCCAAAAATGAGGCAAATGCCCAAAATGGAGCAAACCGTCAAAACGCGGCAAACGTCCAAACAGACAAACCAGTGCAAGCAGATAAAAAACTGTCCAAACAGTTTGTCTAACTTTTTTGTTGCCCACACAGTTTTGATGAATTGTCAGGCTTATTGAGCAGCAAGCTGCAACACCAGAACACCTTCTTTAGGGATAGTATTCCCCCAGTTGAACGCCTAATAATAACTTTAAGGTAAAGGTATGTTTTTTGCTAATATGGCACCCCTTTTTTTTTTGGTTTTTGTTTGCCTTACTTCCTCCAGACTGTACCAATTAAGTTCCTGAATTCTCTCTTGATCTGCCCCCCAATTTTTATCCATTTTTGGTACCCATCTCTCCAAGCCGCTGTCGGTCGTTGTCCGATATCACTCGACATAATAGGCTTCACTGATTATAAGATTCACTGTCCATGGGGTTGCTGTCTCATCCATTTGGAGATGAGCATGTATTGTTTGTATGGGTTCTGTGGCTGATTGAGGTGGTAATTAGACCCACCTGGTGCCTTGTCTTCACTTTGATTAGCCTGGGGGCTGGGTGGTTGGTAGGTATTCGGTTTCAGAGTAAAGGGTGGCATACACTCTACAACCAATTCGTATCAGATTTATTTAATACTCCTTACTACCGATTGTTATCGGATACATTTCATACATTTTACAACTGATTCGTATGGGAGTCATTTCTCTTTACAACAGATTTGTATCACATACACTGAATACTTTCTAACGTTGACATTCATTGTTTCCCCCCATGTTTTTTAGTTCTGGCAGCAGAACTTACGAATCATTTGTACACGATTCTTCTCTCATTTATTTACCAAACCAAAGTTATTTTCTGTGCGTCATGCAGAGCGCCACACCACACTCTTTGGATGTGTTGCAACGAGAACCAGTCGCACAGTCACTGTCGCATGTAGGATTCATTACCGTGTTTTGTCATGTCAAAATTTGCGGTAACTCGTGGTGTCGCCCGTACCATGTGTTCGGTGCCTGCAGTGGAACTTAGAAATCATTCATATGCTCTTCTTGCGTTCTATTTTCTACACCAAACCTTGTTGCTTTGCCTTGTGCACGACATCACGCCACACCTTTCTGATATGTTGCACTCCCGCCACAGTCCCTTGCAAACTCACTCGCACAGCCCACTTTTGCAAGTAAGATTCGTTACTATATACTTTATGTCCTATCAATTCATTACCATTTGTTGTCTTCCATATCATTCGTTAGTTCCCCCTACTGAACCTACGAATCAAACGGACGTTGTCCTTATCCCTTATACTACTTGCTTAACCACTTGACGACCGCCTCACGCCGATGTACGTCGGCAAAGTGGCACGGACAGGCAAAATCACGTACAGGGTACGTGATTTGCCTTCCGCGGGTGGGGGGTCCGATCGGACCCCCCACCGGTGCCCGAGGCGGTCGTATTTTGTCCAGCGGCGATCGGTGATGAGGGGGAGACCATCCGTTCGTGGCCCCCCCCTCGCGATCGCCGCCGGCCAATGAAAACACTCCTTTGCTGCTGTATGCTAAACAGCAGCAAAGGAAGTGATGTCATCTCCCCTCGGGTCGGTATTTTCCGTTCCGGCCCGAGGAGAGAAGACATCTATGTGAGTGCACAACACTACACACACACAGTAGAACATGCCAGGCACATAAAACACCCCGATCCCCCCCCCGATCGCCCCCCGATCCCCCCCCAATCACCCCCCCCCCCCCTGTCACAAACTGACACCAGCAGTTTTTTTTTTTTTTTTCTGATTACTGCATAGTGTCAGTTTGTGACAGTTACAGTGTTGGGACAGTGAGTATTACCCCCCTTTAGGTCTAGGGTACCCCCCTAACCCCCCCTAATAAAGTTTTAACCCCTTGATCACCCCCTGTCACCAGTGTCACTAAGCGATCATTTTTCTGATTGCTGTATTAGTGTCGCTGGTGACGCTAGTTAGTGAGGTAAATATTTAGGTTCGCCGTCAGCGTTTTATAGCGTCAGGGACCCCCATATACTACCTAATAAATGTTTTAACCCCTTGATTGCCCCCTAGTTAACCCTTTCACCACTGATCACCGTATAACCGTTACGGATGACGCTGGTTAGTTCGTTTATTTTTTATAGTGTCAGGGCACCCGCCGTTTATTACCAAATAAAGGTTTAGCCCCCTGATCGCCCGGCGGTGATATGCGTCGCCCCAGGCAGCGTCAGATTAGCGCCAGTACCGCTAACACCCACGCATGCAGCATACGCCTCCCTTAGTGGTATAGTATCTGATTGGATCAATATCTGATCCGATCAGATCTATACTAGCGTCCCCAGCAGTTTAGGGTTCCCAAAAACGCAGTGTTAGCGGGATCAGCCCAGATACCTGCTAGCACCTGCGTTTTGTGCCTCCGCCCAGCCCACCTAAGTGCAGTATCGATCGATCACTGTCACTTACAAAACACTAAACGCATAACTGCAGCGTTCGCAGAGTCAGGCCTGATCCCTGCGATCGCTAACAGTTTTTTTGGTAGCATTTTGGTGAACTGGCAAGCACCAGCCCCAGGCGTCAGGTTAGCGCCAGTACCGCTAACACCCACGCACGCACCGTACAGCTCCCTTAGTGGTATAGTATCTGAACGGATCAATATCTGATCCGATCAGATCTATACTAGCGTCCCCAGCAGTTTAGGGTTCCCAAAAACGCAGTGTTAGCGGAATCAGCCCAGATACCTGCTAGCACCTGCGTTTTGCCCCTCCGCCCGGCCCAGCCCAGCCCACCCAAGTGCAGTATCGATCGATCACTGACACTTACAAAACACTAAACGCATAACTGCAGCGTTCGCAGAGTCAGGCCTGATCCCTGCGATCGCTAACAGTTTTTTTTGTAGCGTTTTGGTGAACTGGCAAGCACCAGCCCCAGGCAGCGTCAGATTAGCGCCAGTACCGCTAACACCCACGCACGCACCGTACACCTCCCTTAGTGGTATAGTATCTGATCGCATCAATATCTGATCCGATCAGATCTATACTAGCGTCACCAGCAGTTTAGGGTTCCCAAAAACGCAGTGTTAGCGGGATCAGCCCAGATACCTGCTAGCACCTGCGTTTTGCCCCTCCGCCCGGCCCGGCCCAGCCCACCCAAGTGCAGTATCGATCGATCACTGACACTTACAAAACACTAAACGCATAACTGCAGCGTTCGCAGAGTCAGGCCTGATCCCTGCGATCGCTAACGTTTTTTGGTAGCGTTTTGGTGAACTGGCAAGCGCCAGCGGCCTAGTACACCCCGGTCGTAGTCAAACCAGCACTGCAGTAACACTTGGTGACGTGGCGAGTCCCATAAGTGCAGTTGAAGCTGGTGAGGTGGCAAGCACAAGTAGTGTCCCGCTGCCACCAAAAAGACAAA